>NC_087200.1:183036135-183116135 GCF_015104395.2 Macrobrachium nipponense | reverse complement strand
ACATGAAATATGCTATGTCTAAAGAATGAAAACCACGAGGGAAAACATTGTTCTGGCGCGATAGAGTTCATCTCTTTTCGGATAGATGGCGCCACGTGCTGTGCTGTGCTGTGCAGGCCAACTCGTGGTGATGCAGTCTTCAGAAAGCATGGCTGTCAGTGCCTTTGAAAAGATCGCGAGTGACTATATAAGAAGGAGCCGTTGATGCCTATAAATGAAGGAGTCACTTTGTGCAAAGGGGATAATAATATACAATGTTGTGAATTGGATACAGAACTGAATACATACATCTATTTTTATTGATATGATGGTAGATCCTTTCTCGCTGCATTCATATCTCTTCCACATCAATGGGATATACTATATCTAATAAATAATATTAATAATAAGTACTCTCATAGGAAAAATACATGTAGCACAGAAGCGGACATGCACACAGACACTATAACACGATGAAAATGCTTGCTCTAAGGCCACTTCAGCAAGCTATAATGCATACTGAGTGGCCAAAGTGAGTTAGTCAGTCACGCATGAGCCTCAGAGGCAGGTTAACGTGACAATCGTCGTGATGTGGTCCAATCTGCGGAGGAAAATACGAAAATTTAATTATAATGCCGTTAAGTACAGTACCCTTTCAATGCAACAAATTGCAGAGCACTTACATTCATAATTTGGCTATCAAATCCATTAGAATCAAGTGACACAGGCGGTGGATAAGTCACTCACCAGTGCCTCAGAGTTTATGGTGTGGAAAAGAATCACAGATCGGCAGATGAAAAAATATTCAGAGAGAAGGCAGTGGTTGTCTCTCCCTTCTTAGCAGCGGCTTTGACTATGTACTGCCCGACATCAGTTGGCAGGCAAGATGGGATGGTAAGCGAGTATTCTTTATCATCTTTCTGGAACTTGAAACGGGGCGTGGATTCGTCAATGGGTTTACCATCCTTCACCCAGGTCAGCTTCAGGGGCTCACTTTCAAAAGCAATCTTGAAGGCTGCCGACTTCTCTTCTTCAACTGTCTGTGATTTGGGGAACTTCTTCACGGCTGGCTGTTTCTTCTCCTCGCCAGGGACTGAAACGTCAGAGAAAATGAATGACTTCTAGATCGTGTTAGAACCACTAGGGAAGGTGGTACATTGCGATGCCATTTCTGAGAATAATCAAGTTTCTGTAAAGGACTTGATCTACGCAAAAGTGCAGTGTGAGTATGTATGGAGGAATAACATTAAAAATTTAGAGGCCATTTAAGTAAAATTAATTGTAAAACATAAGAAAACCAGGTCTCGGATATACTTACTTATAACATTTACTGTGCATGTGCTGAATGATTCGCCGATATCATTGAAAGCCTCGCAGGTGTAGGTGCCCGCATCCTCTGGGAAGATTTCGGCAATCTTCAGGAGGTACGTGTCACCCTCAGTTACATACTGGAAGTCCTTGGAAGGCTTGATTTCCTTCTCGTTGTGCAACCAAACTACATCGAACTTGGTAGCGCCTCCAATTCTGCACTTGAGCGTGTGGGGAGTACCATCTTGGACTAGTTCAGAAACGAGGTGCTCAACAATTCTTGGGATCTTGTCTCCCTGGCCTCCTTTGCCATTGACCTGTTGTTCCATTGGGGTGATCTTGAGGACACAGGTGGTTTCTGCTGTGCCTAAGGAATTGTTGGCTTTACACACGTATTTGCCTTCGTCTTCTGGGAATACCTCGTTAATTGTCAGTGAAGCCAGGCCTTGGCGATACTTGAGATCAATGATGTCTGAGGAACTTAGGGGCTCACCATTCTTGAACCACGTGACTTGGGGCTCTGGATCACCCTTGACTGTACATTTCAGACACAGGGCTTCACCATCCTTAACATTAAGCGTTGGGGGTAGTTCTCCAGAAAATCCTGGGGGGCCCATCAACGAGTCATCGGGAGGCACTACAGAAGAAATACATTTGTTTGTCACAGTATGATTTTTAATGTATTTTTAATGTGTTTTCTTGAATTTGTCCTAGGTCTTTTTGAAATAAGAAATCTTTAATAGATACTATAACTGAAAGTAAGATATATAACACAACGCTGTTGATAAATTCCCAGTATTCTTTGCTGAATGCTCTACTATAATTAAACTTCTGCATGTACAATCTATTAAAAAATATTGGTTATGAATAATTGCTAATGGCCATTTAAGGCTTATGGAATGACTTGCTTACAGGAATGCATAAGAGGTATAATGAATCCCCGATAAAATCTAACATGGAAAAGAAATGAAAGTATGAGCTAAGTGATGTTAGTCACTTCCTAGCTCCGGGAGGAGAGATGGAAGGCCGAAACTTACACTCAAGCTCCTTCGTGGCCGAACGAGATCTTGACGTCGTTCCTGTGGAGTCTTGCCTCTTGCCGTAAGGTTTGAGTTGTCTCTTGGACCCTGATGTCGCCGTCGTTGAGGAGGAGGACGAGGAGGACGTTTCAACTTTGGTGGAAACTTTGGCTTCTGATTTGGCGCTGGCGCTGCTGCCCGTTACGGCGATGGTGGCAGCAGACTGCAGAATGGAGCAGGTAGGATGGTAGTAGTGGCATTAGTGGTAGTAGTAGTAGTAGAGATGGTAGTAGTCACAACAGGAGAAAAAATAATAAGGCAAAATGCTATTTTTGGTAGTTCTACAATACTGGGAACATTCAAGATTTGGGTAGCAATGGCAAAATATAAAGTAGAAGTGGGATAGTCACAAGAGTTGACGTGTCTCATGTAGTTTGAGCGTGAGATAAGTGGCGAAGGAAATGTTACAGAGTAATAGCAACTATGTGAAGAATGACTGGTGTACCAAGAATGAGAAGAGTTGACAGCCGACATTCATATCATTGTACTCAACAGCCACTACAGATGATATGATGCGCTGCAACGCAGAACAGTTACTCAGAGTTGGGGGAGTTCCTCCCAATATCATGTTAGCATCTAGATACTTTATAAGTTAAGTTGTGTTCAGCCTGGGGCTCGATGCCAAACATTTTAACAATGGTGGAATATCTGTGGGTGAAATGTCATGATTCTGTATTTCATTGACACCTTGCTGTATCTGAAACTTGAGGATGTCCATAAATGTATAACAGATTAGTCTTTAAGTAGTTCTTGACGATGCAATTAATGGGCTAAACATCAAAATAAAAATATAATGTGACACTCTTTCACTAACTTAATGTGCCACATGTATGGTTAGCCTCTCGAGATCAATTGAAAAAAATAAAGGGGAGAGTGAGAAATGAAAATAAAGAATTTGTAAAATGACAAGTAAAACATATATAAAAAGATGTTAAAACTCAACATCTATAAAAAGACGTCTAGCTATAACTAATTTATTATTTTATTTTGGGACCTATTACGAAGACCTGCTCGATGTCGCATTCTGCCAAAAAGAATTCAAGAACCAGTGGATTTTGAACTTGTATTTTTGAATCGGATGTCTAGGTTGACTGCTCTGTTTGATATATTGTTGTGAACATTAGAATAAGGACCTATACATACACATTTTTTAAATATATTCATTGAGTATTACACGTGCAGCTGGGCACTTGTCATATGGACATGTAAAAGCTTACAAACTCGCAGGTTCTACTAAAGCAATGTCTGTTGGTTGTATGCTTCAGTGAAATGCATACTTCTGAGAATGATGACAATAATTCCATAGACATTCTTCCAGAGAAGAAAAAAATTGGGGATGCCATATAAAAACCTACATTAAAATCGAGCACATGACACTGTGGGCCAAAGGACTGGGGAACCGGGGAGGTTGTCATTCACAGAAACGTCAACAAGCATTCTGGTTCTCGGCAGATCATTTGAACGTCGTTCCAACAGCTGTCACATTCGCCTGGACTACGTACGGTTGTGTTCACTGGACATTTCGGCCATAACTGGTCGGTTCATTCGGAGGGAACACCGAAGCGTGTCCGGATAATCGAGGGGGCTGTTAGTTTCCGGCAATGCACACCTACGCCGCCACGTGTTAACATCGCAGAGGGTCTGCTTAGGGGTGGGGGTGGGGGTGGGGGTGGGGTGGATTCGTCCAGAAATCACAGCTGAAATGTATTGAGTTAACACAACCGCAAATTATGTGACAAAGGGGACGAATCGTCCAGAGCTCTCATGGACTTCTTCGACTGCATCAGGACAGGATGGTTTCCTCCACAACCACTTCAATCTGTTGTTAGAGGAGCTCATATAGAGACAACTCGATCTCGCGCAGAAATGTCAAGTTGGTGAAGAAAATGTTAAGTCACACAGAAAGATTCTGGTGCGACGTTGATTACAGACATATTGGAAATATTGAGCAGATAAGCTAAGAAGGAGGTACAACACTGGAGACAGAAGCACGAAAACTAAGATCTCGAAATCCATTAGGCTTCTAAATGAGTTTATGGTCTCTGAGGTTGCCAAGATGACCGGGAAATGATGTTAATTGCGTCAAATCTTCAATATTTACGTGAATTCACGAAAAAAACAAGTATCCACATATAAAGGTTTCAAGTCCTAAATAAAAAAGTTAATAGGTGCAACAAATATGACGAATAAACTGTTACAATTTCTGGGTTATTTAAGCATCAAATGATCTCGTGTTATTTAGAGCAGAAAAAGACAGAATATAACGTAATAATCATTTGCAAAGAATAATCATAAATCAACAAAGGATGATTAAAAACAATCTTCTTATTTAGCATAATACTGAAAGCATGCATAAACATTTTTTGAAAATATAATATATCTCCCCAGGTTACTGATGCATCAGTCATCATCAGTCTGTGAAATGAAACACACCACATATGGTTCCCGCTCTCACAATGCTCTAATATTTACACATTCTCTCTTGCTTACTCTTCTAGCTATATCCTCTCATACCCTTTCTCATTTTTCCTGGTGTATAAATATTTCTTTCATTTTCTGACACTCATCTCTTTCTCTCTTACGTCTACAGGTTTACGAGCTCTCTTACTCTCTCATTTGCCTTCTTCAGTTGCCTCTCATTTGCTTACACTTTAATTAACTCTCAATTTGCCTACATTTCCATTATCTCTCAATTTGTCTACACTTCACTTGCATCTCAGTTTGCTTACACTTCAAACAAGCCTTATTTGCCTACACTTCTATTGCCTCTCAATTGCCTATACTTCAATTATCTCTCAATTTGTCTACACATCAATCACCTCTCTGTTTGCCTACACTTCAATCACCTTTCAATTTGCCCACACTTCAATAATCTCTCAATTTGTCTACACATCAATCACTTATCAATTTGCCTACTCTTCAATTACGCCTTTTTTGCAAAACCTCTAATCTACTCTGCCTGTAGCTTTGAATTCTCTCTCTCTCTTCTCTCTCTCTCTCTCTCTCTCTCTCTCTCTCTCTCTCTCACCTTATGGGTTGAACTGAAGTAACTGGAGGACGAGCTCGAATCTTCGATTCTTATGGCGGGAGTGGGAGGCGGTGGCATGTCTTTGATGGTGGTCTCGAGGTACCTTCGGTCTGTTGAGGGGAGGGGAGGAGCAGGTGGTGCAAATCGGAAGTGCAGGGGCAAGGAAGGGAAACAGTACGGCATCAGGTCAAGGATCATAAAAAAGGGGGTGTTATGTGGGGATGGAATGACAGGAGGAGCGAAGGACAAAGAAAAACTGTATTAGTACATTCACATTGGTATGATTTTAACATTCAATTTTTTTTCTCTCATCTAATTGACTTTTCCTACGTTTAAAACGTTATCTCAAGGACTGATATTCAGTGTTATGGCGACTGAACTTATTTATTGATATTTACTACCTCTTTTTTTTTTCCTCGGAGCATATTGGGAAACATCTCAAACATGATTTATGAATTCATTCATTTTGGTTCTGATTTCTTACTAACTGTCTTTGAGAGTAAAATAATGGATACGTCATTCTTCGTTCAAAGATAACTGCTGCCTTATAGGACCCAGGTTCGAATCCTGCCGTGTGTGGATAGTTTCTTCCTTTCATTCCCAATCTTTAGATTCAAAAGTTGTCATGCAACGTACCCAGAAAGATTAGGGAATCGAGACGAAGAGATATCCGCGAAATTCAAATGAACACCATTTTTGTGTGAAGATATTCAGCTGGAAAGGCGTCTTCCACTGGGCGCTTATGAGGTCTAAACAAGGCTAATATTCAAACGGCCGGGTTCTAAGGAAACAGCAGTTATTTTCAGTGTTACAAATTGTCCGTTTTCAACGAAAAACAAACTCGTTTAAAAAAAAGCTACGAATCTAAAACTAGCATACATCCCTTTTCTACCTACCACATCTATTAGCGTCACTAGTATATTCGAAAAAAAAAAACTCAAGTGACCTTTCATTTTGTTTATTTTGGGGAGATGCAATGCATTCCATCTGTCTTGGAGCAATCACAAAACAAACGCAATGATCTTCTCAAGAAGCAAGTGTTCAAAAGTTCAACATTTGAATCAGCACTAACAAAAGCTCTCGTCAGTGCTTGAGACATGAAAGTGAACTGGAAGTTAATTAAGGCAGCATTTTGGTTCTCAAAACCTTCCTACGTCATCTGTTGAGGTTCAATGGAAGTGTTCGGGCTGTTATTTGTGCATAAATGGAGAGATATTACAGGTATAAATACATATGTGCAATTAATAGGAATGTACATTTTTTCACTGGATTAACAAACTGCCAAAAATGAACACAAGCTACAAAAATATAACTCATGTTTTTGGACATCTATTCAGGAAGATCGTCCTTAAAAGATAAAAAA
Source organism: Macrobrachium nipponense (assembly GCF_015104395.2). Classification (NCBI taxonomy): domain Eukaryota; kingdom Metazoa; phylum Arthropoda; class Malacostraca; order Decapoda; family Palaemonidae; genus Macrobrachium; species Macrobrachium nipponense. The sequence goes on along the minus strand of NC_087200.1, from coordinate 183,109,378 downwards.
AAGAAAAAAAAGGCAACCCTGAATTAAAAATAGAATCCTTTAATTGTAAATATAATAATAAAATCATGCAATACCACTGACCATTAGAATAATCTAAAGTTACTCGGACCTAAAGGTTATCTTCGGAGCAAAACAGACATGATTAAAATCCATGCAGGGGGGGAGGGGAGGGGCTGCTTTGACCCCAAAATGGAGTCTTCCTGACATCAAACTATAATTTGCGTATCAATGGCACTCATTTCATCCCATGACTGGAATGCAAACTTTATGTCCTCGCGGCAAAAATAAAAAGAAAAAATTGCTGACAAAAGGATCAAAGTTAAGGAACATTTGGCTAGAGAAGCAAATACCACGAAAGGATAATGAATTCAATAATCCCAACGGAAAAAGAGAGAAAAGTTAAAAAAAATACTTTTAATTACAGGAGGTTAGAGATTAGTATGAAGCCAAAAGGAATACATAATAAAAATGGAAACTAAGCTGAGCTACATCGAAGAAATGACTGAAACTCGCCATAAGTAACATATGGGAGAACATCGAGGTCTCTCGCTTTTGAGAGCACTTCTCGAGAACAGGACGTGAAGGTCAATTACGTCAATACAAAAAAGTAAATTAATCATAACAATAATGATAAAAATAAAAAGCAGGGACCCAACAGAGAAGTAGATCCTGTTTCTAGGAAAGCTTCGCGTTTTATGAAAGGATTACGAGCGTACTTATATACATATATATACAATTATTTACACAGATATACACATCCATATACATTACGACAGGCAACGCATCATGAAGACCAACGAGATAATATCAACGCGAATTGCTCCTGATCTGAGAACCAGAAGAACGAAACGGGAAATGGAAGTTCAGTTGGCGAAAGCTTAAATTCTATTCCACTTCGACACAATATTATGGTGATCAGGCAAGAATATCTAGGGGAAAATATTATAAAATGTTAACAAATGACCAAATGGAAGGACTGCATATAACTTGTATTTTTCTATTCGTATTTGCAATAAAAATCAGGAAAGGCGTCCAGACAGCTACTACATTCTTTGAAGCAGTAAGACAAAATCCACACTTCCGAGCGCGTGAAAGCAGTTGCTACATCACTGAGTGAACTAACATCGAATATTGAAGGTAGATATTTAAGTATTCACCACCCGACGCTTTCAATTCCTGGCTGTTGTTCTTCTGTTGTGATCCTTCCGGATGTTCTACACGACATACAGACTTAGCAAACGTAAAAGAAAAACATAGGAAAACAGCGCATTCACCGCAACACCTCAATCACGAGTGTTACTGCCGGGTTAAAGAGCAAATGAAAGGAAATAAGTGAAAAAAAGAGGAAATAAAAAAAGGGGGTTAGGGTTAGGTCAAGCATTATTACCTTCCGTGGATAGATTCTTTAGTAGATTGGTCTGTTCTGGAGTTACCTCAACGCCTTTTGGGGAAATTGTTTAAAAAAGTAAGAAAAGATAATCGTGTTAATGAAGCAGTGGGCATGTACATGAAGTGCTCTGTTAACTACTTATGTTTGTTTCGTCTTAACTTGGGGACAAGGGGGGTAAGGGAGGCCTTTGTTGGGGGGGCGAGTCTTTTTTGCTAAAGGGATGGAGGAGGGTTCGTGGGGGGTGGTAAGTCTATGTGAAAGGAAAGAAAAAGAGAAAAGAAAAATTACGATTTACAGGCGGAAAAACATGCCAATTGCATCGTTCATCTTTTATTCACATGTCACTACATAATACTCGCTTCGTTATGACTACAGATCTCAGACTCGAAGCCATCACTTCTCTTTCATTTTTCCCTTTGTTTTTTGACATAAACAACATCAGGGACGAGTATTATGTTTGATAGCAATAATTTTTTTGCTAACTATAATTCTTTCCATGGCCATATATACAAGTCAAAGGAACTACTGATGCTTTAAGAAAAATAATTGAAATTTTGTTTCTACGGAAAAATGACCAAATAAAAAGAGCTACACATGTACCCAACATTTTGAGAGCATTTTAATCATAAAAAGAAAGAAGAATAATAGTTCACTGTACAAATCTGCATGCATATATGTGTATTTTATATATATACATATACATATATATATATATATATATATATATATATATATATATATATATATATAGAAACCGTCAATAAGAGGTTCCCCCTAATAGGGGGAGGCTACAGAGAAATAAGTCATTATCATGTTGACTATTCCACTGCTGAAGGACGAACATGACAATGATTGTTATTAAAGTCTTTCTTGAACTACCTCCTGTTGGGGGGAAAGGACTTATTGGTGGTATATGTAGAAATATGAATATGTGTTATATATAATATAAATATAATATATATATATATATATATATACATACATATATATATATATATATATATATATATATATATATATATATATATATATATATATATATATATATATGCACTGTAGGTAGGTGTGTGTGTCTGTGTGCAGTATGTTTGTATATGTTCCTGTGATTCTAAAGGAAAAAAAGAGATATGTGGATGAGAAAAACACTTCAAACAAAATAAAGCAGCCCATAATTCGCCGTTTTCAAAATAGTCTCATCTACAGAAAGGCTGTAGCGGCGAAATATATACATAATAAATAGATAAAAAAAAAATACATCATCGCGCTTTTCAAAATCTGTTTTCGTCTTTCGGTGAGTGACGTACATTGATAAGGAAGAAGAAGAAGGAGAAGAAGTAGAATTGTCCTAATGAAGATGATGGGAATAGAGGTGGGGTGAAAGTTTTTTTTTTTTTTTTTTTTATGTTTTAGAGTTGCGTTTGGTTGTTATTTGCTCTCCCTCCGCAGCCGAATCGTCAATAACCATAAACTTGGCTCAAGAATGGTGTATTACACGATTCGCTCGGGTATTTCATCACAAGAAGTATTGTTATTATTATTGATTACTCAAAGTCTCAAGCAAAAGCTCACGCTAGAAGCATCCATTAGCTACTCTAAGATACGTCCAAAAATAATGCAGAGATGTTAATAGTGTCATCTCTGTCAAGCGCTCACGTAGCGGTGAACAAAAATGTGGTGTTTGTAGTGGTCAAAGCAAAATTGGCTCTTTCACGATGCAATTTAATGGTTTTTTTTTCTTTTTCTTTTTTTTACAACCGGAGTGACACCGGCGTCTACAGCTCACGTTTGGTCAGACTTACAAACCTCGGATAGGGTCACGGGGTTCGAGAATGGAGAGGAGGAGGCCGAGGAGAGAGAGCCACTCTGATGCAGAAAAGCAAACGAATGCAAAGTGATTCGTCTCTCGCTTCTAATCGGGAAACTTTCGCGCGTCTTGAACACAGTCTTCTAAACTGAAATGAATCTCGGGTCATATCTCCTCCTAAATTTATTATCATCCACTTTAAGAACAGATGTGACAGCGAGAAAAGACGTATATAATAAATCAGTGACCTGCGTTATGGGTTATACCCAGGGTTATCACAACCCAGGGTTACACTTGGAGGGAACGGAGGTTTCACATAGCCCGTGGGTATACTACATAACTGCGTCCTGTCACTTTTAAGCAAAATGTAAACGAGTGGAATGGTTTTTCCAAAGCGGTCCCTTCTCTTCCTTCCTCGTCGCTCGGTCCTCGATTCTCGAGCCCGCATGAGGGGTATCCGGGTTTGGGGCCGTAGACAGGGGTCATCTCGCGATTTTACCTGAGAAATTGAGGCCAGACATCAGAGAGGTTTGCTCGGCAGTTCGATCTCCGTGGCCTTTGTTGAGAGAGATCGAGAAACTAGGTTGAAAACAAGTCTGTTCTTGTACCAAAGGAAACAGATCGGAAGAGAAGACAGAGCGCCAGCGGGAAGCTAAAGCTCATTGACAGACATTGAGAGAGAGAGAGAGAGAGAGAGAGAGAGAGAGTACAGGATACTCCTCCAGATTAGATCTTTCTAAATGCCCACAGGAAAGTACAGCCAAGACACCAAGTCTTATTTAGCCGTATTGTTGGTCTTGGAAACTGAATGACTAATTCATTCTGTTGTTTTTGTTTTAAAAAATCAAGACCCAAAGGAAGAAAGTAGCATTTCTTACGGGGAAAATAGTATTTCATGAGTCTTCATCAACTGTCAGTGTCTAAAGAAATTATTTCTTAAGCTAAAGGAAAGATTCGTTAAGGTAATTCAGAGAGCTGGGCATTTACATCTCCTTTGCTGAATATAGATATATATGACAAAAGTAAATATGAGAAAAACGTTACAACTTTGAACTAAATCATAATAACTGGAGAGACATGACAATTTCAGCTTAGCAGTAAACAGCGAAAAGGAGGGAGAAAAAAAGTCATAATATTTCTAAGCGTTAATAATTTCTATTGAATCTTGACATCTAAGTCATCTGGAAACGCAGAAACAAAACCATGTCGTCACATGTGACATGATTTCAGACAATATTCTGTTATTCAGTTAGTGTTCGTTATTCTTTATTTTAAAAGTTAAAGAATGTGACATCCACTAAAACGTCTGATTTAAAGAGAATGATTAAGAAGAAGAGCGAGATTAGGAACATCTATGAGAACTGGAAGCTATTGTCGGGTTAACAAAAAACCATGGCACCTTGTGTGGTGTAGCTGTTCAGCGTTTCAGCTCTAAAGGACAAGACTAGACTCGTTAATGACTGATTAAGTTTAGTGTTACTGATCTCATCGTCTATGAGAATTCCTCTGTGAACTCACTGCTGTTTAGTTAGAGAACTGAAGCAGAAGAATTGCAAGAAGCCTGCGCTAGATTTAACGCCTTTAGATTAGCTGTGGTGTAGTATTTTAATGGAGATTAAATCGAAAATAAACCTATGTAATGAGTGTAAGGAATAAACAGGAGGTTTCGAGTCATGAGGTTCAATTTCCTTTGGCAATATTTCTCTTCTGATTTATAAGTTCCATTCAATTCTTCCTCGTGGTGAGGCAACATTGCTGAAGTTAACCGGACTTGGAGCCCAGAAAATAAGATTAATCTGGAGTGAGATATATTCTAATACCTTCAGCTTAAATGAAGTATTTCACAGATAGAAAAACCTCCTGTTTACCTAAATCCAATGCTCTTATTTTAGATACAGTATATAAAAGAAACGAAACGAAATTAAGAATTTATCGTTTTATGTGCGTGTTAGGGTGCTGTTCATTGTAAAGCAAGATTAAGAGTATATATAAATTTAAATGAGAATTACTCGGTATCTAAAACTAAAGTATATTATCAGTAAGAATTTTATCGTTTCCGGTGATATCAAATTTATTTCATATATTTCTTCTGTTTTGGAAAACTACTGGGAAATCTCATTAGAAAAAGACATCATTTCCAATCTGTGTCAATGCAGATTCAATATATCAGAGTAAATAAACACGAAGAAGAACTTGAGCATTGTTTGTACGAGATGCCTTATATCTCTAAAAGTGACAAGGGGCGTCCCAGAGGAGACTGGCGCTTACCTTCTACTATGACAACACAGGAGGTCTCGTCCATGCCGAGAGGATTGGATGCCACGCATCTGTATTTGCCCGAATCGGAGGGTTTGCAGTTGACGATCTCCATGGTGACGACGCCGTCGGCGTGGGACATGGAATAGTCGGATTTGGAGAGCTCCTTGGCGCCCTTGAACCATTTCACCGTCGGCGTTGGCTTTCCGGACAGACAGCAGAGGAGCTTGCACGTCTGGTGGCACTGGATGACGCGAGGACGGAGCAAGAAGGTGAAGCTGGGCGTGCTGTCGCTCTCCTCCTGCCACATCTTGTACGAGAGGGGCTGTCGGCGGCGGATGATCTGTTCTTGTGGTTTGTACTGTGGAATCTCTGGTGGTATGGCTGTCACGGGCAGAGAGAGAGAGAGAGTGAGAGAGTAATGTTGGTATGCTCAAATGGTCTTAATGTATAAATATAAGAACTTCTTTCATTCCTCACTAAGGTGCCAAGCATGTACTACGTAAAGATTCAAATCTTCCCAAAACGACAACCAGAAAGGAGGAAAGAGCTTACGCATGACGTTCAAGAAGACTGGTTCTTCTCTGGCACCGTAGGTGTTTTCTGCTCTGATGATATACTCGCCACGGTCGCTCAGCTTGACGCGGTTGATGATGAAGGAGTAATCTTCGCCAGAATACCTCTTCATGTACTTGACCGACTGTCTGAGCTCCATGTTGTTGTGAAGCCAGCAGACGGTGGGAGCAGCCACGGCCACGATTCGGCAGGAGAACTTCACGCTCTGGCCCTCATAGGCGAAGGCGTTCTGTGGTCGAATGACGAATCGGGGGCAACACTGGCGTCGGTCTGAAACAGGGCACCACCATCATATTACATGAACGAGTCCGTCATTGACGTCTCACAAGAGATGCATGATTGCAAGGATATGTCACGGTAAAAATAGTTTCCAACTGACCATCACTGTAAGACTAATAAACAGGGGAAAAAATCGTTTTCCCGCCAACTTACCGAACTGAGTGTCATGTATTCTGTACTTCTCGAGGTGGAGTTTCCTGAGGGAGGAATACTCAGCCAGGCGGCCGATGGGCAGAAGGAACTTCTCCCATTCCTTGTACTTGGCTCGGATTTTGTCGCGAATAGGAATGTATCTCATCATGTCGAATGGTTCCAGTCTAGGGGAGTAGTCGCCCCTTAGCCAGGCGTGTCTCAGGCACTCGTGGGCGGTCATGCGCTTCCTGTGGGTGGGCCAGATAGAGGAACATCATAAAAAGGACTTTGTGAGGATACAGTAAAAAATCCGATTGATTTTAAATTATGTATATGATATATATTTTCCAGTTTTCCTCCATTTCGCATGCCCATTTATATGCAGTCCTAAAAGGTGATACAAATATTCACATACGCATTCACACGAATACATACATGACTATCAACTTGGCTCTGTGCTAATCTTTAACAAGATATTGTTTTCCATAGCCACTAGCATATACTGACTGCTTAAAACCTATCTTCAATACATTACAATGTTGCTATGGGTGACCTTTTCCCTTAAAAATAACACGACCTATGTTATCATCCTAACTAAACATTTTCATTACTCCGTAAGAAAAACGTTGTAGATCTTTTTTCAACATTACTTCCAATGAAGAATTACTTATTAATATATGGTGTCCATAAACAGGGAATAGCATGACGCCATTTTGCCCTTAAAGTACGAACAATCATAACGACTCCAAACCCAGATCAAAAAGAAGGATGTATTGTAGGGTTCATGCCCTCGTCTTGCAACTACCCTCTGAAGTCTGGTGTAAAACAACTCAAGAATAATAAGCAGTGACTCAACGATCCCTCCTGAATGACAAGGAAAGAGAAGACTTACTCTGTGTGCTTAATGAGGAGTCTGCGGATGAAGTCCTTGGCCTCATTGGACACGTTCTTGAAGGCTTCCTCGTCGAAGTCCCAGTCACAGGCCTTGACGTTCTTGAGGGTCTCGATGTCGTTCTCCCCGGCGAAGGGCGAGAGGCCACTGAGCAGGACATAGGCGAGGACACCCACGGCCCACATGTCGGTGTAGAAGCCGACTGGTTCTCTCTCAACGATCTCTGGCGCCGCGAACTCGGCAGTTCCGGTGGAGATCTTGACCACCTCGTTGGGATCCAGCTTGGTGGCAAGGCCGAAGTCGATGAGCTTCACGTTGGTGGAGTTCTTGGTCTGGCACATGATGTTCTCGGGCTTCACGTCTGCAGGAGGAAGGAGGAGGGGAAGAGAGGGGGCGTGGCCCATGGGAGTCAGAGGACGAGGGAGGAGGTCACGAGCGAGAAGAGGAGGGGGAAAGAAGAGTAGAAAAATATTACCACAACAGCAGTACAAAATGTTTGATGCTAAGAATAATCACAGGTTGCAAGATGAAATGTGGCGTCAAAACAGATTTTGCATTGCGCTTAGGAAACCCAAGAGAAAACCAATACAATGATCTCATATAAACTCATGAAATCACAGCGGGATAACTGACATGAAAGAGAAATGGTACGGTACATGGAGTAGCTACTAATGTTGGGAACATCATAAATCGCATTGTTATTTTTCAAACTACTTCGCTGAGCGTTCTAGATAATATTCTAAGAGGTATGCATAATCTGAGGAAAATGTATTTCTATTTGTTTACAGGAGAAGAAAATACTTTGCTCTACTTTCCTAGACGCTGGCAATCATTCATCACGGTGAACGAACTATGAAGGGTATAAATGGAACAAACACAGCTACACAGAAAGGCAATGGTTCGAGAAATACTTGTAGAGACGTGAAAGATATGATGGTTTTTTCGAAAAAAAAACCTAGTTCCAGAGAGCAATTGTTATTTGTTAAGAGAAAGTGATAGGGAAAAAAATGAGCTGTACTGACTGTGAAGTAGTCCAAGATAATTTGATCTTCGGAACTGCATTAGACTTCAAACATTCCACCAAGGTAATAATGGTTGGCTGGCATGATATATATATATATATATATATATATATATATATATATATATATATATATATGTATATATATATATATATATATATATATATATATATATAGCATGGGAAGTGACAGAAATTTCTTTTCTATTATATGACAACAATATTGTGCTCACGTCTGAAAAACACGAAAAGAGTGATTTACAGGGAGGTACCTATCGGGACTTGCGACACAAAACAAAAACCCCGTCGGAAAAACATCGAGAGTTAATCGGGAATGAAAAACGCGAGACTGGAAGAATCAGAGCCTCTCCGTCTGGTGAGATGCTCGACTACTCGAATGGAGAGCTGGAAACGAAATGAAAATATCAGTGAGCAACATTCGGGACCATCTTCCTGTGCTTCTTCAGCTTCGCATCAGTACCAGATATGGAGGGATTTTTCTACTTGGAACAGAAAGGAAGGAGCGGGACCTATTCTCGACTGGAGGCAAACTCGAATAAATGACAGTGCGTGACCTAAAGGAGAGTGAGTGGTTTGGAGCAATAGAAAAGGCTGGGATAGAGAAGATGTTCAACAGTGGAATGACATAAACTAAAATGATTGGCAAGGTTTCCATTCATTTTCTCCTTTGTAACAGTTTCTGAAAGAAGTCAGCCACGTAAAACAACTCGACGTAGAGACAGGATGAATCGTTACTTTGTCCAAAAAGAGGCGGTTATGCCAACACTCATTCTACTCTACTTATTGTTAGTATTATAATCTAGCATAAATTAATCTTTATCCGTCCTACAAGATACTCCAAGGTTGTGTAACTTATTCGGTGTCTGCCATTCATCAAAGAGGAGAGTATGACTGAGATTGGTTTTCATATTGATTTGTTCATACAAAGCAACGTTTGAGGACAGTGTCAAAATACGTAGTGAACTGCATTTAAACAAAACGTTAATATCCTGAAACTATACATTACACATCAGAAGGACTATTTTGCATGGGAAATGGGCAGTGTGTTTTTTGTACTATAAGATATGCATACACATAATATGTAGTTACAATTATATATATTCAATGCAATAAGAATGCACAAGTATATCATATCACAAAGATTAAAAACAGAAGGAAAAACAACCTTTTGCCTGTTACAGTATCAAATACAGCTTCAGTCTAAGAAATCTGAGTTTCAGAGATGACTAAGCTGCGCCTTAGTGGGCCTTTTATATCAACAGCTAAAGCTATAAAATGAAACAAAATAAACTCAAATAAAACAGGTGAACAGAAACTTAAAAGTCTGTTAACATTCTTCTAGCGGAAAGAAATAGATTAAACAGAAAGGAGCCCAAACTTGGAGTACCTACAGGTTCTCTGAAGGACAGACAGCGTGCAAAGTTAATGAGGGAGGAACAGTGGGTCCTAGACACGTGAATTGCTGTGGTACCTATGAGAGTCAATGAATGAAGAAAGTCATATTGTGTTTATTCCTTTCTTTCTTCTTCCTTTTTTCCTTCTCTCGGAGAAGTGAGGGTTTGACCTCGGTTGCATGTGACCTTGGTAAGCTATAAGCATAAATGTAGTACATACACATATACATAATGTATGCATACGTATACATACAATGAAACCTAATAAACAAATCTTGTTTCTATAACTGAGGATGAGGGTAAGAGTTATTTGTACAAGAGATATGTAGTCAAGAAGACTAAAGAGTAGCAGAGCGGCTTTTTCTCTTTTTTATGAAATAAACTAAAGACAATCACCATTCGTGAGAGCTAAATGAACAAAAGTAATAATAATAATAATAATAATAATAATAATAATAATAATAATAATAATAATAATAATAATAATAATAATAAAAGGAGAATTGCAGATGAATGTCACGTATTACGAACCTTGGTAAAACGGTTCATCAAATTCGATTTCCCTATCGCACATGATTTTCTCCGGTCTGATGCCTGGAGGGAGAACAACATGCTTTTAATATAAAAAAAACCCCTTCTCTGGCTGCCAACTCATGTTCACACAGTCCTACACACGAGACACACACACACACACACACACACACGCACGCAAAGGGTCATTCACTTCTTTACTCTGGCTACAGAGAAGCGAGGGTTTCTGGAGTGACTGTCCTGTCGCCAAGATGGAATCCCTTCGTTCAAAAAAATATTATAGCCTTAGGAAGAGGAAGAGAAGTGGGGGTATTGTCTCATGAAGGGCGTCTACAGGTATACTACATCAACAGCTCAGTGCCAGGCACGTGACCTACGCTCGAAGCTGACCAGTGGTGCACTCACTGGGTCAGTCATCGAGAACTTGCACTGTGCCTTTTATTGAGGTGAAATGCAGTGCTCTAATTTTGCTAAAGAAGATTTCAGGCCAAGACATTCCATCACAATAGTTCCTCTCATTTCACTTCTTTACGATGACTAGAGACGGGGGAATGTCTAAACTAAATACAGAGAGAGAGAGAGAGAGAGAGAGAGAGAGAGAGAGAGAGAGAGAGAGAGAGAGAGAGAGAGCTATGAAGGGGAAGGCATGAGGCGTCATTTCCCGAGCCACCCATTTCTTGCTCGTCTTAAAAGCTCAGCTCAGCTCCATCTCTTGGTAGCCCTCATAACATTTGTCATCCACAAAGAACTTTTACTTCAACAAGTTTGTATAGAATTTTGTGTGCGCCACAGGGGCTCATGTGATATGTGACAGTGTATGTGTTTTATATGGAGGGAGAGTGTGATTTAACATTTGAAAAACCATATTTATAACAATTAATGATAAAACATTCTACTGTTAATCGTTGTCTAAGTATGTCACACGGACGGGGTGGATTGACTATTATAGAAGCCAGATGACTTAATCTTTTAATGAGCATATACTATAAACAAGCAAAGCAGCATAATGTACCCCTAACAGGAAAATTAACTTGTCTGCGTCAAGGTAAAAAGACAAACACTGTTGTGCTGGCTAAGAGCTTTCGCCCAAACAAACGACCGTCATTGCATAAGAAATGCAAAAAAATTCTCTGAACACAATCTTTCAGGCAACTTCTGTCTTTCTCAGTTGAATATTACTGTGAGGTTCGCCAGCCATACTTCTTTCACTACATTCCTCAAAATTGAAAAGCCAGATATATTTTGCAAATAAAATGAGCCGTTTCCACTGGACTCTAAGTGACTGAATGACGCTATACGGTGCGTATTGTGCCCCTTTGAAAGGTGCGCGTTGAGACGGTAAGGCAAACAAATGTAAACTAAGAAGAAGAGGCAAAACGTTCGTTACTTGGAGAGAAAAATTGCTGTAAAATAGTCTCCAGTTGGAAAGGGAAAGAAGAGGAACGTCTGATTGTAAACACAGCTGGATATATTGTCGTCTCGCGGGAATATAAGAGGAATAATCATTGACAGGAAAAATGAAACGTCACTGACACCCGGGTAACCCACTGGATAACACAGTCCATTCAAATGTGACATCTGGTATCATGGGACAAGACTATCATTTAAGAACATATGTCTCTGTTTTAGTTAGCAAATTTTTGGTGAGAGTTTCTCGTTAGAGTGAAAAATCATAACAGGTGAGAAAATATAAAACCTTCAAGTGTAAGGCAAAGGTTTGTCTTTGCAAAGTTAAATATTTGTTCTTTTAAGGCGAATGACAGGTAATTAAAAACAATGGAAAATATTAGTTTTTCTTAAACAAACGCTATACTGCAGGTCCTAAAATTAATTAAAGAGATTTTCCCGCCAACTTCAGGCCAGTGAATATGACGTCAGGTCTCTGTTATGCGGTTAAAAACAGCGAGAGGGAGCCAAGGAAACGAAAGTGTGATGAACATTCACGAAGTTCAAGGTAGCCATCGCATTTCGTTTGCCGTGACAGATGGACTACGAATCTTTAGGCAACAAATGGACAGGACAAGCACTGTAGTAACTTGTGTTCCATTCGTGAAGAAAGAAACTCTAACAAGGGCAGATTAATATAAAAATAGCTCTATTTAAGGCAAAGAACTTCTCAGACAAGAGAAATATATATATATATTGGCTGCAGCTCCTGAACTTCGGAATGCGGGAGAAAAGAATTAGGAAGTTGTAAGCAATAATGAGAGAAAAAAAAAGACTTTCGAAATATGCAGTAAAACTAAGGAAAACATGCAATGAAACAAAATAAAAAACAAAGTTGGCAACCATGAGAAAATGACGTGTACAGTACAGAAAAAGTAAATAAAAATAGTTTAAGACCATCTCTGAATAAGTCATAACAGTCAGTGTTTGGACTCTTAGCAACTGTATTCAGAAAAATGGCCAGCATACTTGTTTTTTAGCTTAAAAATCTTAATTTAAAGTACAAAAATCATTAAGTTTATGTAAACTGAAGTTTAAAAAATGATGACAATCGATTTTGTTGTATTACCAGTATAACTTTATCACTATCATTAAAAAAAAGGGGATATATAAAGGCAAACTTCAGAACTGAACATCAGAACTCTCAGGAATGGAAAGTATGAAAACAGGAGAAAAATGATGAGGCCAAAGTCAAAATACTCGAGACTTAATCAGTTGAAGCTGAGGGCAATCACAGGAAGATAAGAGAGCAGCAGGGAGAGTTATGTTGAATCACTAATTGTCTCGTTTGACAACTGGGAAATGAAGCGAAAATCATAATTCATCAGTCGTCAGCCAAATGCTGTCAGAAGCTTGTACAGATGTACGTGATGTTTTGACTGACAATGAACTGTTTGGCATATTTATATAAATGCATAAACAAAAGGAAGAAGTCATGTGGGAAAGGGAAACAGGAAACTGTAGAGACCGTAACAGAAAGTAAACCCAAGAAAACGAAATAAATCCATATCAAGAATAAGGACTGAAACAGAAAATGACTGTAATTAACCTGTAAATACTGCAGGTAGATTAAATGTTAGCAAGTGAAGGACGTCTCTGAGATGAGCGAGTTAATGCAATAAGTGTTAGTAATAGTATTTTAGTTGCTCAGTTGTGTCATCGTTTGAATTTTTTCTTGCAATGTTTGTAAAAATTCTCTAGGGAATAAATTGTGGAGAGTATTTGCTGGACTGGCAATGAAATTTCAGCATCAAGCATGTACAGTGCTAGAATTCTAAACTTGATTATCATATAGAGTGGGGCAGCTCGCACTGGGTATTGGTGGCAATTTGATTAAGTGTTTATTGTATTGCCTGCATTATTAGTTATATATGAGCGCGATCAAACTCTGAGATAACAGTACACTTGTGAACCTCTTGCGAAAGATGGTTCCATCCTGAAAAGAAAGAACTCTCGGGGAGAATTTTGTGCCTCATGTTATTCAGCCAAAGAAAGGCTGTACACTATTTATGGCCTTCCACTTTAATATACCACTGACTTATGTGCGCTCTTGCTACAGAGTTACTTTCCTGAACTAAAGCTCGTCCACAGGGTTATTGAGACAGCCCACAGAGTAAGGGGAAAAGTCTAGAAAGACACTCACCCAAGTGGATAATGTTCTTCTCGTGCATATGTTTAACACCTTCGCATATTTGTCTCATGTAATTTATGACTTCTGCTTCAGACATGACATATCCTTCAGCAGTAATGCGTTCAAAGAGTTCTCCTCCAGACAAGCTGTAAAATGTGAGGAGAAAATGAGAATGTTAATAATCGATTTTACAAGCTAATAATATACAATATCAACCTCGAGTCCATATTTCGATTTGGATTGCCCCACAATCTCATGAATTTTAGTTTCCTTTTCATTTGAATCTAAAATGAAAACTAAGAAATATCTTCTACTGCACTTACAATTCGAAGATCAGGACCATTTCATCGTCATCCTCAAAGGCATCATGAAGGTTGATCAGCTTAGGATGATGGAGGTGATTCATGATGTCAATCTCTTTACGGATCAACTCCTTCTCCATAGCAGATGCCACAGGAATAAATTTGGCAGCGAAAATGTTTCCAGACTTGCGTTCTCGGCAGCGGTGAACAACGCCAAAGGCTCCAGTACCAATTTCTTCGAGGATGTCATAATATTCATAAACTGAGTCATGCTTGATGTCAACAGGCTGTGGTACATATTTGGAATACACATCAAAGACAAACTTGTCATAGTCATCGACACTTTCCTGTCTGCCACGAATCTTCTTTCCAGTCTCGTCAAGTTCGTAGACCTTCTTCTTTGGTTTCTTGACCTTTGGTGAAGGAGTTTCGACAACACTAGTAACTGGCGAGGGATCAGATCGTCCATAGACATTTTCAGCATATATTCTGAACTGATACTGGTGACCAGGGCTAAGACCCTTGATCTGAGCAGTTGTCAAACGAGTATTTGTGCACTTGATCCAGGATTCCATGGGCAGCTCACGTTTTTCAATGATGTAGTTATTGATATTAGCACCACCATCCCAAGCTGGTACTTGCCAGGAAAGGACACATTCATTGCCAAGAACACTTTCAACCTTAGGCAGGCGAGGTGGATCAGGGCGGTCTGTCAACGAAAAATGCATTTCCATATATTACATTTCATAAAATGTTTTTGCATAAAAAATTCCAAGAAAAATTACTTCATTCTACTCTGTTACTTTCAGCAATAAATAAGCACAGTAGGTACCATTTGAAAATTATCTCCACACAATTTATAAATTTATATGTTAAAGACAAATAAGGACTGCTACGTTACTTATAAACTTAGCTCACTTAATGTTTTCATCAAATTAATAAATTTGGGATACCCATAGATTTTTATTTGAGATCTGAAAACCATGCATGACATATAAAAAGTTCTACAATGAAAGCAACTGTCTTTAGATACTATCACAATGTATTTATTATTAATAAGATAAAAAGTTCTACAATGAAAGCAACTGTCTTTAGATACTATCACAATGTATTCATTATCAGTATTTCCCTTGGAAGTTAAAATTTTCTCTACAGACCTGAGATCTGGATCTTGATAATAACAGAGTCAGATCCAAGTTCATTCTCAGCAGTAAGACGATAATTGCCAGTATCTTGGTGGTTGACATCCCTGAGAGTGAGGATCGCGTGTCGTGACTGAGTCTCAACAGAGAAGTGTCCGCCAGACTCAATGGTTTCTCCATCACGTTGCCAGGTGATGCGTGGCCGAGGATTACCAATGAAGGGAATCTTGATAACAGCATTTTCTCCTTTGTCAAAGAAGGCAGTGTCACGGAACCTAGGTGGCACATTGATCTTAGGTGCCACTGATGGAGAACAAACAAGAAAATAATTATTTTTGAATAACCCTTATAGCACAATCTAGTCATTTAGAAGAATATTGTAAGAGATTGTGTAATGCAATTGAGCAATGAGTAAGACAAAAAATACTCACACTTGATGGAAAGTTCAGCTTTGGTGCTTCTGATTCCACCAGAGTTCTGTGCACGGCACATGTATTCATCTTCATCTTCACCATATACATCATTTACAGTAAGAGTGTAAGTATCCCCATCTCTGTTGATAGCGTACTTAGCACTTCCGCAAAGTTCACGCATTCCCTTGAACCAGGAGATAGTTGGTCTTGGCTTTCCAGTGATTTTGCAGGTGAATGTTCCACTCCTGTGCTGTAATGCCATAATATTTCTAAGAGGAGTCTCAATAACTGGAGGTGTGGCAGCATTGGGATCTTTAATCCTTACAGATGTTGAGCCAATTGATGGTGGTGACATACCAGCTTCATTTTCAGCAAAAACTCTGAACTCATATTGACGGTCCTCAATGAGGTTGGCTGCATTGATCTGGGTGGCTGGGCAGATGTACTGATTAACCATAGTCCATATGCTTGAACCAACCTCACATTTTTCTATCCAGTAGCCCTTGATGCGAGAACCACCATCAGTCTCTGGTTTAGTCCATTCAAGATGGGCGAAATCACCACCAACTTCGGTAACACTTGGTGCTCCTGGAGCTGATGGTGGATCATATGGTGCTTTGGCCTTAATCGGGTTTGTACCAGTTAGAGGTGGGCCCATACCATTATCGTTGACTGCCATAATTCTGAACAGGTATTCTTGACCTTCAGTGAGTCCCTGGACAGTGAAAGTAGTGTCCCTACAGAAGGAATTGATTGTAATCCAGTTAGCATAAGTAATATCCTTGCGTTCAACAACATAATGTGTGACTGGCATACCACCATCGTAGACTGGAGGACGCCAAGAGAGAGTGCACATGTGACGATTGATATCTGTAACTTCCAAAGGAGGAGATGGAGCACCAGGTACCCCAGTGATGTATACATCAAAGTTACCAGTAACTTGTCCAGAATCATTCTTGACTGTAAGTGTGTACTGACCAGCATCTTCCTTGACAACTTCCTTGATGAAAATGATGATAAACTCATCAAACACTGTAAACTTGACACGCTGGGACTGTTCCACTGGGACATTATTCTGCATGAGTGTAACATCAAGAGGCAGATCGCCAGTGAAGTAGATCTTAATCTTTGTGTTGTCACCCTCTGGTAAGTAAAGGGCACTGTGCATCTGAGTAATACGTGGAGGATTACCAATCTTTACATGGGCAATTGAGGTGGCTTGGCCAGCATCGTTAGCAGCAACACATGCATAATCACCCTCATCAACTTCCCACATGTCTGCAATGGTAAGCTTAAAGACACCATTGCTTTCTTCAGCCATAATGCGCCCACCAAGAGTAACCTCCCGGCCATTCCTGAGCCAGCGACCCTTGGGAACTGGTTTACCTTCAGCTTCACACTCAAGTGTAACTGACTTATGCAGGGCAACAGCAGTGTTTTGCAAGTTGCGAATAAAGAATGGTTTTTCTCCTGGTGCAGCCTCTCTAACTTTAACTGCTGGAGATGGATCTGATGGATCAGATTTGCCTGCAGCATTGATAGCGTAGACCCTAAATTCAACATCACTGCCTTCAGTAAGATTTGTTACTGTGTATGAAGTATCAGTGATATTGTAATCATTGCATTTGACCCAAATACTGCCAAGTTCACGCTTTTCAATCATGTAACCAGTGATGCGAGAACCTCCATCACTTTCTGGTTTAGTCCATTTAAGGTCAACGTAGTTACGTCCAATCTTGGTGACCACAGGTGTGCCTGGTGGTGAGGGTACAGCATACTTGCCCTTGAGTTTAATAGTCTTACTTGGAGGTGAATATTTACTGAAACCGGCTGCATTCTTAGCCTTGACTCGGAATTCATACTCATGGTTGACGAGAAGGGAATGTACATTATATGTGGTCTCCTTTACTAAGAAGTCATTTGCTGCAGTCCAGTTACTATCAGTTACATCACGGAATTCTACCTTGTATCCTTGGATCTTCGAACCACCATCTGAAGCAGGGCGATCCCAAGTAAGGATTGCTGAATTGATATCGTGATCCAAGATGTTGGGACGACCAGGAGGATCGGGAACAGTGAATGGGAATTTGGCTGTAATAGGGTCCACTGTCTCAAGGGGATCTGATACACCATACTGATTCTCAGCACGGATACGGAAGTGATACTGCCTGTTTGGCTCTAGACCAATCACATCATAATGGCACGATCTTACAAAGGCAGTAACCTTAGTCCATACTCCAGTATGTGGTTCCATGCGCTCCACTTGGTAGTTAGTGATTGGAGAACCACCATCATCCAATGGCACACGCCAGGCAAGACTGCAAGTTTCTGGTGTAATATCAGACACCTCTAGTGGTCCTTGAGGTGGTGAAGGCTTATCTACAACCAAGACCTTGCATGTACCTGAATCAGCACCCTCAGTATTGGTGAGCTTGATAGTGTATTTACCACTGTCTGCCCTCTTTGCACTCCTGTTGTGGAACACAGTGGATGTAGAACTGCTCATGTGGAACTGGACGCGATCATCAGGAAGAACCTCGTTTGGTCCAATCCACCATTGTACTTTAGGTTGTGGAGATGCAATGAAGGGTACAGTGATGGTAAACTCTTCACCAGCAATGACTGTCATGTCACGGATGCTGAGATCAGATGTAATCTTTGGTGCACCTGGTGAGAAATAAATAAAACAATTATTTTCCTACTAGAAGAGTTAGGTTATTTAAAAATAATGAGTTTTATGTTATTTTGCCTTAAGAAAGATATTATATATATATATATATGCTATATATATATATATTATAGATAATATATATATATATAGATATATATATATATAACACAATTTTTATATTCGTGAAAAATTAAGCATGGTGAATATATAATATTGTACCAAGAAATAGGTGGATATACTCACGGAAGCTGATGCACTTTATGTTTTCACTTGGATCACTCCATGGACCCTGACCAGCTGCATTGACAGCTGCTGCACGGAATTCATACACTTGATGCTCAGTGAGATTGATGACACGATAGGTGGTATCCTTCACCAGACCATGAGAAGCTTTGGTCCATTGATGGTCACCGTAAATGCGTTTTTCCACAACGTAGCCCTGAATGTGAGAGCCACCATCGTGGCGAGGCTTTGTCCACTGGATAGTGATGGAGTCTTCTGTAGATTCCAAGCCACGTGGTGCTCCTGGTGCACCTGGAGGATCTGTACAAAAGGCAGAGTTTGAGATTGCTTATTTATTCTTATAAGGAATAATGAATATTGTCTGCAAGCAAGATCTTCAACATTCTAATTACCATAGGAATATCATATAATATTAATGCTGACCATTTGTTTTAATACAAAGAAATTGTACTGAGTATATGTATGTTGTCCATACAAATTCAAGAATAATTTAGATTTAGAATAATTATTCAAATCAATATTCAGTGATAAAAGTTCATCTTAATTTTGTCTAAAACACAAGCAGAGGCAATATTCTCCAAAAATATGCATTTGAGAGGTATCAATATGAATTATTTTGTAGATACACTCAGCAATTATTAGGCTATATACATCGTTATGAAAATTCCTCATATGTATATACATACCAAATGGATGCCTGGCCTTAATTGGAGCTGGCGAGGTGCAAGGATCAGAGACACCATACTGATTTTCAGCCATAACACGGAACTCATATTCCGCGTTCACTGTGAGGTTGCGGATCCTCAGGTAAGGCGTGATAACATAGCTGCTGACCTTCACCCAGTTACCGCGGCCTTCCTTCTTTTCAACAATATAGTTGGTAACATCTGAACCACCATTATCCTTTGGTGGGTTCCAGAAGAGTGTTAGAGCATCTCCATTGAACTCGTCTGCTCTGAGATTTTCTGGTGGTGCCGGGCGATCAAGCACACGCACATTGACTGTTACTGAATCAAATCCTGATGGATTCTGGAGTCTGAGCTTGTATGGTCCAGTATCAGTGCGCTTGGAGTTGGTGACAATCATTGCACAATAATCATCAGTAAGCTTTTCATGGATGCGTGGATCGGCTTCAATGCTGATTTCCTCGTCATCCCTGTACCAAGTAGATGTGGGTTTTGGGAAGCCAGTGTAAGGCACGTGAATGGAGAAGTCTTCACCAGCACGTACTGTGATGTCACGAACAGCACTAAGGTCAATGCGAGGCTTATTAGCCTGTTCCTCAATCTTAACAAGGCCAGAAGGACGAGATGGAGCAGAGGGACCAACTTCATTGACAGCGATGACCCTGAAGATGTATTCATCCATTTCTGTGAGGTTGAGAACGGTGAAGTTTGTATCAGGATGAGGAATGTCATTAGCCTGTTTCCAGTCAGCGTCATCCTTCTTCTTGTACTCAACCAAATAGCCCCTGATCTTCGAGCCACCATCTTGGTGAGGAGGACGCCAAGATATTGTCACCCAATTTCTGCCAATACGATCTGGCCTTGGTGCTTCGGGTGGTCCAGGAAGGTCTGAAAATTATGAAGATTCCAATAAGGTATTCTGATGAGTATTTAATTAAAATGAGTCAAAACATAGGAGAATGATAACTAGGTAGCATTATAAATACATAATAAATAAGAAAAATGAAATGACAACTATAGTCTGAATTGAAACATGGAAACTACAGATAAAAATGCAATGATTATTTACACGAACTTTTTCAGAGAGGCAAAAAACTTTTGGAATGGATTATTAGTGTAAAAAACGGTATTATTCTATAATATTTTCTTTTGTCAGCAATAAAACAAACATAATTTACTTGACAGCAAGAATTACCTATATTGCCTTTTTCGTTTGCAAAATACAGCACTGTTTAGCAAAAAGAATACCATATTTCCTTTTGGAAGAAACAAGTCTATGCCATTCCATTTTCACACATTTCCAGGCCCCAAAGAAAAACTACTAGTCATCCAAAAAACTTATAGGACGAGAAATATCCTAAGATTACTAGATTTAAATATAACTGAAACTAAGACTTCGTTCTAAATTAAAATTGTTTGGTTATCAGTTGCTGCATTTGAAAGTGAAAGATGAAAATGGCGTACTGAAGCGACCTGTGACATGGGAATAGGTTTAATTTCATTATAAAACGTGTTTTTGATCTTTATAAAAGTGGTTGAAACCTGAGAAATGTGTTAGAGCTTCAGAAATTTGATTGGTCTCGAGAAATGTGTTTGGTTGATATTCTTCAAAATTTGTTTTATCAAACAAAGACTTGAATTCTTTTGACGAATACTTACACTTCTGCACCTTAGCCACAATAGAGTTGGATGGCTTGCTGGGTTTGCTTGGTCCAGCGTCATTGACCGCACTGACGCGGAATTCGTATCGGCTGCCCTCTGACAGTCCTTGGACTGTGTACTCCGTGTTGGGTGTTGGGTAGTGGTTCACCTGGAAACAGAAATTAGGTTCTTTAGAACAGGAGCCATATTTGGTTTGATTACTATATCAGGGTTGAGCAATTACCGTATTATAAAACAAGCTTCACTAATTAGCAGCAAGTGCTTCTTAAGTGATGGAGGGAGAGAGAGAAAACTCACCCTTATCCATTCACCGCCTCTCTCCCTCTTCTCAATGATGTAGCCAGTAATGGGACGTCCACCATTGTTGGCAGGTGCCTTCCATTCCAGGGAGCAGGTGGTTGGACTGTAACCGAGAATGTCTGGCCTGTCGGGTGCATCTGGAGGATCGAATGGATTCTTGGCTTCCACTGGCTTGCCTTCCAGAGGTTCTGAGACGCCGTACATGTTCTCGGCGCGGACGCGGAACTTGTACTTCTTGCCTTCTTCCAGACCCTGAAATTAAAGAAGAGGACAAAACTGATTTCAGTAACTAATATACCAAATATTCGTTATTTACTGAGTTCTACTTCTAATATTTAAGCTGTAATGAATATATCTTAGTAGTAAAGGTTGTGTCAGGCTTAAGTTAAACATTGGTAATTTCCAGATAGTTCATAGGGTACTCTAATTTGGTAGGTATGTAGGTGATTATTTGATAAAATTACATGTCTCTGTCAAAATGCATTGTATAACAGTTAAGATGTTACCTGTAAAATATAGAATCTAAATTGTTCTTTCAACTCCATAAATTTTACTAAAAAACGAGAAAAAATATCTAAGGACATAGGAAAACACAGGACAGTGAATCTTGAGCTATTCCGTTACCTTGACTGTGAAGGCGCACTTGGGACAGTAGCCAGGGACCACCTTCCACATGTCGTAGTTAGCCTCTGTTTTCTCCACCACATATCCAGTGACTTCGGAACCTCCGTCGTCCTGAGGGGGCTTCCAGGAGAGAGAAACGGTGTGGGCGGTGATGTCCGTGGGAGTGAGAGGACCCAGGGGTGGGCTGGGTTTGTCCACAACGATCACCTGGTGAAACAGACAAATGATGCCATTAGTAACACAATAAGTGGCGAGAAATAAGGTTGGAGAAAATTGCTTTCGAGATTTAGAAACTGAGCTGATGCATACATTCTGATCATGTGCGAGTTTATGCTTTTATTTATTTTTGGCGAGTTCTTTAGGAAATATTAGTTGTTTGTGGTGTGTTCACCTGGAATCTTTGGCGGAGAAGTTGGATTAACTTTTTTTAAAAAAAAGATACATATTATTGTATACTATTCATGTGGTAAGGGCAAAGCAAGAGTAAGGATAAACCAGGAATGAGGACAATTCGGAATGACAACACCGTGTTCATGGAAATACCTCCAGACATCCCTCAAAAGGCTCAGGGTTGGTATCATAAGCCAAGGTAAAGTGAGTCTAACCGCAGGGATCACTGAATTTAAGACATAAACACCAGAAGGGGTAAAAATAGTATTCAAGACATAATAGTGCATCTAAATTGCATAACACCTAAAGTCGGATTCGTGTAAACAACGTGAATTACTGCCTAAATGGGGAACCTCGGATCCAGCTCGTCTGGAAATGAAATTGACTAATACATTAAGATTCTGCGATGGTAATCACCTTATTCTTTGTAATGAACTGACTTCCGTTGTCCAGAAAAGGAATCATAATAAATGAATTGTCTAGAATATAAGGAAAATTAGACTTAAAAATTTAGAAAAATTTCAGCACTGTACCTCAATATCTGCAGAGTCCTTGCCGTAGGCGTTCTCTGCAGTGATCTTGAAAGTGCCAGAGTCCTCACGGCGAGACTTATCCACAAAGAGACGAGTGAAGTCATTGGTTGTCTCCATCTGCAGTGAAATGGAAATGTTTGAATAAATGATAACTGAGCCTCAGCATCTAAAAGTAGAGGCAGTGTCAAATATTCAGTTATATAGGGAAACATAAATAATCTAAAATCATTATACCAAATGAATGAAAACTTTGGGTGCTGTGATTCGCTAATCTCTAACTTATATGCGAAATTCCAATATACTGCACTGCAAATTGGCATGACGAAAAATGCAGACATAAGTAAATTAAGTGAGAAAGTATGTGCGTTAACGACTTGGGAAAATATGAATTTATTCTCCTGGCATTTTACTGATTATTTTATGAAGACTTACAGAGGTTCTCTTTGTAGGCTCAACCTTTTTGCCGGCCTTGGTCCATTCAACAGCAGGCTGTGGTGCTCCAGACATAGGAATCTTGATGTCAATGGGCTCTCCAGCACGGACCTTGAGCTTCTTACCCAGAAGACCGTCCAGGTAGAGCTTGGGTGCCTCTGCATGATTGGCAAAATGGCATTTTTAGCATTTCCTTTCAAGTGAAATTACTTTGGTTATGGTTTTCTGAACAAAATTAGCTTGACATCAAATTCTCATGGTTATTATTCATTTCTTTTAGAATTTTAACTTATCATTACCATTTCTAATGCATTATTTGTACAAAATGTAACCTAATTTAACAGTGAAGGCATTTGGTACGAGAAACCTACCGCGCATGGGCCTGGCAGCGATGGGATGAGAAGGCTCAGATGGCTCTGAGGATCCCATTTTGTTGTTGGCAATGACTCGGTACTGATACTGCTCGCCCTCGAGGACGGTGTCATCCAAGAACTCTGTGAAGCGCACGTTGTCTCGGCTGATCTTCTTCCATCTGCCGGAGTGGATGCCGCAGCGCTCCACGTCGTAGCCGGTGATTGGAGAGCCACCGGTGGAGCGAGGAGCCTGCCAGGAGATCTTGATGAAGTCCTTGTCGGAGTCGATGCAACTTGGACGGCCTGGGCGACCGGGAACGTCTGGCAGGAGGAAGAAGAGTCAAGGAACCGTATTAGCATTGGGGAATGTTTCAGGAAGTTGTCATCCGAGACACAGTCTCATCAGACGGTTGATCCTAAAAGTAATTATCACAGATTTTTTCAACGACAAAAGATGTCATCCTGAAATTTTTGAGTCATTCTCATATTTTTTTATATTTTTTGCTGGAGTATTTCCTTAATATAAACTTGATAAATGACTGTAGAATGTTTTACTGTTTCTTTAACATTCTAAAAGTCCTCATTAACTATAGAGGAACCTGTAAAGGCCTACTGTAGGTTCACTTATGCATTCATAAATGAATTAGCATTTGTATATCTCATACTTAATATTCTAATAGACCACCAACTTACCAGCAGATGACTTGGCAGTGATAGGCTTGTCTGATACCAGAGGCTCACCGCGACCTTGCATGTTCTCGGCCATGACCCTGAACTCGTACTTGTTGCCCTCCAGAAGGCGTGGTACGGTGGCATGCAAGTTCTTGGGGTCAACCCAGCTCACTGCAGGTACCCAGCCACCACTATGAGTGATGTCTCGCTTCTCAATGACATATCCTCTGTGAAGGGAGGAGTTCAAGATGCTAATGATTTCAGAATATTAAACAAGAGTTATATGTGAAAAATGTCAGTATATTTTAAAAAAAAATATTTTATATATATAGTAATTATATATATATAGTATATATATAGTAGTATATATATCTATATATATATAATATATATATATATATATATTTATATATATTGTATATATATATATATAATATAAATATATATATATATATATAGATATAATAATAAATATATATATATTATAGTATATTATAATATAATTATATATGAACAAAGTTACAGCCACGATGGAAAATTGAAACACTGGAGATGGTTTGTTCATATAATCATCATGTTTTTATTTCTTCGTGATTCAAAATAAAACGTATATACATACACACACACACACACACACACACACACACACACACACACACACATATATATATATATATATATATATATATATATATATATATTATATATAATAATTATTCAAGTAAAATAGAATTGCATAATTATCTGATAGTATCACAGGATATGTCAACAAATAAAGGATTAAATAAATAAACAGACAATCTCACATGCACACACATATAATGTGTGTGTGTGTGTATGTTTTACATGAGTTTATTCATTTTATTTTTATATATATTCTGTAATACTTTCACATAATGTGTATGTATATATATATATATATATATATATATATATATATATATATATATATATATATATAATATTACTTGCACAATTATATGAAAGCTGGAAATTATAAATGAGTGTTCCTAATAACCACATATCTCTATTTTCCGTTATTGACATTCGTCTCCCTTAAACATGAAAGCTTACTAGAACGTAAAAGAGAAATCAATTCACAACAACACCCATGAACATACAGATACAGATACTGGATAGCGACCAATACTACTTACGTAATGGGGCTGCCACCATCGTCAAGAGGCGGTTTCCAGGATATGATGACGTTGTTGGCCTGAACTTCCTCATAAACCAAGGGTCCTTCGGGGGCTCCTGGAGTGTCGAGGACGATCACCTGGAATGTGGCTTCATCCTGACCACTCTCATTCTTGACGCGGACGCGGAACTCGCCAGAATCTCCTCTGACAGTATTGACGGCATGGAGGATGGTGTGGTTATTGATGGCTGTGATGGTGTGTCTGACGTCATCACAGAGTTCGCGATCGTCACTGAACCAGAAGACATCAGGCTGTGGCTCGCCAATGAAGTCAACGTCAACGTGAAGGACTTGGCCAGCCTTGATGCGCACATCGTACAGAGGACCAATGATTCTGGGTGCCACTGTGGTGAACAGACAACAAAACATTATTTTTGTCATTGAAAACAGTCAACACTTGATAAGTCTAAACATATTTGATCATTTATATAACAGCACTTCAATCTAAGAAATTCGTTTAGATCTTTTCATATTTTTATAAGGACACATTTGACCCGCATTTCAGCTTTCCCCATAACAAGCAACTTCTCCCTCATTGCAACTGAATGAAACACATGATAACTTACGATGGCGTGGTCTGCAGATGACGGAGTCAGAAGGTTCAGAGGGCTCAGACTGACCGACTTTGTTCACGGCAATGACCCTGAACTCATACTCCTGACCTTCTGTAAGGTTGGGTACAGTTCCCTTGCCTTCTGGACCCACACGGGCAGCAGTTGACCAGTAAGGTGATCCGCGTTCCTTCTTCTGGATGATATAGCCAGTGATGGGAGATCCTCCATCGTTGGTTGGCGGGTTCCATTCCAAGTCCACATGGTCACTGTCCCAGTCAACAACATTAGGACGACCTGGTTGGCCTGGCTCATCTATTGGAAAGCAAATTTGATCAATAAATTATCACAGAGTGCTCTTCGCAGATAATTCACAAATATAAATACAAATTCAAATTCATATTAGATTTTCATTAACTGTTTATTTTACACAAACACACACACACACACACACACACACACACACACATATATATATATATATATAAATATATATATATATATATATATCTATATAAATATATATATTATATATATATATATATATATATATATATTAATATAGTATATATATATTAATATAGATATATATATATAATATATATATATATGTATGTATTATTATTATTATGTATGTATGTATGTATGTGTGTGCGTGCATGTATCTTACCATAGAAAACAAACATGTCTGTCACTCACCAATTGCATTCTTGGCGATGATGCTCTTATCTGTGCACAGAGGCTCAGATTCGCCAATAGCATTGACAGCCTTGACACGGAAGTGGTATTCCTTCATGTGGACAAGACCATGAATGTCAGCCATGAGTCCAGCAACCTCTGCAGCCTCGGTCCAGGTACCACGAGATAAGTCCATCTTCTCGACCAGGTAGTGCAAAATGGGTGAACCACCATCATCAATAGGAGGCTTGAATGTCACCTTGCATCCCTCACGTGTAACGTCATAAACATTAAGTGGTCCCTCTGGCCTACTTGGCTTGTCGAGTACAGTGACTGTACCTGAGGCAGATACCTTACCAAGTTCATTTTCGAGGGTCAGAGTGTAAATGCCACTGTCTGTACGCTGAGCGAATGGAATATCAAGAATGGTCTGCTTACCGTATGTCTGCATATCAACACGCTCAGATTCCACAATTGGCTGGCCATTAACAGTCCAAGAAACCTTAGGCCTTGGTGCACCACGAATGGGCACAGTGTAATTAAGGCGAGTGTTAGCTCTGATGACAAGATCTTCAAGGTTCTTGGTATCGATGCCGGGCTTTTCAAAGCGAGCTTTGCATACAATGGGCTGTGAGGCATCAGATGGTTCAGAATTACCAGCTTTGTTGACAGCAATGACACGGAACTGATATTCTTCTCCTTCAATGAGATCTGGAATAGAGGCCTTTGGTCCATGCTTGGAAGAGATTTCAGCCGCCTTTTCCCAAGGTCCAAAGCGCTTCCTCTTTTCAATGATCCAGTCTGTGATAGGAGCACCTCCATCACTCCTAGGCTCGGTCCACTGGATGTCAACACGGTCCTTGTCCCAGTCCATGATCTCTGGAGTACCAGGCTTACCAGGCTTAGTGTATGGATCCTTAGCTGTGATGGTTTCCATGCCAGCAAGTGGCTGACCTTGGCCTTGGCGATTAACGGCGGACACACGGAACTTATAATCATGTCCCTCAATCAGGTTATCAACTTCGCAACTGGTGCCCTTGACCTCACCACATGGTACCCATCGCAGAGTCTCAGTGTCCATCTTCTCGACGGCATACTGGATGATTTCAGAGCCACCATCGTCCTTAGGTGGTTTCCAGGCGACGGTGCATCCAGTCTTAGAGATGTTAGAGTGTTTGAGAGGTCCTTCTGGAATACCAGGAACATCCAGGACAATGATGTTGCATGTGCAAGTATCCTCACCATTCTTGTTACGAGCATTGAGTGTGTAAGGACCTGTGTCAGACCGCTTAATTTCATTGATCTTGAGAGTCGTCATGTAATCTTCATTGAAGATGGAAAGGCGGCCAGATGGATACAGGTCAGAATCATTCAGTTTCCATTGCTTTGTTGCTGGTGGTTCACCAATGACTGGTACAGGCAAGTTGAGGTTCTCTCCGGCCTTAATCCTGATCTCCATCATGGCGTTACGATCAATGCGAGGAGGCACTGTAAAATGGTAGAACTAAGTTTCCATATCTAAAATAACTTGCCCAAATCGAAATATAAATGTTCAAAAACTCATTTACTATCATTCTGAGAGAGGAACACGCCCATTTGACAAATGAAATTGCTATAGTCTCCCAATGCCCATCTTCATGACTAACTATTCATCCTCACAATATACAGTGAATTGAAATTCGTTCAGTATTACTTACGGTTCTTGGGACGTGCAACATGTGGCTTAGTTGGCTCAGATGGATCACCAGGACCAGCCTTGTTGACTGCCAGAACTCTGAATTCGTATACGTTTCCTTCAATGAGATCAGGAACGTGGGCCTTCAGCTGGTCGCCATCAACCTTCGCGCACTTATCCCAGAGTGGACTGAAGCAGGAGAGAAAAAGGCAAGGAAATATTAGAACTAGAAAAACAAAACAATTACATCCTTAGAACAAAAACAGTAACGAAAAGATAACAGGTGATTTCTCTTAGGTAGTGATAATGAAGTGAGCTTATTCAGTGAAGGATATGTAAACTAGATAAATATGATGAAGAAATGGAACGGGTGCAGGGAGAAATTGAAACTAGACGTGTAAATGAGAGAGAGAGAGAGAGAGAGAGAGAGAGAGAGAAAAGGTGAGGGGGGGGGCCAGTTGGCGGGGGTGGGATCAGAAGGATGAGGTGACCTATATTTAAATCTAATAAAAACATGGTGGACGTATTTCTCTAAGTTACTACACGAAAAAATACTATAAAAATACAAAAAAACAACAAAAAGTACATGCCATTAAGGACACAAATGATCACATGGATAGCAAAAGAGCAGTAACTGCATGCAAGTACACTGAGAAATTTAATTTTTTTAATCACTTCAGTGAAGAAGACGCATTTCAGTTTCGTTGAGAGTGGAAGAAGAAATCATTTACCTATTGCAGACGGCAAAACACAGAGTATAATTGCAGCTACACAATAAAGTAACGTCTTGCATGGACAAAATGAAGTTCGTGTCAAGTTTTCATGCATCAATTCGATTTCCTTTAAAAACAGACAGATCAGCAACTAGAAGAGATCACTAGAATTGCTCAGTGTGTCTGAGTTGACCTGATTTTCCCCCCAGACCGGCGGAGATTATTTGTGAGGCTGAGAGAGTTCGTATGAATTGATCTGTCTTTCTGTTAAGAAGATAGATCTCAAGGAGAGTCGAAAATACACTGACAACACCATCACGGGAACACGGAGAGGGGGTGGAGGGACAAGACGTCGACCAGATCCTGCAGTGAGAGGCTTAAAGGATGCTCAAGGAGTCCTAGATGAACAAAAGCGTGAAAAAAAGTGCGAGCAAGCTTCATGTTAAGGATGCCCTTGGCTGACCAAAGAAAAACCCTTAATCCTCATTGCAGAATCTGGGTTTCGTATCTGTACTAAATTTCCAGATCCAAGTCCCCCTCCACCACTTTTCTACAATATAGAGAGAAAGATATCGACTAAGTGAAAAGATGAAGAAACGACGATTTTGCATTCATTTTTTTTACCTCAGTCCATCGGGGTCGATTTTTAACATAATTTCGTATCTGCAAATATCAGGGGGGAACAAATGTCAGAAAACGCATTTGGGGAACTATTCTAGGTTATTTTAAGGTAGATGCTCCTTCTCGTCTTTATGCTATATAATATTAAAAATACTGACGTCTAAAAAAATTATAAATACTTATAAACCTTGAAAAGATTCTCTTCTTAAAGTTATGCATCTTCAAACCTATTCCCAAGTTATCACAGAATTTCAGTAAATGAAGTCATCTACAAAGATAATATATTATGCACGAAATCCGACAGCTGTCAACTAAAATGACAAACAAATCTCATGCATTCTGAAGCAAGGGAAAAATTCTGAAATCACGCCATTTCTTCCACGTTTACTTATAATTTATTCAAGCTACAGCGCATATTACCTTTACTTCGAAAGAGGCAAATATAACCTTATTTAAAAAAAAAGGTGGAAGTCATGAAAACAGTGTCCAGGGAGAAGAAACTCACTTATGCCTGTCCCTCTTTTCAATGATGTAGCCTGTGATGGGATTGCCACCATCGGTTTCTGGTCTCTTCCATTCCAGATCGACAAAATCGCAGTCGAAATCAACGATTTTGACATCCTTTGGAGCACTGGGTGGATCTGCGGATGAATAGGTTAGAAGAATCAAGAAATGTCATAACTGACTGGTCATTATTTATTTTCTTTGGCGTTTGGTCAGCCAGATCAGTTTCTCTCTCCAAATATTTTTAAAGTATATCATAACAAGGGATGATCCGACCTCCAGCTTACTTGGGCCGTATGCTAAAACTTACTGTCAAATAGAACGTTGTTTAACCAACGAAAACTAAAATAAATACGCTATATTTTAATAGAAATAATTGTTATGTACTGTTTAACATGCACATAATTTATTTTCTACATTTTCATTATAATAAATAAATCATAAATATCCTATCCTAAAATTCCTGTATCTTTAACTCAACGCAAAACATCTTTTTCAGACCTTCTTAGACTATTCCATAGGGCTTTTTAACCCCACCCCCCCAACAACAAGAATCACAGCAACAAGAACAACAACATTAAAGCAGTTTGTAGGCTTACTCCACGAGTAAGTGAAAAATAGAAATTTAGCTTCGTTGGTGTACACGTTCATAGGGGGCTCATGATACTTACCAAATGGATTCTTAGCCTCAATGGCTTGCTGGGTAGTAAGTGGATCAGAAACACCCAGACGGTTGACAGCCTTCACGCGGAATTTGTACCTGTGGCCAGGTGTCAAATCATCAACCTCGAAAGTAGTCTCCTTTCCTGGGGTTTCACCAGCAGGTACCCAGCGTCCAGTGGCTTCATCCATCTTCTCCACAATGTAGTGGTCAATGGGACAGCCGCCATCATCCGTTGGTGGATTCCAATCAAGCTTGCATCCTTCGGCATACACCTCAGAAACCTTCAAGGGACCCATAGGAGCGCCAGGTTTGTCTGCAAAAGGATTCGTCAAAATGGATTAAGCAATCGGTGTACAGATGCTAACTATCAGGCAACACCGATGACCATTTCATCAGATGGATTAACTATTTGTATCATTTTTCTCAGCTAAATCCTTTCGTCATCACAATTTTATTGTGACAGTATAAAAATAGATATGCTAAATGTCTTCAAGACTTACCAAGAATTATAACTTCAACATCAGCAGAGTCTTTGCCGTTGCAATTCTCAGCTGTGATAGTGTAAGTGCCACTCTCAGCTCTGGTACCACTTGTGACACGAAGTTTGGTGTTATAATCAGTGTACTTAGCCAAGATGGCACCACCTGGCTTAATCTCCTTCTTCTTCAGGAACCATTTCTTGTCTGGAACTGGCTCACCAGAAATGTTGACATCAAACGAGAAGCTCTGGCCTGCCTTGATGCGCACTGGCTCAAGATTTGTGCGATCAATCTTAGGTGGCATGTTACGAGCCTTCACAGTAACAGGTGGTGTTGTGTTAGATGGTAGACTTGGTCCTGCTGCATTCACTGCTCGGACACGGAACTCATAGGTCTCATTTTCAATCAAGTCTGGCACCATGCACGAGGTCTTGTTGGCAGGAACCTCGCAAGCTTTGTCCCATCCGCCGTACTTGTCTTTCTTCTCAATGATGTATTTCTGGATGGGTGCGCCACCATCACTCTTTGGTGGATCCCACTTAAGGTCAACTTTGTTCTGGTCATAATCAGCAACCTTTAGATTTTCTGGTTTGCCTGGCTCCTCTGCAAAATTAAAAAATATCAATGTATTACTCTCTCAAGATATTATCCCACTGGTAAACAGATGTAAAATATGATGCATCACTTAAAACACACATGCATACACAGGACTTACCATAAGGATCCTTTGCTAAG
Source organism: Macrobrachium nipponense (assembly GCF_015104395.2). NCBI lineage: Eukaryota > Metazoa > Arthropoda > Malacostraca > Decapoda > Palaemonidae > Macrobrachium > Macrobrachium nipponense. The sequence continues at coordinate 183,077,264 of NC_087200.1, read as the reverse complement.
ACAGGCTCTTCAGCATTAAGAGGATCTGATTCACCCTCAGCATTAACAGCTCTGACACGGAATTGGTATTCGTTTCCTGGAGTCAAGTTGTTGAGTTCAATGGCTGGCTCGGGTCCAGTTGTGCGCCCAGCAGGAACCCAGAGACCTGTATTGGGATCCAGCTTTTCCACTTGGTAATACTCAATAGGGCTACCACCATCGTCCTTTGGCCGCTTCCACTTCAACTTGCAACCATTACCATGGACATCTGAGACCTTAATCGGGCCTTCAGGAGGCTGAGGCTTGTCAGTCACAGTCACACGAACAGTTACCTGGTCTTTACCAGAGCTGTTGGTAGCTGTGATAATATATTCACCAGAGTCAGTACGAACTGTCTCACGGATCACCAACTTGGAGTTATAATCAACATTGGTGATATTGCAATGCTTGCTGGATTGCAACTTGCGATTATCAAAGGTCCAGACAGCATCTGGTGGAGGTTCACCGGAAATATCAACATCATACTTAAGCATGGAACCAGCTGAGACAGTGATGTCACGCAGATTCTTGCGGTCAATTTTGGGTGGAACTGTAAGGAAAAATTACACCGATAGAGTATTTTTTAAATCCAGATATATTTTTTTGCTGACATATTTTGTGATTTGTGTGAATCCTTATGAACATATCTTTCATATTACTGATACATATATTATTGTTTGTAATGAGTAAACAGTTATATGGAACAAACTTAAGAGATTATTTAATGACAAGTAAAGGTATCTTATTGAAAAAACATTTTCAAAAACGTTTGTTAAACTTACAGAAGAAATCTTATCTTTGCAAAACAAGTTAGCGTATTATTAAAGTAACTGACTTCACATATTCTATCATTGAGCAAATTTTGAAGTATTTGGTTAAATACAGGGTTATAATACCACTTACCAAATCTGGCTTTGGCTTGATAAGTTTTGCTTGGGTCACCTGGTTCACCAGGTCCAGCCTTGTTGACAGCAATGATACGGAACTGGTATTCCATACCCTCGGTAAGGTTGGTAGCAGCTCCCTTGGTCAGTGAGGTGTCTGTTTCACATGCCTTCTCCCAGAGATTGCTATGGATTAAGACAAAAATATTTCTAACAATCAAATGTTCTTGCATCAAAACACTATGCCCATTCGTAAACTATATGTCACTACAATAATTCTAATAAATTTGTCTACATATGCAACATATTTTCCAGTGTCTGAAGGTCAAAGAAAAAACCATTTTGATGCTACTTACGTGTATTTGTCCCTCTTCTCAATAATATAATGAGTGATAGGAGACCCACCATCTTCAAGAGGCTCACTCCATTCAAGATCAATGCGAGTTGCATCCCAATCAGTGGCCTTGGGAATACCTGGCTTACCAGGAACTGTGAATGGATCCTTGGCAATGATTGGACTGAGTGTTGCCAAAGGTTCTGATTCACCTTCCTTGTTGAAGGCCTTAACACGGAATTCATACTCGTGGCCTGGTGTAAGGTCTGTGACCTCCATCTCAGGATTGGTGCTCTTACCAACAGGAAGCCACAAGCCAACGTCAGGGTCAAACTTCTCAACCACATATCCCTCAACTGGAACGCCACCATCATCCTTGGGTGGGTTCCACTTCAACTTGCAGCCTTCCTTGTGAATATCAGAAACATCAAGAGGCCCTTCAGGCTTGCCAGGCTTGGAAATGACAGTAATATGGACTTCTGCTTCATCCTTTCCATGAGGATTGGTGGCAATGATCTTGTATACTCCAGAGTGCTTCCTAAGTGGATCGTCATTGATGTATTTACTGTTGTAAGGAATGTTCTTGATAGTAATGATACTAGAGTCCACTACTCTCCTCTTGCCCTGGAACCATTCCACTTCCGGAGGTGGTTCACCAATAATCTTGACATCAATAAGAATTGGCTCACCTTCACGCACAGTTATGTCCTTCAATGTCTTACGGTCAATCTTAGGGGGTACTGCAAAATATAAAAATAACATAGAAATTAATGAAAGCATTGAACAAATTACCAATACCCATTATTAAGTTGATCAAACTTAGTTAAAAAGGGAAAGGCAAATATGGCAGAAATGTGAGATGAGGATCGATACTTACACTTCCTAGGCTTGCAGGTAACTGGCTTGCTGTGAGGAGATGGTTCAGATGGTCCTGCCTCGTTCACAGCACGAACACGGAATTCATAAGTTTCGCCTTCATCTAGATCATTAACCCTGCCCTTAGGAATATCACCTTTGACCTCAGCAGCCTTGATCCACTTTCCAGAAAGTTCATCACGTTTCTCAATGATATAACCAGTAATAGGAGAGCCATTATCTCTTTGTGGCTTGTCCCATTTGAGTTCAACAAAGTCTTTGTCCCAGTCAGTGGGTTCAGGTTTGCCTGGTGGATCTGGAGGATCAAATGGATTCTTGGCCACAATTGTATCCAGCCCCTCGAGAGGTTCAGATTCACCCTCGCTGTTGATTGCTGATACACGGAACTTGTACTCGTGATTGGGTTCCAAGTTCTCAACTTCCATTGTTGGCTCACGGCATCTGCCCACTGGTACCCATCGGCCATTTTCTGGATCCATCTTTTCAACAATGTATTGTTCAATGGGAGCACCACCATCATCAAGGGGCTCCTTCCAGCGAAGAGTGCATCCTTCCTTATGGATATCAGACACCTTCAGAGGACCTTCTGGTTTACCTGGCTTGTCTGTTAAAGTGGAATAGAAAATTTCATTTTGATATTGAAAACATATCTTGGGAATACGCTACATACTTCTGACATTACTATAGTCGAATACTTTCATATCATGTTACATAATTACTAAATATATCCTTGAATCTGGTTAACATTACATGGAAAGCTTTCAGGTATAAGTTACGAAAAAATACACTAATTACAAACCTAGCACGGTCACTTCAATGGTATGCTCATCATGACCAGCTGAGTTGTCAGCCTTGATGACGTAGGTGCCGTTATGAGCTCTTGTGCAATTAGCAATGACAAGCTTGGAGCGGTGGTCTTCTTCGTCAATCTTGATGCCATTTTTGTCGTTTTCTTGACGGGCTTTGTTGATGAACCAGCACTTCTTAGGAACAGGTTCACCAGTGATTCTAGCATCAAGCTTGATCATCTGGCCTGCACGAACCTTCATGTCTTCTAAGTTGGTGCGGTCAATCACAGGTGGCACTGATGGAAAAAAATGGGAATAAATTTTACATAATGAGTAATATTACAGATGACTACGGATATTTTTTCCATGTGTAATTCCTCATAAAATAACTGTGAGCATTATCTGGTGGTTTCATTTATTCCAGTGGCAGGAGGATTAAATGCAGGATTATGTAAAGCAGAAATGATCCGTTAGTTGCGATATTACTTACAGAACTTAGCCTTGGCAGTGAAGTTGTCAGATGGATCAGAAGGCTTGCTCTGACCAGCCTTGTTCACTGCCTTGACACGGAACTGGTAGGTTTGACCTTCAGTCAGGTCATTCACCTTTCCTTCGGGCTTGTCGCTCTTGGTCTCACAGTGCTTGACCCATTTGCTGGAGAAGGCGTCCTTTCGCTCAATGATGTAGTGGGAGATAGGGGCGCCGCCGTCACTCTCTGGAGGCTTCCACTTCAACTCAGCCCAGGTTCTATCGAAGTCCTTGACCTCAGGCTTTCCTGGCTTGCTTGGGGGATCTAGAAGGGGGAGAAGATGACCAAGCAAATTAATGACAGTTGATTAGAAGAGCAACACATGGCACACGTAAGGTAAACCAGTTGACATTCATTATTTATTATTAGTTATTAGATCCTTGTATAAGAATATTCACTACCTCTATTATCAAATACTGGGGCTTCGTACAAGGCTCCTTAAACTTACAATATTATTATTATTATCATTATATTATTATTATTATTATTAATTGATTTTATTGATTATTATGTTATTAATTTATATTATTATTATTTTTATTATTGATTACAAAGAGTAACAATGAAAACACAGTAGTAGTAGCAACATGATCTATAATAATAATAATAATAATAATTATTATTATTATTAAACATTTTAGAAACAAAGAGCCCTATGAAATCCAGATATGAAGTTATCATTTGTCATCAAAATGACAAGAAAAGAAGTGAACATAATACAACTTTAGAATTACGACAGTGAAGGTATTTCATCTTTCTTCGCAACAACAGTAAACTTGCTTAGAGTTTCCTGCTCCACTTACCGAAAGGATTCTTGGCCTTCGTGGGTGTCTCTGTCTCGAGAGGCTCAGATTCACCCTCGGAGTTGACAGCTTTGACTCGGAACATGTAATCCTTTCCTTCCATCAGACCTGGTACCTCGGCGTCGGGAGTCTGTTGGAGCGAAAACATGTAAGACTGAAAACGTCGAACTTTGCTTGTGAACCAGTTTACTATTTTATGCTGCAATGTCTGTTTACATGAATAGATATCTGCATTCTTTATATTTACATTCTACCATTGCATATACGGAATAGGAGAGTAACTCCTCTTAATGTTTAGGCTTACTGCACTTACCTTGGTTTCGAGCACAGGTACCCATCGTCCTGTGTCTACGTCCATCTTCTCCACGACGTAGTGATCAATGGGCTCACCTCCATCATCCTCTGGAGGCTCCCACTTGAGCTTGGCTGACTCAGCAGTTACGTCAGAGACCTTCAGTGGGCCCTTGGGCTTTCCTGGTTTGCCTGTAGTAGGAATAAGGGGCAGGTTACACAGGGGGCCAAGAGAGCACTTTGTGGCTGGGTAGCTTTGTTGAAATGATATCTAAAAGTGCAAGTATTCTATTTTCTCCTGATATCAAGAGCAATGTACTATAAAGTTAATTTCACTCAAATCTTGCTTTAGTTCTCATTACTGTTAAAGATAATGAGATCTAAATAGGTTTAGGAAACTTCTATGTATAAATGTAATTATATTTTGATGGAAAAAATTATTTTGGATTTAACTCTTCAATGCAAATACCTCTTGTCATTCTTCTGAGATCAAGGGAAAATATTCCATGAAAAGCAAATTAGCAACTTATACCTTATCAGTTCAATGGATCTTAGGAAGAGTCAGTCATAAAACTAATCTGACTTCACTTACCAATGACAATGAGCTCGAGCTCAGCCTCGTCCTTGCCAGAGTCGTTAACGGCCGTGATCTTGTAGATGCCGGTATCTGCACGGACCGCCTTCTTCAGGTTCATGATCGAAAGGTGTTCCTCACTGGTGAGGGTCATGCGACTGTTCTTGATTGATTCTCCCTTGAAGGTCCACGTCACCTTGGGATCTGGCTCACCAGTGACCTTCACCTCGTTGTTGAAGGTGATGCCCGACCGGATAGTCTTGCGACCGAGGTTCTTGCGGTCGATGTGGGGAGCCACTGCGATTAGGGAAAGCAGGGTTATGCTTAATTTATCATTATGGAAGGACTGACTTCCAATGTGAATTTCCTAAAATCTCAATCCGTCGATCATGACCAGAGACACACCAAAAATCAATCAAGTCAAATAAACAAAGCATACTTACAGAATCTTGGTTTACAGGTGACAGTATCTGAAGGATCAGATGGTTCAGATGGACCTGCTTTATTTTCGGCAATGACCCTGAACTGATACTCGTGATCTGGGGTGACATCAGTGATGCGAGTCTTCAGCTTATCACCAGTGCATGAACCACAAGGTGTCCAGCCACGACTTGCCTGTGGAAATAGGACAGCCTCTGCTGAAGGAAGAAACATCTATCTATGCTAGTAAAGCTATCGCAAGTTTGGTACTGAAAGACGTATTGATATACAGATATAAATGTATTTTCTGTTTCTGAAGATTTTTCTCTTTCTCTACTTACCATGTCCCTCTTTTCAATGATGTATTTAGTGATAGGAGCTCCACCATCCTCCTTAGGTTTGGTCCATTCCAGGTCGACGAAGTCCCTATCCCAGTTGGTGGGTTTAGGCTTACCTGGCTTGCTTGGGGGGTCTGTCAATGGAGAGGTCACAATTAGTTTTTTTTATTCAGCAGGACTTCAGCAAAAACAAGTTCCATTACAACTATTCTCAATTAAGATGACCAAATCTTGAGTAGACTCTTCACAGGATAGCATGAGGACCAAGAGAATTATCATAGCAATTGATTTAACTGATCTTGCAAGCTCCATGACATCACAATAACCAACGTACCGAATGGATTCTTGGCAACGATAGCTTGGTCAGCCTCCAAGGGTTCAGATTCGCCCTCGGGGTTGACGGCCTTCACCCTGAACTTGTACTTCTTGCCCTCCTGAAGGCCACCGACGTCGTACTCTGGAATCTTGGACTCGCCACAGGGCATCCATTGTCCAGTGACAGGGTCGAGCTTCTCGATCTGAAGGTAGGAGATCCACTTACTCGTACAGATGCAATATGAAGGCATTGATAAAATGTCATGACACAATTTGAAATCTATGAAGAATGTCTGTGCTTCATATTTAATATGAAAAGATAGAAACTACCATCCTGAAAGAAGGCAAATGGTTTAAGCATCTCGACGACATAAGAGGTTAGTCTTATCTTCTCATAAAAGTACAGAATGGTTTAAATGACTAAGATGAAAATGTCAATATTATCCTTCTCACCTCATAGTGGTCAACAGGCACTCCGCCATCGTCCTCTGGTTTCTTCCACTTGAGTTTACAGCCGTTTGCCTTGACGTCCGATACCTCCAGCGGACCCATGGGTTTGCTGGGAGGTCCTGTGAGCGGGTGAAAGTCATTGGAGGATAGAAGCAGGACAGAAAAGTTCCGATAATCCGGAAGCGACGGCGTAAAATTGAGGGAAATCATTCATATTTATAAGAAGTGACATACAAAGGGTAAAAAGAAAACCAGAAATGAATCTACATACAAAGAAGAGTCTAAGAACGTTGGTCAAATATACCTTGCACGAAATAGGCTGATTATATCAAATTTAATCTAACACTTGTGGGGATGATGAATTAAAATGAGAACCTATATATAAAAATAAAGAAAATATCAGATGGCAAAAATTTCACTGTTACTTTTTCTTTTTTGCAACCTAAAGTAAATGGGCCCTTAAATAAGAAAAGTAAATCAACGAGAATCTATGTCCGAAAAATGTACTGGAGCAAAATAAAAATGATTTACATGAACCATATTACACCTAAGACGTTTAGATAGTAAGAACGAAAATGGACATCGCAATAAGTCCTTGATAAAGTACATGGGTTCAAATGAAGTGGGTTAAATTTACAGATCCAGAAGTGGAAGAGGAAAACCAAGAGAGGTCAGGCAGGCAGGCAGCCATTTGAGAATCCACGTACCCAGAACAGTCAGATTGATCTGGACGGAGTCCTCGCCGTGCTTGTTCTTGGCCGTCAGGATGTATTTGCCCGTCATTTTCCTCTGGGCTTTCATGATGAGGATCTTGGTGTTGTTGCCGGAGGCGTCGACGCGCATTTGGTCCTTGGTGACGAGTTCCTGTTCAGGGAAATTGAGCAGGGGCTGTTTTTGGGGCGGAAGAAAGTCACAGCAGCAGGACGCAGGAGGTTTGGGAAGGGAGAGAGGAACGAGAGGGGACATGCGAGGAGAGGGAATGATGGTGGTGGAGGAGGAGGAGGAGGAGGAGGGTCAACCCCAAAAAGGTCAGCACCATCAACACCATCAGATGGAGTTTCAGATGGCATGAGAGCGACGTGTTGTGGAGTTGTTTGAAGATTCGTGTTTTATTCACGATGACAGCATCAGCGTAAACCAAGATGATAGGAGCGATGGGAGATGGCCAAGGAGCATCAGCATCATCATCATCATCATCATCATCATCATCATCGTCACCATCACCATTCACCATCGCCACATGAGGGTCGGTTCCGGAATGGTTGCATGGTTTACATTCAGGTGTGAAGTACCGTGTTGTTGTTTTTTATATAATTTTTTGTTGTTGTTGTGGAGGATTGGTTCGTTTTTAAGAGGAAGGAAAAAGAAAAAGAAAAACATGCGTTACTATGATTACTGTCATTGGACACAAAAAATCTCTACTCATTGACTAGCGAAGAGAAAGTCAGCTTTCATTGCAAATTAGGGAAAGTCATTCTTTTGGCAGAGAAAGAAATAAACAACAGAATTTGCTGTACAGGGATGCACATTTGTAGTACATAATAGTTCTGACGTCAACCGTAAGTAAGAGTTATTACCGGTTATAAATATGCAGTGATATTAATACCTGTTGAGAAAAGGTGTTACTTGAAGACACGGAACAATTAAATGCTGGTAATCTATACAGAGGAAATAAGACGTTTGGACATTAACAGGACAAGAAAAATCGAGGGTACATAGAGAGAGAAAATTCAGGAACAGGGAATCATAGAGGCTTCTAACTGAAAGCAGATGTACCAAAGCTCAGGAGGGAAATACTGAAGACAAATAAAGGTGGAACAAAGAAAGGAAACAAGGAGGAAGATCAACAGGAATACACACACACGAAAGTACAATGTTACAGTATTATCCACAGAGAAACATTGAACGTAAAGAGTTAAAATGGATAAATATAGCCGACTTCCTATTACGCCGATGAGGAATAAAGTAGGTCTTCAGTATTAACAGGGACCTTTACCATAAAACAAGTGACTTACATATATCAAGTCATATATATATATATATATATATATATATAGATATATATATATATATATATATATTCATACTTATATATATATCAGAGATCTGGGCATACAACTTCCAGATGGTAAACAACATGAACAAGACACTCGTGAACATTTCGAAAAGAGGTCCCTGTCAACTACTGTGACGTCACGGCTCGCGCCAGGATGATTACTGCCAACCTCCGCCAGACCTGTGCTGGATTAGTAAGAATAAAAAGAGAAGTTGAGCAGAAGAAACGTAGAATTTCTCTGCCGTTCTCTCTCCATGCAGAAGGGATCTACGGCCTTCCATTGTCAAAGGCACCATGCTTTTCTGTCGTTCTGATACTTTTTCTACGCCAAGTTTAAATTTATCATGATTTTCATATTCCAACATTGTTCGTAATGTTGAAGATATATGTCAGCAATAAATACATGAACACACAGGGACTAAAAGGTTTGGACTGACAGTTTTTCATATGTGCTCTAGGCTTGGAATTTTGGTCTTGGGGCAGCAGATCACCAGTGAACTCACTGAAATTTGCCTGACGTCACGAATAAATTACTAGAAATTACTATTGAAACTGATATATAAATTAATTCATAAAACTTTTTTCAATTTTTTAAATATGAAAACTATTACAGAGATGAAAAGTTTTAAAAATAAAATGTAAGAATTGTATGTCAAGAATATATTTGTGCAAGGAAAGAAATCCTTTTCTGCAAATACATATTAGAAATTTTTTTTTTTCTGAAAAGCTTAGGAAGAGAATTCCTTGCCAATCATGATAGATTTAAATATAACTAGAAATATAACGATTAAATAAGAAATACAGACAATTGAATAACATTTATGTCATCTGCACTGATGAATGACCTCTCCACTCACTCAGAATATACAAATATGGAGCCTCACTTTTCAGTGTATTCGTTATTCATCAGACGCAAAGCCATGAATGTTATGCTCATGCCTACCCAGGGGCTTAAGGGGGCAAAGATACCAATGGAACAACCAAATGCATATCAGGTGATGCATTTTGTAACATCAATAACCCAACTGGTAACATCATACAATTTGTTAGTTCATGATATCTTTGAGTTATACCAAGAAATGTCTTGCTTTTTTTCACATATTAAATGTCATACTCTTACCAACTGAAGAGAAATTTCATTAACAAAAGTTACGGTTAATAATATCGAGAGTTACCACCTTATTAATGTCAGTGGATATTCGAATAACTTAACTATAAGTATGAGTTCTCACTTAGTGCCGGAGTTAACCTATGCAATGGTCAACTGTATTGAAATCTCTATACAAATGTGAGTTTTTACTCAGTACTTATGGTTAAGATAGTCGAAACATAAGAACATCCAGTAAATAAACAAAGAATTTAATAAGTAAATAAATGAATAAATACGTATATAAAGAAGGAAATAAGAAATATCTGCAGGGTTTTTTATTTAGCATTTTACGACGAATGTCAAATGCAACCTATGCACTATGAAAGCACTACGTAGAACTGGCAGTTGTTAACTTATCATTTTGAAAAAAAAAATAGTTTTAAAGTGAAATATTGGAGGCAATTGCTTTCTAAGTGCACAAGTTAGCACAATTACGATCCTTCGGAGTATTTATTAAATTATGTACACAAAAAGCATACATTTGATTTAAGATATACAGTTTGAGTCAAGATTTACCATTAATTAGAGGCAGCATTCAAAAAGAAAAGTTCGTTTCCATATAAAGCCATTTGCACGCCACGTACTCACTGTCAAATGATGTGCAAATGGCTGCTTTGGTTAAACTTCCAGCCGCTTATGGTACTACTGACAGTGCCTTCAGTGACGCAGAATATGCAGCGCATATTCCACCATTCATATTTATACACAATACCATTTGTAAACCAAAGGAACTTTCATCAACGATACCAACTTTCTTGAATGTGCAACTATTCACTTACACGACCTTGCTAAGATGGTCAGTTACGGGTTATGTCAGTGAAGTCAAGATGATACGAGAAACGAAACAAGGAAACGCATGCTTGTATGTTTTTTTAGTTGCTTACAGAACATCCAGCATTTTCGAATAAAAAACAGGAACTACTATGACCTCTTAACTTCTTAATTTCCTCACATTGTTAGGAAACGTCTACCTTGAAAGTACAGAATCCAAGGAGTTTTTCTCTTTTTAGTTTTTCTCCGGATTCTGGGCTTCCATTGGAATACTGCGGTAAAATCTAGATGATGTTCAAGAGCTCTGTGGTTGATAACAATTCATTTAGAAACCGGGAAATCAGACTTACTGGAATAACCGATCTGAAGCCCAATGACTGATGTAAAAAGATCTAATTAGGGAACACGTCGACCACAATGCCAGATGTTCTGCATTTCGCTTCATGCATTAGATAACGGAGAGATCTTACAAGAGAGAAGAGTTAACTTTTCATGCGTTTTCATCTCAAACATTTTGTCGTCGCAGTTTGCCAATTGAACAAAGGTAACTCTTCTCCCCTTGGGAATGCTGGTTAAGTGTAATTCCTGAAGTAGTTTGCATATGTACATCAACAACAACAACAAACAATTACTACTCAGAAAGTTTAAGGAGGTTTTCGGCTGTTTCTTTTGAAGACTGATTCGAATGTTTGCTGTGAGTTTTGTGATTTTTCCCCTTCTTGGGAGGGAGAAAAATCTTATTTGGTCGAGGTGATTAACTACGTATGGAGACAACTGTGAGAGTTATGCTATTGTACAGACTTCTCAGTCGTTAAAAGAAGCTTCCGAATTCCCTCCATATAACCTTCTCATTGAACTGATGCTTGCTTTTCTATCAAAACCTTCCACGAAATTCTTTCTCGACATCCGTCAGGTAATCCAGCAATCCTATTGGTCGAAACTTTCTAGTAACAGCCAATCTTTTGCGAGCATCAACAGTCGAGGGGATGATGCTCTGTGTTCATTGGCTGATACGCATCTTTTCCTATCCAATAGGAGGGCGAGGTTAACCCAGCAGAGGTTTCTGGGACTTAGTGGGAGGTGTCGATGACATTAGAAGAACGGCAAAAGGTGGCCACTGATGCTGCATCTTGTTGACGTTGTTGCTATTGAGTTAATTTTTTTTTTTTTTTTTTTTATTCCGCCAGCCTTCAATTCCAGTGTCTATGCATGTACAAGTGTACGAGTGCGCTGTCGTGTCTGTCTCAGCACGTGTACATGTGCGTTTCTACAGTGGAGGACCTTTTAAACTGGACTAATATTTTCGGAAGTGAGGATAATTTCCTGCAAGTTGGCCGATATATGATCTGTCTTGCTGAGAAATAATATTTTTTTCTTATGACTGTTACACTCTTTGCAAAATAGTTAAAATTAAATCTGTTTATTGGTGATTTTAAAGGGCCAAAATTCCTTAAGAGGATCAGAAAAACATCCTTTAATCAGATTACCTAGATATTAAAAGAGAGTTTCAATCGGAAAGCAGCAAGGCAGATTCCATATCACCGGATCGTTGTCGTGTTTCCGTGCATCTCCATTTAACAAAAGCTAACCAATAAAATTGCTGTAAGAACATTGAACAAAGGTAGCTGCAGTAATTTGAAGTAGTTACTGAGAATTGCTCTCTATGAGACAAAATCATTTCTTTACTTTGGAAAGAACCATGTTTTTAGCATTTTGTCAGGAATCTTTACGCGTTCATCTTGAAAAGCAGTGCAGAATTAAACTAAGAAAGAATACATAACTTTGGCTTTACTTGTTCTTGAGTTTCTTGCAGAGAATAGCACTCAAAGGTTGTCATGTGTTTCCCTAAAGTTAAAAACGAGAGAATGCACGGAACCACACGATAGCTGTAAATGCTGAAGGGTATATATATATATGGATCAGTTTGGGCAGTTTAAGATAAGCATAATTTCTACTGAAAATAAAATTAAATTCCAACCTAATCTAAACGTTTGTTGCATTCTCAGCTGCAATAATTAAAACAAAATATAAAAAAAACACCTCTAAATCAAAATGCTATAAATAGCTACTTTTCATGTTAAAAATGGCTACGTACTAATGAAAAATCTATCATTTAAAATTACAAAACTACTAAGATCGAGTGACTGACTAAAATGAATGGCCTTGGCCATGTGAAAAAAAAAATTGAAGTTTAAAATGAACAGTTCCTCAAAAATGACAGTCAAACAGAGATGATTTAAATAAAATGAGAGCGGCAGAAACATAAAAGATGATATAAACTTGACACGTAATATTGTTATTGTGGATAAACTGAATAACAAGCTTTCCTGATTAACGGGATCTGGTTTGCAAATAAAGAAAAGTGGAAATAAAATAGCAAACTCTGTAAATGGTTGAAATAAAAATAAATATCATATCGAGGGGGACTGAAGAAAAAGTTTATGCACACAGTCAGTCAATACCGATATAGATGAGAAAAGCCCGATTAGCAACCCCAAACTCCCTCCCTAAAGACAAATAATGAAAGACTGATAAAAATCGAAAGGTAAAAAATATCCATTGTACTTTTTTTTTTTTTTTATAAATGACGACAAATTAATCTCGCTACGACGCTATGAATTCCCTCAAAGGCTGTGTGCGATCTAAACAAGCTGTCTCTAGGTCCACGTGTTCTTAAATGACCTAACGGGTCAAGAACACTCACAGCCCCGGACTTTCAACTGACCTTGTCGTTGTGGGTCCACACATTGGTTGGCTTGGGCTCGCCGCTGATGTCAATGTCGTACAGGTACTGCTGGCCGACCTTGATGGTCATGTCCTTGACGTTGGTTCTGTCAATACGAGGCTTACCTGGTTGCAGATGGGGAGAAATGTCAAGTTATTCGGGGATTTTTAATGTTAAGCTATGTGAAACTGAATGTATTCCAGAGCGTGGCTTTTGTCAGAGTAACAGTTAAATAGGGGATCTTATTGATCCCTCTGATATGCCATTTTACAGCAGTCACTAGGAGTTACTCCGAAATAAAACCTTTAGATAGAATTGCCAATTTTTGTTTTCAAAATAGTTACATAATACCTTTTTTTAGTTCATTTTAAACATTTGTGTTCCGCATGTCCTGCAAATTATCATATGAACTGCTTTACACTTTACCGTTGCTTATCAAGTTGCATCTTCCCTATGCTTCGATCAGCCAAGTATGCGAAATGAGAAGCAATACTCACGGAAGCGAGCTCTAGCAGTATGTGGCAGCGTGGAGTCGGATGGATCACCAACTCCGGCCTTGTTGACAGCCCTCACGCGGAACTCGTACTTCTCACCCTCTGTCAAGCCCTTCACTGGTCCCTGGCATTTGTTGCCCTGGACTTTGCCGCATTCGACGAAATGCTGTGTATCACAAAAAAGGAACGATTACTCCAAAAACCGAAGCGCATACACAACAAGATGTGTTCTTACACAACCCTTGACCTCAACGTGCACTTATTATGCCATCTACTGAGCTGTGCAAACATTCACAGTACTAATAACTTAAAGCGGATAAACGACTGAAAATAGTGCATACCTTTTCCAAATAATAAGAGTGATGTAATTAGTTCTGTAAGTCATACTATTAATACTCATCACCGCTTATGAACATGAACGCAATGGTGACGATGTTAGTCACCTCATTCCACAAGAAAATTATTTCAAATAACCATTTGCTTTTAAAGGTCTCCGAGGTGACAGATACATCGTAAAAAAGGAGCAAGCGTTTCACTTACATCAGAGTCCTTAGGCTTCATTTCAATGACGTAGCCTGTGATCTCGGCACCACCATCCCTGATAGGTGGATCCCATTTGAGCTGGACACTGGTTTCGTCGAAGTCGACGATGTCAGGAAGGCCTGGAGGGCCTGGCTTCTCTGTTGAAGGCGAAATCGGATATTTCTTGGTTAGTTTCCCCTCAAAGAAGGTGTAAGGCGCAAATGCAATGGAACGGATTGATTATTTCACATATTTTGTCTACCAAGCATTGTGATACTCAACTTCAGGCTGAAATCTCTCAAATAGAACAAATGAAGAACTTTTTATCCTCTGAGATTCTCCCGGGATAAAATCCCACGTAGTCACAGCTTTGCAAAAGTATGATAACAAATAACAGGAGAACAACGGGACTCATTTCTTACCGAATGGATCCTTAGCAATGATGGCCTTGTCTCCATCCAAGGGATCTGATTCGCCCTCGTCGTTGTGAGCCCTGACGCGGAACTCGTACTTCTTGAGGGGCTCCAGACCTGTCACTTCGAACTCAGTGGTGTCACCGTCGCAGCGTCCACAGGGCACCCATTTGCCTGGAGGAGACATTGAAATTCAGTATCCTTGCGATTCCTCGTATGATAAACTATTATTTTTTCAGGCAAATTCATATTTCTATCATTTACAAAATATGTACGCATATAAGAGATGATAAATTTTACATTCATATTTGGCAATGGCTTCTATCAATCTTCAGAACAGGAATATGTCTTGAGACGTCAGAAATACGTTATTTAAGGTCGTTCATTCTGGAGTGAATATAGATTCAATAATGAACACATTTTGCATCATAAAGGACGCGATAAAAAAACCCACCTGTTGTGACGTCCATCTTCTCGATGAAGTAGCTGTCGAGGGGCACGCCACCGTCATCCTTGGGAGGGCTCCACTTGAGCTTACATCCCTCCTTGTGGATTCCTGAGATCTCCAGGGGCCCCTCGGGCTTGCAAGGACGGTCTGAAGGGAGAGTTTAGTGCGTGATGAATCCAACAAGAATGATCGATTAAACCTTAAAGACTTTCAAGGCTTAGTACACTTTTCTGTCATTTCATCAATATTTGAACAGTTCTTGCACATTTGGAAATGTAACTACATTCTGTCTGGCATCATAAAACAGATTTTATCTGAAGTTCTATTACTCACATGTATACACACACATACACACACACACGCATGATCACATGGCATCTGTAGAGCATCAATATAACATAAAAAGTAATCTCTCTCTCTCTCTCAACCATAATAGCCGAAGCCTGCTCCTCTGACTCACCTAGGACCACTAGTTCGAGGGTGGCCTCATCAGAACCAGAATCATTCTTGGCGGAGATCGTGTAGATGCCGCTGTGCTGTCTCTCGGCATCATTAAG
The DNA here is from genome assembly GCF_015104395.2 of Macrobrachium nipponense. Lineage (NCBI taxonomy): Eukaryota > Metazoa > Arthropoda > Malacostraca > Decapoda > Palaemonidae > Macrobrachium > Macrobrachium nipponense. The sequence continues at coordinate 183,061,508 of NC_087200.1, read as the reverse complement.
GTTGAACTTCGTCAGGTAATCTTCACCCTGGATGACGTAGTTCCCTCCTGTCTCCACCTTCTTCTTCTTGAAGGTCCACCAGATCTCCGGTGCGGGTTCACCCTTGACGTCGACCTCCAAGTTGACCTTCTGGCCGCGACGAGTGACGATCTTCTTCAGTTTCTCGCGGTTGATCAGGGGCTTCACTGGGGGTGACAAGGAGAGGCAGATGGTAGAGTGGAATATTGAGGTAAGACTGTGACTGGCGAATAGAATTCCATTCAAGTATCACCGGTGAATGGAAAGGGAAGACAGACTAAAGGGGATCCTAAAACTAAAAATGGAATCTTGGAGTAAATAAAAAAGGGGAGAAAAATGATAAACAAATGATAAAGGTAACAGTTTAATAGACGTGAATATATTTTGATTTTATATGTTTTTGGTTGATCTACGGTAATGGGTTAAAAATAATTATAATAAATGTTTCGCGATAGAGATAGAGTATCTAAAGCTGCCTGATTCGCAAGCCTGGTTTTGATATAGGCCCCATAAAGAATGAAATAAAACAAAACGTAATACCAAAGGGTATCACTGCCAAGAGTAAAGACAAATCGCAAAGCACGAAGAAGAGAAGGATCAGCAACTTACTGAATCTGGCCTTGGCCACATGAGGCTTCGTTGGATCAGATGGTTCGCCAGGGCCGGCTTTGTTGACGGCAATGACGCGGAACTGGTAGGTGTTACCTTCCTTCAAACCGGGGCAACGGCACTCGGTCTTAGGGCCCTGCAATGTACACCAAAATGGTGAGGCTGCTACAAAAATAGTTTCAAACACGGTGTTTCAAATCTTGAATATAGCGAATGGGAAGAGTAACCAGTGAAGAAATGGAAGAATTCCATTCTAAAATTAAAGTTTTACTATAAAATAACCAATAAGCAGACTTTTACTAGCTATGTGTATTGTAATACAACCAAATACCTAGACTAGCTGCCAATAAAGTAAATACTTATAGCATTACACAGATTACATTACCAACGCCTGAGGCCACTAAGACTCACCTCTGACTCATAGAGAGTTTCCCAAGTCGAACCGTATCTTTCCTTCTTCTCAATGATGTACCTGGTTATAGGAGCACCGCCGGTATCCTTTGGTGCTTCCCATTTGAGATCAACTCTATCCACGTCCCAATCAAAGATATCTGGCACTCCAGGTTTGCCGGGTGGTCCTGTGGCACAGAGCAACAAGGATATACTAATTAAAAGTCCCTTTTCGTTTGTCGCTATGTAGCTGATATAGGTTATTGATGTGTGCGCTTGAAAGTTTTAAAATGAAATGTACAATCTTATTAAATTCACGAAATAAGAATTAGGAAGTTTAAATAGATGTGCTACTGCTAATGTTGTCATTTTTCAATACCAACTCACCGAATGGGTCCTTTGCAACGACGGCGTGATCTGTGTCCAAAGGCTCAGACTCTCCCTCCTCATTGACGGCCTTGACACGGAACTGGTATTCCTTGCCCTCCTGAAGTCCAGGGACGTCAATGTTTGTGTCCTATATGCGGAAAAACGTAGGAGTTAGAGATATGTGGGTGTCCGTAGAGTTTAGCAAAAAATAATCCCAATTTCTCATTATTATTATTATAAAATAGTGATTGTACGCAAATACAAAACGAGGGAGTAAGTGAGTGAAATATGGATATTTATATCCGTAGAGTGTATCAAACTAAATCTTTGTTCCGATTACAAGCTAGTGCAGGAAGTAGATGATTCAGTAAGTTAAACATGGATACCAATATCCGTAGAGTTTCTAAAAATCATCATATTTTCTGATGATAACTGATTCGTAAACAATTCTCTGATGATACTGAAAAATTAAGACTATATATAAAACATATAAGGGAGAAATCTTTCTCGGGTTAAGGTAAAGCAATTAATGAAATGAACAGTACAATATCTGGACGGTAGCTGATTAAATCCATAACAACATACCTTAGTCCTACCGACAGGGACCCAACGGCCGGTGTTAGGATCTTGTTTCTCCACCAAGTACTCTTGGATGGGCTTGCCACCGTCATCGTCAGGCTTATCCCACTTGAGTTTGCAGCTCTTCTTCGTGACGTCAGATACCTTTAGAGGACCCTTGGGTTTTCCAGGACCAGCTGTGGAAGGGAAATACAAGTGTCAAGATGACGGTGCATCAGCTGATCATTTCCAATTCCAAGTTTGATAGTTCGAAAAGTATACAGTTATGGAAAATGAGAAAGAGAGTACGGGAATATTCATATGAGAAAAGAGACAGAAAACAGCAAATCTCAGGCGAAAACTTACCCAGAACGACGATTTCCACCTCGGCCTCGTCCTTGCCGTGCTTGTTGGTGGCCACGATCTTGTAGGTGCCATTCTGCTTCCTCCTGGCGTCGATCATGCTGAACTTGGTGTTGTAGTCCACATTAACAATCTCGATGTTCTTCTCGTTGATCTGGACACAGAGGAAGAGACATTTAACTGCTGAATGGTTTCGAGTGCTATAGGAATGGAATGGAATATAGAATTTGGGACAAAGGCCAAATGTTGGGACCTGCGAGGTCATACAGCACTGAAACGGAAACTGGGAGTAGAGAGGTTTGAAAGATGTAACAGGAGGAAAACTTCAAAGCAGTTGCAGGATGAAACAAATATCAAGAGAGGTTGGATGATAAGATGTAAGAAAGAGAAAATGAAAGGAGGTGCAGTAAAAGGAATGAAAGGGGGTTGCAGCTAGGGACAGAAGGAACGCTGCAATGAACCCTCAGTAATGTCTACAATGAACTGCGTGAGGTGTACTGACAGCATTACCCCATCCCCCTACGGGGTTCAAGTGCTATAACAACAAGGGACGTTATGAAAACCGCAACTAACTTTGATGCCTTGACATCTAAATCTAGTGATATACTAACGCTATGAAATCGTTTCCATAGAGAAATGTGGTCTTCCTATTTTGACCGATTTCAAGAGTAATAACAGGTAAATTATGGTGTCTGTGCTTTGAGGAAGCCATTGTCCCTCAAGGAAAGAGGATAGTTTATCCTACCTCTTTGCCCTCGAAGAACCACTGGACGGTAGGGGCAGGTTCACCCGAAATGTTAACATCGAACTTCACGTTGCGAGTTGCCTTCACTGTGGTCTGCTTCAGGTTGGTGCGGTCAATGCGTGGTTTCACTGTAGAAACAGACGAGGAAATAGATTAACCACGAAATGATATGAAACAAAAAATCATACTTGAAGGGAATACCCCGAGGAATACAACATTAGTTTATTTTTCATTTCATTCCTTATATGATGAATAAACTTTTGACCTGGTGAATACTAGGTCATTGAAGTCACCGACATACAAATCTACAGTCATTTATCTGTACAAATATATTCTTAAAAATGTTAAGTATGTTTATAAAGATACATGACTGTGGATTTGTTTCTTCACTTTAAGACTCGTGGCTACTAAGAGTTTTTATTTAATGTTAGGCATACCAAGAACTTTTCTTAAATGTAAGTCATTCCTACAACTTTTGACCTATCCTTTTATTCCACTTTTCACCAGCAATAAACGACTGCATCTACTTACAAGCCTTGTGTTTCACCAGGTGGTAATCAGTTGGCTCTGATTCTGGTGAATTTCCGGCCTTGTTGACGGCAATGACGCGGAACTGATACTCTGCTCGGTGCTTCAGACCACCGACCTTAGCCTCGACTGGAGTGCCAGGCTTCAGGGGAGTGGTGACATCCTGCTTCACCTCCGCTGCGGGTTCCCAGTCTGGCATGAACCTGTGTGAGGAAGAAAATGGCGTTTTAGCCTCCTATACAACGACGACGATCGTTCACTAGCATAGAGAAGCACTTGGAGGCACTCATCTGAAGGCGGAGGAATCTATATTTCGTCAGTACCGTAAGAAGAGACTGCATGTGAAACACGTAAACTGTCATATTATCTAATCTATATCGGAGTTGCTCTTTAACACAACGTCAAGTAAATGAAATACATAGACGTTTAAAGAACCTTGACCGATGACTTCATAAAGTCTAGAGTTGAAACTCACTTGTCCTTCTTTTGGATGATGTACTTCTGGATGGGAGCACCACCGTCAGACTCGGGGACAGTGAACTTCAGGTCGACAGACTTGTCATCATAATCTGTGATCTCTGGGCGTCCTGGGGCAGACGGAACGTCTGGAGAAGTGACAGAACGAGGCAATTAATGACATGAGAGATGAAGACTAAGGGAATTATTTTAAAGAGTGGCAAAAGTTTTTATTATTGTGTGGTTTGTATGTATATCAATTAAATCAAAGTATATAGTTCGCTTTTGTTTTGAGATTACTTGACAAAGAATGAGAAGAAAAATGATACATTGTCGTGATCAGTGGAGTAAAACTGACAAACATGAACATGGACCAGTGGACTCACCAAATGGATTCTTAGCCAAAATGGCTTGATCAGCTTCCAGAGGTTCAGAATCTCCTTCGTCGTTGTTGGCAGTGACTCTGAACTTGTACTGGTGGCCGGGTTCCAAGCCCTCCACGTTAAAGTATGGAGGAACGGTTGCTCCAGGGCACTAAGGGAACGGGAGGGGGAGAAAGCGAAGAGAAAAACATGGATCAAGATGAGATTTTCGAGTGTGTGTGCATCATCTCCCCCAAGATTCCTCTGCCTTTCAGGAAATGGAGATCCGAAGTCTTGTTTCCTTTCTTACAACCTGCTTTATTCTAATTCAAAGCAGAATTTGCTACTGAAGAAGAAGAAGCCAACGGGGAAAGTCGATCATTCATGGAACAGAATGCCTCCGAATTCCACTCATAATCAACTTTCCTTTGACAGGCATTGGAGTCTCGGGAGAGATGGCACAATGATACCAAAGTCTTGCTTTGTACCTTGGTAGTAGCGGAAAGAGGAGTTAGTATAAAAATAGACAGAAAAAAATTGTGAGCAATGATCTGAGCTTGTATATGAAAAGAGAGAGACGCGTGTGAAAGACACCGAAAGGCATGGAATATACAGCAGAAAAAACAAAGCTAAGAGAGCGTCAACAGAAAACGCGACTGAGCCGCTGTTTTGTATTCCGGGCGGAAACAGAGTAGGAGAAAAAGTTCTGAAATAACGTGAGAACAGCAGATTTACAATTTTAAAAAGGTTTCCTTTTACATTAGTGTTTTGTCTTTGCTTTTTTAGGTTTTTTAAGCGCGGAGACTTTGAATTATTTATCAGTGACTGTTGCTTTTTAAAACTTTCGGTTAACCCACCTTCCCGCATCTGACCCACTTGCCAGTAGCCAAGTCCATCTTCTCGATCTCGTACTCCTTGATGGGCATTCCGCCGTCATCCTCCGGCTTCTCCCACTTCAGGCGGCAGCCCGTGTCATGGACGTTGCTCACATCCAGGGGACCCTTGGGCTTACTGGGCTTGCCTGCGGGGAGTTCATTTACGTCAGGTTTCAAGGTTAACAGCGGAAGACTCAGAGCAAAGCTGCTTCTGGTATGACAATAAACGTTTATCTGTACGGTCTTATAAACTACCTAAGGATGAAAAATCATCTAACTTGATATGATCACCTAAAGCCCTCAAAGCAATTGCTCCTGATTCATAACAAAAACACATAGCATTACACAAATACCCAAAATGGTCTCGCGCACATCATCTAACATATCGAGGCAACTACACATGAAAGAAGTGGATTTTTTCTCGGCAACTTGAACGTCCCCAATACAGACACTCACCGAGAACAACCAACTCGACGGTCTCGGAGTCGGACCCATTGCGGTTCTCGATCTTGAGCGTGTACAGCCCGGCGTCCTTCCTGGTGGCGTTGGTGATGGAGAACTCGGTGTGGTGGTCGGTGTTCTCGATGTGGATCTTCTCGCTGTTGGAGAGGGGGATGTTGTCCCTCCACGACCACAGGACCTCCGGGTCTGGCTCGCCGATGTAGTCGACGGCCCACTTGTGGCTTCGGCCGACCTTGATGGTCACCGTCTTGAAGCCGTTGCGGTCAATGCGAGGCTTTCCTGAGGAAGAGAAACGGGTTTCAGCTGAAGTCCTCTTGTTCATTTGCCGAGTCTTCTACTCTCATTGGTGATAACACCGACACGTGACTGAATGGGCAGGTTTATCAGTTTTCTCTCGAAATTGTAAGAGAAGGAGTTTCGTTGACTCCGTTCATTGTGCTTCTATGCCAAAGCTTAGATACAACTGGGGCTTGCTTAAATAATCTTGTTTCAAAGTTATAATTACAGGTAGGCGTTCATTTGTTGAATATTCATCCAGGAGATACTAGGAATTTTGTCATCCATAATGTATATTCAATCGTTGAATGACAAAGACTACCAGGGACAAAATACTTTAAATAATTAACTCATGCCATTCTCCTATAAAGTTAAATCGTTCCATTAACATTTTCCGAAATAAATCAGCCGCTCAGATGTGTGAAAAAAAAACATTCAAACAGGGCGCCAAATCCACTTACTATTCTTATGTTTACAGAGATGGTTTTCTGTTGGTTCAGAAGCCTCGCCCACACCGGCCTTGTTGGCAGCTCTGACCCTGAAATTGTAGACCATTCCCTCCTTGAGGTCGGGCACAGTGCACTCGCACTTGGTGTCGGGGGTCTGCAGGACTTCCTTCCACTCAAGGGAGTGCTTGTCCTTGATTTCGACGTGGTAGTGAGTGATGGGGCGGCCGCCGTCCTTCTCCGGGGGAGTCCATCTCAAAACGACCATCGTGTTGTCGTAGTCGATGATTTCCGGTTTACCTGGACGAGTTGGCTCATCTGCAAGGGTGTGAGAAGTGGTTTAGGTTATTGGTTAACAACAGTCTTGCAAAATACCGTTGGCTTGCAGGAGGATGTCTTCTTCGGTGTCAATGTGCAAAAGAAAAACTGAGGTACAAGTTTCCATTTTTGAAGAAGAAAATGTCACATTATGATTTGTAGGGTAATGTCCGATCTTTGATTATGAAGATGCTCCTTTATTGCAAAGATAAAATAACGTCGTTGTTACTAAAATATCAAATAAGATTATAATCCCATATTAATAAAAAAAAATCTGCAAATAATACGCGCTAAACACCTATGAGTGTGCATTCTACATAATCACACATTCATACATTTGTTGAAAATACAGTATGGTCGATGATATATATATATATATATATATATATATAATATATATATATATATATGTGTGTGTGTGTGTGTGTGTGTGTGTGTATGTGTGTGTAAGTAGACTCACCGTAAGGATTGCGAGCCGTGATAGGTTCGTCATTCTCCAAAGGTTCCGATTCGCCCTCCTTGTTGACAGCCTTGACGCGGAACTTGTACTTCTTCTTGGGCGTCAGGCCCTCGACCGTGAACTCTTCCTTCTCGGGGCCAATCTGAGATGGGAGAGGGAATCGTAGGGTGAATATTCCCAGGATTCGTCGACGGCGATTCACGGCTTCGGCCGTGATGACGTCATTGACTTTAAGGGGGATGATGAGGTGACGATTAACGAGGGGGAGGAATTTTGGGTGTTCGATTGGTGAGGAAACATATTCTTAGACGGTCATGAGGGAGAAAATATATCATGTCAGATAGTAATTAATGAAGGAAAAACACTTTCGTTCGTGCCTGAACTGTTTACATGGATTGCAGCTTTCAAAACGCCTTTTAACATTTAAAATAGTGTAATATGATGGTTTAGAATTCCAATAAATCATTTTATATTTCCACTGGAAATCACTGTTATGACTGTCGTCAAAAGTTTCAATAACGTAGGATGTAATCTTTTTATGAGTGTTTAAAGGTGCAGTTAATGATTTAAAATAATGAATCACATGTGGTAAAGGGGTGTATGTTTACAATGTGGGGTAAGGTGGGGTTGGGGGCGGAGGTTGAGGGGGAAGGGGATCTTCTTGAAAGTGGTTAGTATTTGGTTAATTCTATAAATACCAATGAAATTAAAAGTAGCTCAGGAAAGAAGCTACGAGTGAGGTGGTCTTTATCAAATTCACAGGAATACAGGATCTTCATCTTCATTTTAGAGGGTTAGTAGTTAATGTACCTGTAATGAATAAATCAGTGTCTACGTTTAAGCCAATGCTACCAATACCAGCATCAACAATTGGCGATGGTACTCTACTTTTCATCATACAGTGTTTCCGACGGCTGTACTGGCAAAGGATGGCTGTATGTACAGGAAAAGCAGGGAAGAGCATTTCGTTTTGGGTTGGATTTTTCCTGCCAATTTTCTCGTCATTATTTGGCTTTCTGCATTCAAAATATATTATGGGTCTGGACAATTTTTCATGATCATAAAACGTGACTTATCAATTCAAAAGAATGCAGTCAATTCAAGTGATATTACTAAACATATCAGATCAGCCTAAGAAATTCTTAGTATATACTATATTTGAGACCCAGAATCCATTCCAAATAGAAATGCTCTTCCAAATATACATGTTTGGGCAAAGGGTTCACCAGCTGCTGTATACCTCTTTTGATAATCGGGGAAGACAAAAGCTTACAAAATACCAACAAATTATAGAAAGCTCCTCCATAAGGAACGATCAAAAAAGGAAATCATAAAAAAAAGAAAAAAATGCATGAAAGCGTCACCTCTAGGAGAAAAAATGGATACCTGAACGTTTACCACAAACTCCGTGTCATCCTTATCAAAAAGGGGACCTTTAAAATTTTTGGAGTTCCTGCCATCTCTGGAGGAATCTCTCTCACCCTTGGAGTCCTTTTTCTTTGGAGGGGGATATGTCTCTTTTATGGTGGTTCTCACGGGCACTTCAATGTACTGCAAGGTGGAGACGGGTGAGAGGGAGCGGGTCAAACGGGGTCGACACAGACACAAAAGGAGGGAATTCCTCTCGGCACTCCCGTCCGTGGCACTCTCGGACAGGTAACGCCAGCGCCTCTTGCTGCTGGTTACTGTCCGCAGGAGTTGTCACAGAGGCACGTTTTCTGGCGTCTTTTAACATCATGGCACACATCTACCTCGACTTTAGTGTACCCAAGTAACTTTGGTCATGAACAAAATAATAATAAAAATTTGCTTTTCGCTTTTTTTCAGAATACTCTTGTGGCCAAATGCTAACAGAAGCCAGAAAAATGCTCTTGTAACAAGCCTCGAGTGGCAAGGAATGAGATGATTGCTTTGATGGAAGAAGGTATAACTAGTATATGCAATTGGATTACATAGTACTGTCTTGTATCTCTGCTTATTACAAGGCAAAAAGAGTAACTTAGCACTGTAATCATCAGACTGCAGTGCAATATGCACAAAGTACTGAAAGAAACCAAAAGACAGTAATTTGTAGGCCAATCGTACTATTACTAAAAATACTGATAACAATTGTATGCTCAGATTTTTGGGGGAAAACATTAAGAAAAACATCAACACACGTATGGTTTGAAGAAATGTTAGCAGGATATCAGACGGTGGTATTAATTTCTTTATTATGTGCTTAAAATACTGTAAAAGTCTTGAATGAGGATTATTTCCCATTTCTTAAATCAGGAACGAACACGAAAACAGATCTATTATTAACTGTAAATAATCTAATAATTGTTTATGAGGTTTAACCTAGGTGGTGTATAATTAGACAATTATTAATTTTAGTTCATAAGAACGTAAATTATTTCCATTCTAATATGATTATCTTTATTGTTAACTTGCATCTAATCTAAAAACCTTAAGTATATTACCATGATTCATTTCAAATGCATAGGAACAGTGTTTTATTTTTATGGTTTAAGTTAATCTGTAGAAAACTATCAGTCATTATAGGATTTTAGCTTTTTACTTAGTCTAGAAGACATTTCATTATAATGATTTAATAAACTCAATACTGAGACGGGGTGCGGCCTCAATTATAAGGCAAGATATGACATTTTAATTTATTTTATTTTTTATTTCAGCCGTAATTGATGCAAAGGTTTTCTCTGGAGTCAGTGCTGCTGCTTCATGAGTGCTCTGGGACTGGCCAGAGCGTCATGAAACTTAGAAACAATTAATTTTCACAAAATCTAAGTTAATCTCAAGAACCTTGTGGATAAAAAGACCAAACAGCGACACATAACCTGGAAGAAAAAAGGGGCCACTGGACTTTTGAGAGAGTAAGGCAAAGACGAGCATATCCACATACCAAATTGTCAGCCTAAAAGGGGACGGAAAAGTGGGCATATCTTACCTCGCCTGCTGGTACCCAGTTTCCTGTATCCAGGTCCAGCTTCTCAATGACGTATCCCTCGATAGGTAAACCGCCATCATCCTTGGGCTTCTTCCACTTGAGCTTGACGTGGTCGGCCCTGATCTCGTCTGGGAACAGGGGACCCTCCGGACGGGCTGGCTTGCCTGCAGAGGAAGTGGAGATTTGAAGCGATTGCTCTTGAAAGATTTGCGTTTCGAAATGCACACCAAATGGTCGAAATCATAGTTCAACGACAGATATTTATCACGAGAGTTTCTCTTAGAAGAATCTTAGATTGTAAGTTTATAAGGAGAAATCTAAGCTATTTCTTACATTCCACGCGGCAGCAAATGATATAATAAACTGAACCAGCGTTTCAATACTATGTTCCTTGCTTACACGATTTTAGAACCTCACCAGTCTAACTCAATCGAAGATTTTATTCTCAATAATAATACTGCCACTACCACTAATATAACTAATTTTTTCTACCACTACCTCAGCAACTGTGTGGACATTGACAATTATCATTTTTATCACCTTAACTCATATATCTAGTTTGTGTGTTATTGTAATGCCTCTACTTTGTATATTCTACGATTACGGCCTCGTGCTGAAAATGAAGACTATTATCATTACTAGTGTAATTATCATTGTAACTAAGGAACACAATTTCGAGGAGTAACTCCAAGCACCTAGGACTCGTCGACTCACCAAGAACAACGATGTCGGCCTCTTCCTCGCACGTGCCTACGGAGTTCGTCAGGACGAGCTTGTACTTGCCGGTATCGGAGCGAACACCCTTCCTCAGAGTGAACACAGTGTTCCTCTCGAACTGTTCGATGGTGATCCTACGTATGCAAGAGGAGCGGTCAGAAACAGAGAAGCGGCCTGGTTTAGGATGGCCATAATACTTAGTCTATCATACTTTGAAATAAAAATGCTGTTCTTGGTAGGCTACCTAAACGGCGCTGAAACAGGAGGGAGAACTTGATGTAGGAGGGGGGTGGGGGGGGTGGCGGGTGGGGAAGGGGGTCATCATCGAAGCGATTTTGATCATTGAAAACTGACAGTTCTCGAGGCAGAAGCAGTGAGGGCTGGGGTTGAGAGCGGAGGGACAGAATGAATCTGACAAGCAGTGACTTTGATCTATTCCGCAGAAAGGAAACTCGATCAGTTGGCTGCGGGTTTGCGATGTGTACAAGAATATTCAGCTCTGAGGGTGTAAGATACAAAGGAATAGTACGTCTGTTTGGGTGTAGGATTTCTTGAATCAATCACGGCTTCGACAGACTTAGACGAAACAATAGCACAGGATGTCCATGTCGTCCTAATCAGGGAATAACTGACGGAGGAATTGAGACTCGTGAGAGAAATTTCTAAAAGGGGAAGAGTTAAAACGTCCATCCATTATTATCAAGAAGACTGACATGATCAACAACCAAGTAACTCGACCAGTTAAATGTTCTGATGGAATGCCGTCACGGATCTAGAGAGATCTAATGGGTCAGGGAGTTACTGACGTAAGTTTCATGAATACTGATTTGAATAAGTAGAAGAAGAATGTATGACTGATGAACGTGCAAAACGGCTAACGTCCACTACCGCCAATAAAGAATTTCTCTATGCACTTTTGACCTAATTCTATGGTATTCTATCTTTGCACTGAACTGAACTGTTAATCAAACCCCGTCATATGGACGCGGTCCTCATTAATGCAGGTGCCAACAGTACAAATAGCAGTAGAATGCATGCAGTGTGAACGCGTATTATCTCAAATTTCATCTTCTACAGAACTGTCCGCGGAATTCGACACAGCCTGATCAAATGGCCGCTACTTCTCTACAGTACAACTGCTACATGCTGAGAAAGGATCAAAACAAAAGCCTCAGGGGGACGGTTAGGCGTCGAAAGTGGAATGGAAATCTGTCAGTGCTCTCTCTATGATATCTGCGCTTCAAGGATTTCCAAAGTGAAATGGCTCTGGGCTTGTCAGAAATCATTTCGCGGTTGGGAGCTTCCTGCTACGTGACGTCTATCAAGAAGAGAATGTGCGAAACCAAAATGAAATGAAGCTTATCTATACAAACCTACATAAATCATAATCAACTTAAAATATAGACATTCTAAATGTAATCACATGACATGCAACACGCTTCTAACGAGAGACTGAGAGTGTAAAATAGCAATGGCTTCTTCTAAGTGAGGCAACTCCATTTCCTCATCTGCTAAAAGAGCCCTTTGAATTCCAGCTGCACTGAAGCAGTCAGGTGACTGTTTGTGCATTTTCTAATATTATCAGATTATAAAATGCATCGTTGCCTTAGACGTTTACTTTAGTTACTCTTTTTTGTTTGTCACTTGAATGTTTGCAAAGACCTAGTCGTCAACAGGATCAAATCCAGAGGTTCGATACTCTGAAAATATCTTTTATAGGAGGTATTAGGCACATTGCATAAATTGGTAAGCTATAATGTATAGTATATATATATATATATATATATATATATATATATATATATATATATATATATATGCAGTACTGGCAGTATTTCTCGAGTCACATCCACATATGTTCAGATTAGTAATGCGAGGTGTTCGTCACATCAACCTCGAATTATGTAATCATGGACATCAAGATCGGATGTACTATAAGACCTCCCCTGTCACTCGAGATTCCAAAGTTCTCTCGACAAATGTCCCACTTGTGTATGTTTGCGCTCCGTGATCGCCCTAAGGTGGGACCTAAGGCTCATTTAGACTGGAAAATGGAGTTGGGGAGAAACCAATCGTCTTTTACCTCTGAGTCGTCGCATGTTCCGACAAGCAGAATATTAAAACGATTTCTTTCTAACGAAAAGAAAACGTCGCAGCAGTTTATCATTACTGAAAGATCTACTACAAGGAGGAGAGAACTTCCGTGAATGAGTCACAAATGACATTGCATCAACTTCCACAGTTCTTTCTTAACAATCTCCTTATCAGGGGGTGGCTCCAGAGAAAGAATAAGACAATGGTGCCTGCCCGTTCAAGTTTTGATAACTGACACTTGCATGAAGCTCCTTGCAGAAAACTATACATATCACAATGCAAAGTGTATGTATATATATATATATATATATATATATATATATATATATATACATACATATATATATATATATATAGATATATGATATATATATATATATATATATATATATATATAGTTTCATACGTATACATATTACTAAGTATGAGAATACATATGCAAATTTATGGCAGGCATGTATCGTAAGTGATGTCTTCTTATTCACTTGTAAGGCCATTCTGTAAGTTCTCTCCTTGCTATTAATCTACTGATAAAATGAATTCTAATGCAAGAAAGCAGATTGCTAAGGAAAACAATCCGCATATAGTGTAAACAAAAATATAAACAGAGTGCTCAAGAAAGTGTTGGAAGAGAAAAGTGAAAGGAATGTTAACTGTACTCCAAAAAGCAAAGAGAGAAAAAAAATATATAAGAACCGGGTCATTATTTTGGTACAGGGAAAGTTTTGTCTAAGACAGAATAAAAGTGGCCTTCTCTTCAGTTTTACATTCTAAAAAAAAAAAACAGTTGATGATGCAATACTTGTTGTGTTATGGGGGTAATATATATATGTAACAAAACAAATAATTCACAAAAGGATTAAAAACACTAACGAAAATTGAAATGAAAATCATAAAATTTCAGTAGTGTGAATTTTCTAAAATACCATTAGATGAAAATGATGCGGTGAGGAAAAAAATCAGACATACATAGAAAAAAAATAGGTTAGAAAGTTCTAAAGGATTTCAGTGTAGGTTGCGAGGCCTAACTGATACACTGAGCACTTTTTATTCTGTCTTAGAAGGAACCATTCTTTAATTGTTTCCTTTTTCAGTCACCTGTTGATGTTGTAAGGTTCGGGGAGCCTGCAATAAAAACGGTGAGTCTTTATAATCAGGACACTGAGAAGCCTTTCTCTAAACTGGTTTATAGGATATATCCTTTAAAGATCTGCAAGTTTATCAACAGGATGGTCATTGCACAGTGAATGGGACACTCCTTCATGGGAAAAAAAAAGGTCATGATTCTAAGTGAAGGGTCCCTTTGGGCGTCTGGTCCCAGTGAAGGCCGTTTTTGGCGCGTCTGCGAATTCATAACAGTGAAAAGCACGAAATAAAATTGTCTTGGTCACAGTGAAGGTCATCTTAAATCGTCCCAGACTTCATAACACTGAATGACAATCCTGTTCGGACGGTTCGTCAGTCTTAGAAAGGTTTGGATTAGTTCAGGGTGCGTTAAAATACAAGTGGTACTTCAGTACCTTGTATATAGAAATGTATAAATATAAGGTCATTGATATAAGAAAGCTCAATGGATGTCAATATACTTTCGGAAGTTAAGAGTAGACAAGCAGTCCTGGGTTGATTTTTTGTTTTTTGATTTGACTTCAAAGCATCTTTACTTCCAAGGGAATAAGGGTGAATTATACAAAGGTTGCAACGGCACTCTAAGCGTTTGACTTTTAAGTGAATTTACTCTTGAGGATGAAAGGGTTGACCACAAGGCTTGAAATGTAACATCTAAACATTTGTCTTATGAGTCAATTCATTTCAAAGGGTATGAAGGGTACACAATAAAACATTAAAATACAACTTCCATCTAAGTTCAAGTAGTGGATTATCTCTTTCTTTTCTATGGTCTATCCCTTAATATATACTTATAATCTCTTTGCAATTATGGTCCTCCAGTAGTGTGCATCTTGCAAGTCTTGCTTCGTGAAGTCTTTGGAATATATTTAACCTCACTTACTTTGCAACAAACAGTAAAAAATCCATTTATTGACATAATAAATAGCACACTCGCTCTTACAATGATAGCTCTCATTCAAAAGTGGTGACGTACATCCTTTCTGGCTTGCAAATAATATTTTCTATCATCTTTGAATGCAAAATAACAACATATCTATACAAGCATTCACTATCATTAGGTCACTCCACTCCGAAAAACATTTACATTTTGCTGTATATGGTGTACTTAAATATCATTTCAAGATGAACATGATTAATAGATGACAGCATTTTGCTCTGAAGTGAGGCGTCTTTCATGTCTTAAATGACAAAGATTAAAATGATCAGCTCCCCATTATGTTGCATATTCTGTCTTCAGTTCTCAAATTCAGTCTTGTAAATACTACACCTTTCACAAAGAAAATCACAAGTCCATCTTTGAAACAGTTGGAATTGTTTCCAATTACCATTCTTTCATTCCCAGTCGAGCTTTTGCCATTCCATTCCATTCCATTCCATTCCCTAAGAAAACAACCCTTCGTTCTTTGGAGTCTCACCTCTGGGATTCGTCAGGGATGACTTCCTTCTCATCCTTCTTCCACATGACAGTGGGCTCGGGTTCACCACCGTACTTGACGTCCAGTTTGAACATCTTGTCCTTCTTGATGACGATGTTCTTGAACTCATCCTTGTTCTTGACGTATGGCTTCACTGGAAGGGGGAAAAGGAGGTTAGGTTTACATGGCTGAGTCTTGTGTCCTGTCTCAGTTTAGAATGAAATGGAGGTACAGGGGGATGAGGTTTTTGTTTGTTTGTTTGTATGGTGTTTTGACGTTGCATGGAACCAGTGGTTATTCAGCAACGGGACCAACGGCTTTACGTGACTTCCGAACCACGTCGAGAGTGAACTTCTAATCACCAGAAATACACATCTCTCACTCCTCAGTGAAATGGTCGAGAATCGAACTCGCGGCTACCGAGGTGGCACGCCAACACCATACCGACTACGCCACTGAGGCGTCTAGGGATGAGGTGAAAAGATGATGAGTATTTATTCTGAAGAGCATAAGAGACGAATGGGTCTAAAGGGCCTCACTACCTATGCATATTAGGAAAGTAAAACGTGATTGTGTCAGGCAGATTTGACGACAAACATTGACCTGTCATATCTAAAATTAAGTCTGAGGACATAAGAAGCTGTGACGTAACACCTGAAGTTCATGAAATCTAAGTAAACTTTAAAAAAATTAGACTTCTATCATAATCAAAGTTTGTTGAAAGTGTCCTTACCGAATCGGTGCTTGGCCTGGATCGGCTTGGTGGGATCAGAGGGCTCGCCAGGGCCAGCCTTGTTCACAGCTCGGATGCGGAACTCGTACTGGTTGCCTTCCTTGAGGTCTGGGATCGTGCCTTCAAGGACGTCGCCTTGAATCTCGATGCCCTTGGACCAGTCGCTGAAGCGGTCCTGTTGGTGGATAGGACGCAACCGATTAGGAATGCCTCAGGAGTGGTGATTTTTTTTCTTTCTTTCTTTCAAGCGAACAACCGTTTCGTGGAAAAAGGGACAACAACACTCTCAGGGCAGATAGGGGCGGGGGGTTGGTGAAAGGGGGGGGGGGGGCTTCAGGGTCATTCGGGATGGGTTGTTAAGGTACAATTCTGTTTCAACTTGTTTCATATTTATGATTAATATTTCTTTTTGTCTTGTGAAATATACAAGGAGTAATTTGAGAAAATATATGTCTAGTAATATGATCGGTGTGATCATTTTAAAAGTTAATCCAAAGGATTTGCATATATGAATATAGTTTGGTTGAATTTTGAGGCTATATGATATTATTTAGATAATGCATATATATACACATGCATATACTGCATACATTATATAAGCTAATATATACATGTGTGACTATATATGCACAAAATATGTAAATAAAATTATTTAATCTTACGGAAAATTGGATATCGATACTTACTGTATAAACACAATCTGTTAATAACTGCATGGCAGCTGATTTATTTAAACAGAGAAAGTGAATTTGTCGAGAAGCAAAATTTCCGTCATTTTTGCCGTGGGTGATCTGAAGTCATATGGACAAGTAGTTATCCAGGTGGAAAGTAAACGTTAAATCAAACATTACCTTGGAGTCGTCTGAAAATGTTGCGGCCTCATTTTCAAGACTGTTCTCCAATGTTTGTATTTAAAATGTTTAGGAATACATATGTTGTTTATATATAAGATGATGATGTCTCAGATGTTAACTTAGATAAATATCAAGTAGAGGTATAATAATTCTGAGGCGATGGAGTAAAATAAATTTTTTTTTCTTAACATACTCAAACTTGAAAAGATTATCATGTCTAGAAGACATACAAGACAACTCCAAACACTTGGGGCTGACTTCAGTAAGGGCAAAAATGATTGGTGACTACTTCCTTAACTTCTTTGTCTTTATGACTGAATCGGAAATTCTGCTTGGTTACAAGATTCATACAAAGATGAGACTTATCAGATTAGGTTGCGTCAAAACAGAGCGACGCCCCTGGCAACAGAGGCCATATTTAAGATTTTAAACGCCTGGAGATTTTAGACGAAAACTTAACCAGAATGCTTCTGTGCATCTGTGTGTGGCAGATTCTTAGGAGGCGCACAATATCTCTACTTTTATATGTATATATATTTATGCGGAGACTTCAATCTTTTATTTAGATCAGAAGATACATTCTTTTTAACAGTCTTATGAAAGGCTATGTGTGCTACAAAACTACTTTGTTAGTCTGTATGAGAGCCAAAAAGCCGTTTGTTTACGTGGACTAGGATACTTTTTATTTTACTTAAATGAATCGAAACTTGTGTTAAGATTTACTGGATTCTACGAAGTATTTATGGGGCGTGTCTGCAACGAGAAAATAAATATATGTAGTGGGATCACTAATGTATTTGTTTTCTGGTGCAGGAGTGGAGAGACATATCTTGCTTGGCTAAATGCAGCTAGGAGAATTCTTTCCATATTTTACCATAATCAGCTCAGTTCAGGTGCCACCCACAAATTCAGGCCTTATAGAATATTGCAATGAGGTTCATTTTCCGACAGATCACAAATGATTCTGGATGATGCATTGTTTTTGATTGGGCTGGCTTTATACCAGCACGGACTCTTGCTCATGGAGCAGTTCGTAACTGGATGATATTCTAAAAAGCAAGGGTGCAAGAAATTGATGCTTTTGATTGTCCAAAATCAGTTCGAAGCCAAAAGACTTTAGTTCCCCCAAGATTCAACGTATAGAAAACGGAGTGCAAAACTCTGCGTTCTGCCCTTGGCTTTCGAAAAGGAACCTTTTGCAGACGTATTCTAAGGCTGAGTTTGAAGTGGCACGAGAGCCTCATCATCAAACCAGTACCAAACCCATTCTTTGGACAGTGCTCTTACCACCTCTCCTCCCTCGGGCATGGCTCGGGTCTGCAGAGCGATCACAAAATGTTAATTAGGTCACGTGGGTACATCTAAAGGACGAACGAACATATGGACATCCACAAATTACATAGCGATTTTTTTTATCCCATTTGTTGGAGTTTTTAATAATGATGATACCCATTTGATTTCGCTTATAATCGTGTATATATATCTGTCATTCATATTGGACTCATAATAATATACATTCACGAGATTTACACAAAGTCTGACTTGGATGTCTATATGTTGGTTCGAAATGCATTTTGAACATTCATAATGCACTGCTTCTCAACCTGGTCAGGAGAATGAAAATTTAAAAAAAAAGGGAAAACGCCATAAAAAAAACACACACAAAGGCAGGTTCGCCGACAGAAGGATAAAAGGAAAATACAAAACAGAAAAGAAAAAGGAGAGAAAAGTGACAAAGTAAAATGGTAGGTAGGAGAAAAGGGGAAAAAATGAAAGTCGGTAAAATGGTGGAGAAAAAAAAACGACACTGCAAGGCAGGGAAACGAAAAAATAAAACATAACGAGATGAAAAAGTAAAATTGGGCGAAACCAAATGGAAAATAAAGCATTGGACGATAAAACTGCACAGGAAGCTGACCAGACTGAGGACATTAGAGTCTTGAACTGAACAAGTTATTGAACAAGGAGTAAACATCAGAAATATATGGCAACACAGACTCTATGTATATGGGAGAATTAGTGCACCATAAAAAAATAATTAAATAGGTCAGTGAACACTTACGTTGTGATTGTAAGCGTTATTGTAATAATAACAATAATAACTAAAATCTTTACTAAGAACTAGAGTCATCATGTTCACTTCGTCGTATTTACAAACAATAAGTTCAAATGAAACAATGTTTTTGGAGAGACACTGACTCAAATGTATTGCCATTTTGGCGTTAATGAAAACAAAATGAAAGTACATGTGAATTTTAATGATAAGAAGAAGAGAATGAGGGAAAATAAGAGAAGTTAGAGATAAAGGTACTAAAAGACACTGCTGATTGTCAGATACTAAGAAAAAACGGACGTCATGCTGACAAGCAGAACAAAAAAAAAAAAAAAAAAAAATTAGCAGAACACAAGTGTATGAATGATCAAACACTCGCTAATCTACTCATGGACATCCACAAATGATATACGAGATTATAAAACAAAACTCCGGAAAGGAAAAGCAAAAAAAGGAGATGTGAGTATAAAAGAAATAAAAGAAAAGTACTTATAAAAAGACTGCCCTAAGCAATAATCATATCAGTCTTCAACTCATAACATGGCATCATTATATAGCTAAAACATTTATTAATTGCTGAAAGTAAACTATAATGAAGCTGCAGAATCAGAGGCTTAACTTAAACTGCTAATTACACGATCGTTACAAATAATTTCGAAGCCAGATGATATAACTCACGACGGACGAAATAATGAAACGTACATTTTACAGCAATGTTTTGGAAAGGCCCAGAGTCAAATCTTGAGACGGCAAAAATCATCCCGTAAAACCTTAAAAATAACGAGATCTTCTTGTCGTCCCTTCCAAGATATATTTGAAAGCAACCTTATTTTAACTCTGGACCTATTCATTCGGCTTCAAGCAGGACGCCTGGTATCAAGCCTGTAGCTACATGGCACTACGAGAACTAAACGAAATCTAAAGCAACTTCTTTTGTATCACTGAAACTGTTATACATGAAACACAGAGCTGATCAATTGTGCCTACTAACAATGCTCTATTAGTCTAAGATTCTTGAACCAACAGTCGAAGTGAGACGAAGAGACAGATAAGAAGTACGTGAGGTAGACAGGAGAGGAGACCGATCGAGACCTACCCTGAACTCGATGATGTAGCCAGTGATAGGAGCACCGCCGTCGGTCTCTGGCCGAGACCAACGCAGGTCAGCGTGGTTAGGACCCCAATCGTTGATCTCCACCGTCAGGATCTTGCCAGGTTCGTCTGCAAGATGGTAAGACCGATTATTGTAACTGTATAGGGGGTTAGTACTACCAGCCATTGTAACAGATTCTTCCCTCTCCTTGTGAGATCACTGAGGTTTAATATCTCTTTAAATAAAGACATTATTTATCGAAATTGAACAATAAAAGTGACAAAAATAAATTGAACAATAAAAGTGACAAAAATAAATGAACAGGTAAGTTTCAGATCGAAGGGAATGATTGAAATTATATTGCTGACGATAAACACGAGAACTGTCATGGAAGAAATGGAACCTGAAGGGTGGAAATTGAAGGCGATAAAAGGATTGAATAAAATAAACAAAAAGTGGCGAATAAATAACTAAATAAGAGATGGAACTTATAGAACCTGAAGAGTGGAATTTTAAAGCCTAAAATAGATGGCATAATATAAATGAAAAGTGGTGAATAAATTAGTAAATGAGAGACGGCATACATGAGAGCTTATAGAATTTGGAAAGTGGATTAGAAGGAGAAAAGAAAGGATGGCACAAAAAAATGAAAAGTGGTCAGTAAATGAGTAGATAAGAACTTGAAGAATGAAATTTGAAGGATAAAAAAAGGATGGCATAGAATGAAAAGTGGTGGATAAATGGGTAAAAAAAAAAAAAGGAGATAGCATACGTAGCAAATTTCAAGACTAAAAGGAAGACATGTCATAAATGAAAAGTGACGAATAACTGAGTAAACGAGAGATGTCACGCTTAAGACAGCTCAGCACACTTACCCCACGGGTCCTTGGCCAAGATCACCTTGGGATACACAGCCGGCTCGGAAGTACCGATCTTGTTGGTGGCGGAGACTCGGAACTTGTACTGCTTCTTGTTTTCGAGGTCTTCCATTTTGGTGGTGGTGGGCTCGTCCGCAGGGATCTCAGCCACCTGCGCCCAGCCTCCTGCAGAAGGCGCGGAAGGAGAATCGAGTGAGTGTTAGTTTAGAGTGAAGCGAACAGCTCGGTGGCTGTGTCGGATTAAGCTGCTTCATAATCGAGTTCTTTTAGAATTGATTTGGAGGTGTCGTGTTTTTGGTTTAACCCTAGCGTGAAGGTCATTATTTATATAAATATATATATCTATATCTATATATATATATAGATATATATGTATATATATATATATATATTGTATGAGTGTACATTTAAGATTGTAGTTAACATTATGTACGTATGCATGTTTCAGATTTTGATTAGCACTTATATAAAGAGTAGAAAATCAGTGTTTTCTTCGTTTCATGTTTATGTACTTCCATGCAGTATGTAGGGCACTAACTCTAACAAAGTCGTAATAAGAAAATGCTTAATTTTTTCTCTCTTGAATCTACTAAGAACGGAATACGTATATTGAAGAGTCTTCTATAAGACCGAAGAGCAGGAACTAGCTATGAAATGTGACTCGTGTAGAACTTCAAAATATCATACAATGCATATTCGCGCTAATCTAGGTCATACTTGCCGTTTCTAGAGTAGGCCTACTCACTGTTAACTTTGTTATTTGCCTCTGACTATAGCTACGCGCCTTTGCTTCTACTCTTGTGTTGTTATTTGTGACTATTTCATATACTTTACGGTCTGAATTTGTTCTTAATAGTATTGACGTGATTCAAAGTGAATGAAAAAAAAGGACTTCGTTTCCTTGCATCAAGCCTTAGTGAAGGTTCGTCTTGATCTCGAGCAAGATCTCTGCTCTGTGTTGTTGTCAGACAAAGCTGGCCTTGTGCCAGCGCAGTGTCTTGCTCGTGCGAGCAGCTAGTTACTACTTGTATGAAAAGCGAAAAAAAAGAAGTGTCGGAAAGAAAGAGTAGGCAAGATAAACTAAAATCAGAATAAATCATGCTCGTGTCCCGAGGTCCCAGATAAAAAAAAAAAGAAGTCTAGGCGACAGAAATGACAAAGCGTCTACTGAAAGCGGTTTCCAGCGCAGACTGAACATTAGATATTATAATCATTTAATTTCTTGGCTGTGGGATGATCATGGCAAGGTCAAGAGAGAAAGAGAGGCAAGAAATTAAATTGTAATATCTAATCTCGTAGGTGATAGCGACTTGTAGGCGAGAGAGATGGTCTCATCTAAGTATTTCTGTTTCTGATCCAATGATTTCCGTTGTCAAATGTCAAGTTTGTTTACAAAACGATTCTCTCAAATCAGCAAGATTTTCTACAGAGAAATATGTGCAACTATTCTGTTGTTCGCGAGAAATGAACACATGAAAACAAAGTAGTACAGGAGAGACCTGTAAGAGAATAGATTGAGAACAATAATGAGTTATATAATCATTAAAACTGTTGCACATAACTTTAAATCATCACTTTGATAGTCTCCTCTCAATCAATAAATCTAAAGAGACCAAAAGTATATTCCCCATTTGAAAGGAAACTGACAGAATTTTAACACCTTATAAAAAAAATTAACAAAAAGAAATATGGTTTCAAACGTATTAATGTAAAAATAAGTCAAGTCAACGTTCTTCCGCTTCCTCTAGAAAATTAATATCTAGTTGATCGGAAACGTTCAAATCAATGTTTACTACTCTAGAACGTTTTGGCGTTAGCAGGCAAGTATTACCACTGGCTGGGCCTGAAGAAATCTCAGAATTACTAATTATAAACAATTATCTCTTATCAATCTTTTGAAAAATGTTATTTCTCCCAATCATAATTATGAAAATAATCTGTGACCGTGACTTCAGACCCAGCCTGCAAATTGCGCTTGTATTACCAGGAAGCTAAATGTGGGTATGACACATATATACTCTCGGTATATATGCGTATACGCAAATCCAATTGCAGCCGTTATCTGGATGATGCGTCAGTAAGTGTTTGGAAGATGCATCTGTGAGTAGGTGTTACTGGTACTGTATTGCTATGCGTTATATTCATTCACAAGTGTTACAAAATCTGAAAAAAGAGAAAATCAAAATCAACTGGAAAGCGACAGGTCTACCAAGAGCCCGCGTGGACGATGAGTTCCGTAACGCTGGACTAACATTCAACGTCTTCTCCCGCGAGGGGGAAGGAGAAGCAGGAGTAAATAAAATAAAAATAGAGAGAGAGAGATGAGAAGAAAAGCACATCGATCCTTACCACAGGATTTTATGGAAATGGTCAATAGTATCAATAAGCCCATCTTTATTATTCTGTTTTCTTTTTAAAATTAAATTTACTCACGTTTAACTTCAAGTTTAGAGCACATGTCTTTAAGTTATCAAGGAGTGAATTCTATAGATGTCTATTTATAAAATTTCCACAAACCAAAGTGCCTTCAATGTCGTGAAATTTAATCTAAATCTAAAAAGACACAAACATGTGGGAAATCAAGTTGAGCAGGAAATTATCACAATCACCAGAGAATCAAGAAAGAAATGACTTTGAATTATAAAATGATTATCTCACATTCAACTTTAATCTTTGTCCAAAACAGCTTTGAAAGCTGATGATTATTCTTAGAAGGTGATCAAGATCAAATACAGCTTTTGAAGCTTATTACAAATCTTGTAACTAGGTCTGTAAAATGGATTTTTTCTTTCCGGTAGAAAACAAATAATGACTATTATTAAAGAGTTGTGGAAATTATAGATGGAAGTCCTCTGGACATAATTATTTAGGCCTGATTTCAAATTTCCTATAATCCTCGGTAGAAAAAGGAATATATACAACTACGGTGCAACAAAACATTGTTTAGAAGGATTTACATAGGTCGCTTTTATAAGCAAATGTGTCATCTTAATAAGTCGTATAAAATAATAAATATATTTATTTTTAAATTGGTGCTTCATGCAAGGCCTTCCTGAACCTAGTGCATTTTTCATCAACATCGTTTTAATGGATTGACTTCGAGAGGCAATACTTGAGTTGAATGTGCTTACTTGGGAAGGTGGAATGATTCTCACACAGATTACATATTAGGCACCAAATAATGGCTTTTTTTTATATAGCACTGAAGATAATCCCACTGTCTGAGGCGAATGCAAGCACTTTCAACGCGATGTATTATCATTCCAATTAAAACGACGGTCGCTACTAGGTGTCATGACTACTAAATGCTTCTGCAGTACTTTATATTACGCATTTGTTGTCCAAAGGTGTCTATGAGTCTCTACGAGAAGCTGTCTACCAAAGCAAAAATTATGAGGTGCCATTAACCAAACACAAGGAGACATTCTAATCTGCACCAGATAATTTTTACATCCATTTCTCATACTCATATATTTTTTGCTATGAGATGCAAGAGACAACAGACACTACTAAACGAACCAACAGTAAATTAAAAGCATTAATGAACGCACATGTATCGAGACACTGGAATTTAATCAAAACACAGCCTTATTCAGAGACGATATGAGACGCGACGGAAAGAGTTACTTAAACACAGGTTTTTTGGATTCATCGCGGGGCGTTTCAGTCAAGTTTCTCATTTAGCACTGACTTGGGAGTGAGCGCTTCTGATTTATTATGCTGTCATTCGGTGGCTTGATTTACACACTAATAAATAAATGTTCAGACAATATTATTTAGGGAAAAATTTTTCATATTTAATAAACATATTTTTTTTCAGTATCAGTTGAGAGATCGGTTTAGACTCATTTCATCTGAAATGTGTATAAGGTAAGAGGACTGAACGCGAAGGAACGCTTCTTATACAAGGACATCTGAGCTGAAATGCAATTGCTTTAAGACACAGGCATCCAATCTCTTGCTTTCCAGCACTTAAAAGCCCTTTGGTGCGTTGCTCGCCAGTCTAAGCAACAACGAGAAAGCCGTCATCAGAAAGATAGAGAAGACTCTTTATAAGATTAATAGTGCTGAAGCAGCAGTCATTTTTAACAAAAAAAAAATAATAATAATAATAAATCTATGCAAATACGTCCTTCGTGTTCTGAGAGTCCATTCCGTTCACATATAAAATTATCGAATATAATTATCACAGTCTAATTAAATTTATTTAAAAAGATTGGTTGTTG
>NC_087200.1:182966135-183031135 GCF_015104395.2 Macrobrachium nipponense | reverse complement strand
CTATTTCTTGAATCGTTCGTCAAAGTTCTTCATATATAATCTTTTTTTTTCCTCCCATCATTCTCAACGCAGTCAAAATTCATGCATTAAAGTTTATATATATGAATTATTATTCTTGAAAGGTTTTCATATCACACCTTCGGCAGCCTCTGGGAAACAATTATGCTTACCATGTCTTATACTTGAAACCCAACGATGACATGGATAAATGTTTCGTAAAGTAAAGAGATAATTCAACAGATATGCAAGTACTTAAGCCTTAATTCTGAATATGAATGTTACAGTTTTCCTCTTTCACATTGTACAATAAAGACTGAGAGTAAATATGAGCCATATAAAGAAAACTATTCTTTACGTAATGATAAAATGAAAAAAAAATTGCATTTTATTTTCGATCTTTCTTTCCCAATTATAGATGTACATTGTTTTTTTCCACAAAAACATAGATAAGAAAATTAGGACACAAGTAATGTTATCATTTCAACAACTAGATCTATCCTTTGAAAATTTGAAAATGTGTTTTAGCCCTCTTCTATTCTAATATTAATAAGCTTTGCTAAGCGTTAAATATCTTCCTATGGGTTGTTCAAAAGCTGCACGTAGACAAAATATATTTTAATGGTACTCATACCCAAAAATCGGTAGAAAAGTATGATAAGAAATACGACTCTAACGGATAAATAGTAAGAAAAACGGAAGCAGCAAAAAAGCAAGTGATTGCAATGACTAAAATGTAAAAATAAAGTGCATGAAATAATGTCTTCATTACCTTGATCATGCCTAAATTGGGTATACGTATTCCGAACAGATATTTTGAAGAAAAAAAAAAAAAACTCTTGAATCACATGTTTAAAAGATTTGTTCTAAAAGAAATACAACGCTAACATGAAAAAACAACAGTTACTTATTCTTCTCAAAGTTAATTCTTTTCAATACTCGGGCCTGCTCTATGCATTTTCTAAATTCTGAATCATATGTTTCTTTGGTGTCTGATTATTACTCTCTGCTATTTGAAAATTATTGCTCTCTAATATCAACTAAATACATATCACTTTAATTCACTAGGTGGAAGAATCTAGCTTTGTATGTAGTTGTTTTTTTAACTTGAAATTTAAATGTAAGAAAATAGAGGCAATTCTCAGATACTGGAGCTATGAAAATAACAGAGGGCTTGCGTGTTGCATGCCCAGACACAGTTATGGGAATGTTTAGGTGGACTGGTGTCATACCTAGTTAGGTTCAAAATATCCAATGTATCCAGACAGACTTCCAAGATAGATAAGTATCAGCGGTTAAGCGATTACCCTTATGAACAGAGCTTGATGCATTACATTCATATACCAAACAATATCAACAACTATAAGCTTGTAAGGCTGAAGGTGCGAGGGGTAAGAGTCTTCAGACGATACTTAATGTCAACTGTAGTTCCTGGTCTTATTTCGAAAGATTAACGTTACATTACCTTGAGTAACATTATTTTGAAGATACTGAAACACCAGAGTCAATTTAAAAGCATGAGTCTTTAGTTAGCCTTTAGACTCTATCCCCTCAAACCTTTTTCACAACGATCTTTATAATATTAGAAAGGTCTAACAAGCTGCGACAGACATCAAAAACATAAAAACAGTCGTCTTGCGGTGGTTTACAACGCGCGTAGGTCCTACTTAAAGTTTTGTCTTTAACTCATAATTAGTTATGAAATATCCTTGAGTATTTGTAATTATTTTTTGTGATTTTACCACACATCTGCAGTACTTAACCTTTCAATAATTAAAAAAAAACACGGCGACATGCGGCATCGGGAACGAGTTTAAAATTGTTGTCATTTTAATTTCTGAACTATGTGCTGTATTAAAATTGAGAGAATTAAAACTCTCCATAATTATATAAGTGACAAAATTAATATAGTTGAGGCCAGTTGCTAACAGACAACGAGTTACCTTTTGTTCAGGAGATATTCTGTGTTCCGAGACCTGTGTGAGGGCAACAAGGCATCAACGCATAGAAAACTGAGTTCTACATAAAAAAAAAAAAATGGAGCTACAGCGTAGAAAATGGGATGTCTACATAGAAAACGAGTAGTCTACAGAGATGAAAGGCTGGGTGCACAGATGAGCAGGGTCTCAATCCATGATGGAAAAAGGAAGCGTGGATCAAAAAAGAGGAGGATGGACAAGAACTGTAAAAGAACACAATCCTGAATTTTATATTTCAGCCTGGATGACTGTAGTTTGTTCTGGATAATAAGGTGCATGGGCACGTGTAAAAGACATGGAGAGAGGAGAGAGAGAGAGAGAGAGAGAGAGAGAGAAGAGAGAGAGAGAGAGAGAGAGAGAGAGAGAGACAGACAGAGACAGAGAGAGAGAGAGAGAGAATAAATAATAGAAACGCATTTCATTGGATTTGTTGAAGAATAGTCACCATAGCTCAAGTTACAGACTTTAAATAAAATTCAGCGAGTGCGTTTACAAACGTATGAGTCATTTTGAGTATATATATATATATATTACTATATTTATAAACTATATATATATATATTTAATATATATATATATATATCATATATATAAGATACACATATTTTATATATATTATATATATATATACATTATACACATATATATATATGTATAAATCATTACATTATATATATATTATATATATTAATATATATATATATTATACATATACATTACAGATTATCTTATATATATTATATAATATATTTATATAGATATATAATAATCATATTATATATTATACAATGAAGAAGATAACTGGACAGATGTATGAAGAGCTTTACCACAGGCAAGAAGGACAGAACCAAGGAGTTAAAGTATAAGAGAAGAAAGGAAGAATAAAACACGAATAGACTAACAAGTACAAATGTACATGAAATCACATTCATTACGTAAATAAAAAAAACTAATCATAACGTCATGACAATCTCCATGACATACATTACGGCAGGATTATAAAATCAATTGAGGAAAAATTTGAATGTCGTGTTAGGAGATATCATGTCCAAAGTGAATCAGAAAAATGACAATGGCTTCATCTATTAGATATATATATATATATATATATATATATATATATATATTATATATATATATATATATATATACATATATATGTATATATATGCACATGTATACATATACATATATAAATATGATATATATTATATATATATATATATATATATATATATATATATATATATATATATATATATATATATATATATATATATATATATATATGACGAGAACAAAAGGCTTTCAATTTCTTCCTCGAGGAAAGACACTATATCACATTGGTATAGCACTCTGGATATATGCAAAAGGCACATACAGAGACACATTTATCCTAAAAATACGTGTCACAAATCACACTCTGAAGGTGAACAAAGTCTCAGTCTCTTGGAGATAGGAAAACGAAGGAGAAGAAGAAGAAGAACACAGGGTGAAGGCATTATCAAAACATCACAGTCGGTGGCCTGCATGCAAGATTCATCGTCACGAGGTATCGTCGACTACTTTTCATCAAAAATATCTACTTGGTGACTGTAACTAGTGTAGGGGAGTGGGAAGGGAAAAGAGAGAGAAACTCGGAATTGCGTAAGAGTGTCTGGGTGAAAACAAAAGGAGACGTACGCCTTGTTGTCAGCCTCTATCTTCTTGTCGCCGTAGAACCACTCGACAGTAGCTTCCGCCTCGTCCACTTCGCACTCGAGGACGACCTTCTGGTTCTCCGTGACTGTCTTGGAGAGCAGCTGCTTCACGAATTTGAAGGGCTGGTCTGTTTCCAAGAAGGGAAGATGGAACGGGTCAGTTTTGAGAAACTTGGTCTTTTGTGTCTCTGAGCAGGAACTAACTGACAGGTTTAATTTATTTCTTGGGAAAAAAAAATAAAAAAAAATTTATTTTTACAATACGTTACATCCTGAAGACTAAACTTTCTTTGGAGGGCCAAAAGGCATGAAAACATTTGACAATTGTTTAAACATACAAAGATAAGACAATCATAACAAAGCTAGGTAATTCAAGCAAACAAATAAATGTACAACTCACGTGAAAAGAAATGGATTTCTTAAAAATATACAGTCAGTTTTTTTTTTTTTTTTTTTTTTTTTTTTGTTACCCCTTCAGTTTGAAATGCAAGCCAAGACACAACGCACCCTGACTGTGCCGAGACCTCTACTGACCTACTACGGTAAGGGTGGTTTCAGTGACCTCCTTGTCGCACCTGAAGATCCTGGCCGAGTATTTGCCCTTGTCCTTCTTCGAGGCGTTCTTGATGGTCAGGCGGACGGTACCTGTCATGTCCTTGTACGCCTCGAACTTCTCGTCCTCCTGTAGTGGGGAACAGTTGAAGGGTTCATGACCTATTTCTGTTCGAGGATTCGTGGTCGAAGAATCAATGGTTTCCCGGAGGAGGAATGATATATCTTTTCTTCTACAGCAACAAAAATACTCATTTACAAAAACGTGGACCTAAATGACCGTTTATCTCAGCTAATAGCAAAGTTAACGTAAAAAAAAACACACAAATGGGAGAAGAAATATATTTCTAAAAAAACAGACATAGTTTCGGAGAGTCATGCTCCCTCTTCAGGGTGACTTTCTTAAATATATTTGTTCTCGAACTTCTGTGTTTTTTTAATTTATTTTTATTTTTTTAAAGGTCGACACTGATCTGTTGTCATCAAAGCCAGCGTGAAATTTATCCATTACCAAGAAGGGTAACTGAGCAGCTTCTGAATCGCCAATTTGAGCTTTAGAAAAGGAAATATTTCAAATACATTAAAAGTTCTTCATCTTTGTTCTTCGGTTATAACAAACTAAAAACGTTTCTTCCTTGCCTCAATCTTCTGGTCTCCTCTGTACCAGTGGACAATCGCCTTGTGCGAGTTGACCACGGCTTCGAGGACGGCGTCCTTTGTGGTGTAGCAAGAGGTCTTCTTCGGCAGGGGCTTGGTGAACTTGAAGTCTGGGTCGGGTTCTGTTCGTGGAAATAGTAGATTACTCAGTAAGATCGTTTTGACTTCTTTTATCTCTCTGTTTTATCTCGTTAAGAAGAGATGGTTGTTTTCGTACCTCCTTATTTTTCATCAACATGCTGAAGAATGTTTGGCTTAATGGGGAGTTGTATGTATTTGTCGAAACAATAATATATCTCGTGAAAGGTTCGTTGTGAATGTAACTATATCACTACAATTCACGACTATATCTGCCAAATTCAATTACTAAATAACTATATCATTATTAAGAAACATTATCTGAATAACTAAATAACTATATCATTATTAAGAACATTATCTATTAATGGATGATAATATTGGTACTATATTATATATATATTCCTCTTACAGAAAACGGGATGGGTGGGGGGGCGCACATCAAGTGACTAAAATACTATAATATCATATGCAAGTGGAGAGAGAGAGAGCAGGAGAGAGAGAGAGAGAGAGAGAGAGAGAGAGAGAGAGAGAGAGAGAGAGCACTTTTTATTCACCTTGAACCGTCAATATGGCCGAGCAAGAGATGCCCATACATTCGACGGTGTATTTGCCCATGTCATCCAGCGTGGGTTTGACGATGGTAAGCCCGTGAGAGAAGCCCTCTGCCTTGAACTTGTATCGAGAGCCGGTGAAGAGTTCCTGTAGGAGGCGCCGAAGGAGGCGATGAGTTACATCATGGAAATCTAACAGAGGACCGCAAGAATATACTGAATCTTTTCTATAAGAAGAATGTTACATCATCCTGAGTCTTCCCTACACGACAAGTGATACATTATGGCAGTCTAACAGAGCACTGCAAGAACATTCTGAATATTTCTTTTCTATCAAGAGATTAGCCATGAAAATTAGAAGGGGTTGATAGTTTCCTTAAAGAGAACTGCCATGGTAATAAAAAAAAACAGTATATTCTAAAATACTGATCTGTTCTGAACAGCTGTTTTAACCATCACTAAGAAATCAACTTGTTCTTCAATTCTCAAGACAAAGTTATTTTCGTGAATTAGAATAAACAGGCAACTGTCCCTTACATCCTTTCTGAAGAACCACTTGGCCTTGGAGTCCTTCTTGGAGAACTCGCCCTCGAACTTGGCGAACTTGTCCTTGCCCTCCTTGACCGTGAGGTCAATGATAGGCTTCACCCACGACTCTTGTTTCTGTTCAGTCGACGAAGACGACGACGACGACGACGAGGGAGAGGGAAAGGGCCAACGAAACACATTATGAGACACAGGTTCGATTCTTCAGGCAACTGGCAGAGGTCGACTCATTGCCCAGCGTTTCTCTAAGATCTTGTGACTTCCACGCAAATCATATTCTGTCTTGGGGACATTTTTTTTTCTGTCTATTTAAATCTCAATTTATATTAAAAACCTCTGGAATACCAGAATCAGGAAACAGTCTTGAAATATTCTTTGTGGATTAAAGAAATCTAACGCAAAGAATGCCAATTACTTTGGGAATATTCATCGTCCATATACTATTTCTAAAAAGATTTCACGGGGGAATGAGTCGAAGTCTCTGGTAATACAAATCACAGAAATTGATCTGCCATCTCAATGAAAAATACAAATTGCAATGAAAATCATATGCTTATCAAACACTGAACTTAAGAAATTATCTGAGCTTAAAAAGAATTGATTCCCAGTGATCTAAAAGTTTATCATAATAGCTTAATACATATATGAAAAAAAACTTTATAACAGGATCTGGACTTTGACTTTCGAGAGAAATCACATAAGGTGATTGAATTGATCGAATCTTATATTTACTCTTAAAATGACTTGAGAAAAAAAAAAGCTTTCCATAGACTATCTGAGCCACAGTGATGCAGTTGTGACCCAAATAGCTAACCTGTACATAACGAAAAAAGAGGAAAGAGAAAAAATAACGGATTATTTCACATCTAGATTGATACATGCGGACGTGCGTATAAATAATAAGTGCCCATTTTACGCATTGAAGGAAGCGCATTGAACCTGGGGGCGGCAGGGGTATGTGCGCTTGTGTGTTTTCACTTGGGTATAACAGACAGAGAGATCAATGTACATCTTGTGATAACTGGAGAGATATTTAAAAAAAGAATAGATGCATGCAACACATGCCTTAATCTAGTCCATGCCTGCATCCGGCCACGTCTAGAAAATGGAGTAACTGCAAAAATAAAGGTGTTTATAAAGAAAAAGGGAGCGTCTGCCTCTGCGTGGCGTTCTTGCAAGGAAGGGAAAATCAGAAATAGAGCTAAAGATGAGACTCTGAAATGATTTGCCAAATCGCCCTCAGAATGAAAATTAACCTCGAGATGAATTTGGCACAAATCTTCTACGCAGAGAAAACACTCCCTTTTTTTCTAAACATAATGACACTTGGTAGATACAGTTTATAGAGATACATGCATAAATATTGACCAGGGTTGGGCTGGTGTTTAACGAGATATATTCACTTATTGGGTGATGTCTTTCTTTTAAGGATTTTGTCTCTGAGAGAGTTTAGATGGCATGTTTTAAGGAATGTCTGTTTAATACTGGTTGGCATCATTGATTATTTAGATGAATTGCGTTTGAATCTATTTATAACTTTGGACGGCGGTTACTTTTAGACGAATTTGGCGGTTTATTTAGTGATTTAAGACCCGGTTCTCTTTAGGTTTAGGAAGTTAGGCTGTCTGATTTTAAATGCAGATTTAACGAATATTTGTAGAGTCGTTTATAATCCATTCTCGTATGCATTTACCAAAAACAATCATCATCATTAAAGTTAATTAATATGATTAGCTTATAAACATGAAATATAAATCATAAAGACAGAAATATAAAAGAAAACAAAAACAGATGAAAGATTCTGTCACGTGACCATGACAGTATCATAAAAAGAGAGAACCTCGCTAAACAACATTGGTTTTTTTTTCTATATTCTCTCTCTCAAAATGTACCAAACCTCATTCCAGTGTTGGAGTGTTGGCCAATCAGGGATAATTTCTGCTAATGACTGCCTGCGCAAGGTGTCAAAATCCTGTAGCCACGGGGGAGGTGGGACACGGGGGTGGGCAAGAAAAAGACATGGAAGAGAGAGCGTTGAACTTACGGTTGTCAAAGTTGGGCATTTTTTTTTTTTTTTTTTTTGTTTTTTTTTTTTTTTTTTTTTTTTAAGGAAGATTCGTGGTACCTCCTTCATCCCTTTGCTGAGCTTACTGAGTTGACTTTTGGTATCTGTGCCACTGTTGATCATTCTTTTTCCATTTGCCATTTCCGAATGGTACGAGAAAATTGGGAAAACTACATCAGGAAATATTGTGACAGACGACATAGAATTTACTTAGTTCTAACGGTTATTTGGAGGTACTTTACTGGGGCAAATGATTATCCTGAAAATTAATGTTTTACTTCCCTCCAGGCTTAACCGATTGACGTACGTGTGTTCTAGAGACTGGCCATAAAACTAACCTTCATCATAAAGAAAGATACATTATTACTACGATTCCAAATGATCAAAATGTGGCAGAAAACCAGACGCTGACAGTTTATCGTCCAATGAAACGAAGTCAATCAATCTTGAATGAAAGAAGAAGACACTACATCACAAGACGTCTGCTACAGTGCCCACAGCGGGATGGGAAGGCAAGACGAATCTCCCGGTAACATTGTTGGAGACTCAGTGCTCAAAAGCCTCTGCGAGGCGTTACGTGAGGAAGTCTTTTTCCTTAATGATTTCACGCGTCACAAATGACCTGAGTCCTCAAATCCTTGATGGATTTGAAGAAGAGCTTTTCACCGTATTATCAGTACGAATCAGTGATATATTTGAGTATTCAATTTTGGGACAATTATTTCTTAGTATTATCAATCTACAAGACTTCCATACTGAGCACGACAATAAATCATGTGTATTTTTTGTCTCCAATGAAAATACGGCCAAGAAATAAATACGTTTGCAATTAAATTTTAAAAATAAAAAACTGCTTACTTATATATATATATATATATATATATATATATATCTATATATATATATATATATATATATATATATATATATATATATATATATATATTGTGCTAAAGGAGATATACATTTATCAATCCCTCACTTGGCTGTGTTTTCGCAGAGTAAAAATACCTAAAGAACATTTTCCTCGAGATTCATGTAAAAGGTCATGATGAAGGAACTAACTAAGAGGTCGGCAACGTCACAGGGGTCAAGGGTCCAGGGTCACAGCGCAGAAGTCAATTAAAGCAGCAAAGGGTCACTACGCAGGCTTCATTAGTACAGCACTACATTGCATAGGTGGTTAAATCTGAGCAGTCAAAAAACAATAAATAAAATAAATCAAGAAATGAAAGCAGGAAAGTCCCGATGGGATTTTGATCAGTGCTAATGATGTCCTTTCTAAGAGAAGTCCTTCTGATTAATATGCGAATCATAAACTAAGAAATAAAGCGAAGAACACTACAAAAGAAAGGCATTTACTCTACGTGAACAAGGAGGAGATATACATGTACCATGCACTATGACTCAGATCTAATACAAGATTAGCTCTAATGATTTTAATATCCTGGCTTATATGGCTTCTAAAGAGGATAAGCAGTTAAATACTATACTAAAAGTATTTTATATTTTACTGATTTTTATATTATAAATTTTAGAGTCACTCTCGTGACTAGAATTTAAGGAGTTGGAAAATTTTAGCGAAGTTTCCTCTCTCCGTCGAGAGAAAGGAAAACGGAAAAAACTTTATTAAGATGGTGATTTAGAAGACTTCTTGTGTTTATTTATTCCAGCTGAATCGTTGTTGTTTAAGGCAATACCTTTCAGTAATTACTGACGGAGCGAGAGATCCAGTTGGGTTCACTAGTAACACGGGAGTCGATTTAGCCACCAAAATTCCATATGTTCCCCGAAAAGGTTGCAAATTATTATCAGAGAAAAGAAACATGAAAATGAGAAACGTAAAAAGAACCATTTTCACTTCTAGGAAAATATGAAACAAAATAAATAAACAAAAGAACTTAAAATGAAAGCAGTTAAAGGCAAAAAAAAATAAAAAAAAGAGAAATGAACGAAAATAAAGCTGGAAGTCGAGACGAAAATAAAACAAAATAAATTAAAAGAAAAAAACCGAAAAAGGAGAGCAAATAACAGCCATACACTTGATTATCATCGCCATGACTCTCAAAAAAGAAAAATACAAAGGAAAGCTGAAAGGAACTGAAAGAGAGAAAGAAGAAGGGGGCCCGGAGTAGCGTGTTTCAGCCTGGGCCAACTTCCGCCTTGTTTTTACCCTGTTACGCTTGACGGCCTTCAAGTCAGGCCAGTCGGGGATAAGCTCCGACAGGTCTCTAGACGACTTGCGGGGTCCTGGCTCTGGAGGCTTGAGCCGTCTTTGGGGGGTGGGTGTAGGATCCTACAAGCGCGCCCACGCGCACGCAGATTACACACACACAACACCATCATCCGGTGAGGGGAAGAAGAGCTAATTAGCAAGACCCAGTTTTCTATCGACAAAAATACTAAAGAACAAAAAAAAAAAAAAGAGAGAAGTCACATCTTCCACGTCAGTAGTGGTTGGGTTTTTTCGTGGTGATGACTTCGGGGGCCAGAGTCATCACTTGGTAGTGATGACTCTCTTTGGAATACTTACTCATTCCTTTTTTATTCGGGGAGATGTTGAAATTGGCTTTGACACAGGAAAAATCACGTCAATTATTTAGATTAAAAAAAAAGTTGTAACTCAGTTACAGTTATTATTCTAAAAATAAGTAGAACAAATCTATAAAATGCTCTATTTAAAAGTTTATTTATTCATGAATTATTTTTGGTTTCTAAAAAGAAGCACAGTCATATTTAGTTTAGACAGTTTTAAAGTAGGAGCTTGTCTACAGAGTCTATTTAAGGCGCTTTGTCTTAATTTAAATCAATTATGAAATTTTTTTTTATCATAATTAAGATAAAGTCAACTCTGACTCTAAAAGCACACACACGAAAAAAGAAGAAGTTGTCATGCATGAACAAAAATGGCACCTGGAGAAAGCTCTGCCATCTACCGGTATGTCCTGGAAATGAGGCCACTGTCACTACCTGCTTAATTAAGGGTTGAGGGGAAATGAAATCAGTCCCGCTCCGTCTCTCAGTAGAGGGGAAACATAGAAGATCAGAGGGATGTGTGTCTACAGAGAAGGGAAGCTGTAATGTAAAAGATTACACATAAATACTCGATATTTCCGGTGAGACTTAAATTAAAGAGGAGACCAAAGGTATTAAGAGTC
This sequence comes from Macrobrachium nipponense, assembly GCF_015104395.2. NCBI lineage: Eukaryota > Metazoa > Arthropoda > Malacostraca > Decapoda > Palaemonidae > Macrobrachium > Macrobrachium nipponense. The sequence continues at coordinate 183,019,849 of NC_087200.1, read as the reverse complement.
GGTGTCAACAGCAGCAGCAGCCACCGCTTGCAACGCCATCTGGGAGGTAAAAGTAACCCCAGGATTTCACTCATTTCCCAAACTCATTCGCACCTCTAAGTGCATTCTGTTGTGAGGTCTATCATCGCATCCCTTTTATCGATCCTATTCCAGGACCCAGAGAAGGAGGTGAAAGGGAAAAAATAGAGGTCATCATCGTGATCCAGAATATGGAGGGGATTCCGAGGTCAGCCTTACCTTTTCGACCTTTCTGAGTTGGGGCTTCTGTTCCTTCTCGGTCTCCTTGAGGTCTCCCCAGTCAGGATCCTCGTTGTCCTTCTTCCACTTGGCGTACTTCTTCTTCTTCAACATGGCACGGAAATCCATACCGCTGGCATCTGGGGGCAGAATTGACACGATCACAAAGTTAGCCAGCTTGGTCCTAAACCTGTTTGGTTTTGGCCGTGTGGCCGTGGAAGTGAATCAGCGGGTAATCATTAAAAAATGATGGACTCATATCATGAACAGGCACTTGAATGATCAGATTACATCGCAATTTCCCTCACAAAGATAACGAGTGATGAGGTAGACAGGAACCAAGAATTGGTCAAGAAAGATGACGTGGCCATATGAGGTTCTTCAGCGTGTTCCTTCTTCTGCTTATTTTTGGCCAAGTGGCCTTGGAAGTGAATCAAAAGGTAAACAATAAAAAAAATGAGGTACCCATATCATAAAGAAGTACGGAAATGATCGGATTAGATTATAATTTTCCTTAAAGAAAAAGAATAAGAATAAGAAAAAGAAGAAGAATGAGGAACTCAACCGTGATATGGCCATGAGGCAGCTAAACATGTTCCTTCTTCTCTTGTTTATTTTTTGGCCATGTGGGTATGGAAGTGATGTAGTCGTATCATAAACGGGTAAAGAATCATCAGATTACATCAAAACTTCCCTCGAAAAACACCGAGTGAAGAGGAGGGCAAAAATCAACACAACTAGCATATCGCCCTTTCTAATGCTCGATGCCCTCACCTGAGACGTACAACTCCATCTCGGCGGAGTCCTCGCCGTGCTCGTTGGAGACGATGACCTTGTAGTTGCCCTCGTCGTTAGGCTTGGTCTTCCTGATGCACAGGGTGACGGTGTTGGTCTCGCCGTCGGTGTGGACCTTGTAGCGACCGCCTTCGATGATCTCCGTGAAGCCCTTGAAGAACTTGATCTTGGGCACTGAGTTGCCCTCGACTACCAAGTCAATGTAGCCGTTCTGATCTGGAAGCGGACGGTGGGATGAGGTACAAGCAGCTTGATTTTCAGAGGTCAAAGCTTAATTTTGAGGGGTCAAACTTGATTTTGAGAGGTCAAAGCTTGATATTGAGAGGTGAAAGATTGATTCTGAGAGGTAAATCTTTGATTTTGATAGGTCAAATCTTGATTTTGAGGTGTCAAAGGTCAATTTGCGATAAGAGAAAATGGTTATTTTTACTGAAATCTTAGTAAAGAGAGAGAGAGAGAGAGAGAGAGAGAGAGAGAGAGTTATTTGAGAAAACGATTAAACATCTGACAATTAGATGGGAATATTTTGAGAAACCAAACGTGGCGCGATAGGTGTCAATACGGCGGCGTTGGAGAGAGAGAGAGAGAGAGAGAGAGAGAGAGAGAGAGACTCACCCTCAACGGCCGTATACTTCTGCTGCACGTCAACAATGACTGGTGGTCCAGGTTTGCCGATGACGCGCAGAGGCGTTGATGGCTTATCCATCTTTTCGTCATCTTGTACGGAGGGCCTCCGCACGTCGCTGCTAGGACGTCGACGCTGTTGTTGTAGTTGTAGTTGTTGTTGTTGTAGTAGATGTTCATAAGGTCGACATCGATTTCAAGACACAGGGGGAAAAGATCCCCCCCAAAAAAGAAATTCAAGACTCGCGTTAGCTTTATTTCTTCAGACGTTCTGTAATGTTACCTATCAGTTTTTTTTTCTTCTCTGGTAAAGAATTAGATCCATGGGGTGTGTGTGTCTGTGTCTCTGTGTGTGTAAGTGTTAAAAAGAGAGGATCGTTTCCGTAGATCGGGAAAGAGAAAGAAGAACAACAGGGATTACTTGGATGAGTGACACCGTTTCGGTTTCTCTCGAAACGGCTGTTTCAATGAAACAACAAGTACTCATCGTCTTGGTTTGCTTGTTCATAATCTGTCCTGGTGAAACTGACGCTGAAGGAAATAAAGCTCAAGGTAAAGAGAGAGAGAGAGAGAGAGAGAGAGAGAGAGAGAGAGAGAGAGAGAGAGAGAGAGAGAGAGAGAGAGAGAGTGAAAGAATGTCACCCATGGATCTTATTCTCCCACCAATATAACTTACCTTGAGAAGAACTAGATAAAACCTGACAGTAAGTTTCATTGAAAGAAGATATATATATTTTTTTTAGATAAAAAACAAAATCTCTGTAAAAAGGGTACTGAACTGTCTCGTATGTAACTTGTTAAAAAATAGCCACTAACAAGGAAAAAATGCAGGAACTGATAAGTCAACGTGATCATATGCAACGTGATTGAAAGAAGTTGGTCATAGATAGTATATTGAAGAGACATAGTAAATCTTTGTTTTCACTTCTCTGATTAATCTGATATATAAAAAATAAAGAGACACTGAACATGTGAAGAGACAAGTAATAACATTCGTGTCCAATGATAATCTACAAAAATTCTACGTGCTACTTATCTTACTTTGTTAACTGAATCTACGGAGATGTGCTCCATTTCTTTGGTCAAACTGAACGCACCGAGGAAAACCATGTCCTATAAACAACTGTTTTCCAGATAAGGAACAAAAAGGACGTCATGAAACAGAAAGATTCAAAGATCAAAAACTGATCGATCGTCAAAACGGGTGGTTCAGTTCGACAAAGATGGCAAAAACTCTCCAGGCAAAAAAATATTACTTCAAGATCTACAAAATCACAAATTCATCATCTACAAAATCACCACCATCATTTATAGATAAGGCTAAAGCTACGAATATTGCAACAGTATATACACCGCACATACACTGAACACAGAGAGACAGAAAAGACAGATACAGAAGAGGATTATATATCGAAAGCAGCACTTCGGTCGCGGGTCGTTTGGACTTCGGACGGGAAATATCGTGGTGAGATATTTGCCGTCCGGTGTCACCGCTCTTACTGGTCTCCCCAGGCATAAATCAAGACGTTTATTGAATCATTTTCATCATTTGAAAAGCTGACATCCTGAGGGAGATGAAGGGCTGAGGAGAGCCACGTAAGACGGCCTTTACAATAAACATCAACAAGTCATATGTACAAAGTTGCTGCTTCACCATTTGTCGCCAGCGAGAAAGAAAACGGGTCAAGCAATTGCCTACTTCAAGAGATTATTGGTCAAGCTTCTTCATCAGAGCAATGGATTCAGAGAAAGGGGCAACTGACTCACACACGTTTCTTTCTGCTCGGCGACCTGAATTGGGATGAATTATGGCGAGATGTCGACTTAAAGAACAGAGGCAACATGCTGGGTAAATGAATAAGCAACCAATATTTACACCCCCACTCCCCGTTTTCTGTTGATAAAGTGATGCCAGGGGGAACTATGCTCATAAGAAGGTTTTCTCCGTTAAATAGGACGAGAGGACTTAGCGAAGGCTCATCAATGTACCAACAGCAAAAAGGGGACGTGGAGGCAGATAGTACTATATACGGAAGCGATGCTCAAGACCTCCCCAGCGTCACAGAGCCGCAGGGGGAGGCTACTTGCAAAACGCTAGTTGCAGTTCAAAGTTAGCGGTTTTGGCTCGAGGAATGAGAGGCACTTCGGCAACAGATCAAATCTCAACGGGCAACTGGCTGGAGCCGTGTGTCCTTATCGTCACTCATCTAGAAGCACCTTTCAACCCTACATCGATTAATGATTGAGATAGCTTTTCTTTTAATTTCCCCCCCCCCCCCAGTTTTTTTTTCTCCTCTCCCCCCTCACGAGAGGAAGCCGTTGCAGTTTATCTTAGTCTGTAGGCTTGGAAGCTACAGAAATTTTAGATTTAGAAGCCAGTGATGCGGTATGCTTTATCTGAAGTTAATTGAGTCAGTAAATACGGCAACATAGCATAGCACTGTTGTGACATACTTTCTTTTTTGTTTTTTTTTAATCTTGTGTCAAAATCTCAACATTAGAAAAAAAGGAAAAGCCAAGACAAATGATCCAACCTGGTCCTCTTCTAAAATCTCTCCTGGTCTCAATCGAGTCTGCATTACCAAAAGATCGAGTCATAAATGAAGAATATGGAAGGACGACATTTTTCGATTTGTTTAAGAAAAAAAAATAAAAGGTAGAATTGCTAATTTTTGGTTTTGTTTTAAGTTTTAGAAAGTGAGACGTTAAGGAGTAGTATGTTAGTACGATATTTTTAATTGATTTATATATATAAAAGGGTGTCATTATATATACAAGAGAGACAACAGCGGAACGAAAAGGAGAGAGAGAGAAAAAGTCTAGACTGAATTTTAAGAGCGAGCGCGCACACGCCTCTGTCCAGCGTTTCTCGCTTTCTTACGAGTGCGCAGATGATGATCAAGACAAGATCAAAGCGAGAGGGAGAGATAGAATAATAATAATAATAATAAAAGCGGAGAAATGGGCATACGGATGAAGAGACAAGTCCCAAGACCAAAAAGCAACTGAAAGCTTGTCGTTGTTGGTGCGGAACGGTGGTTCATTTCCATTTAGAGCATTTTAGATTGGCTTAGATCAGTCTCCTTTTAGAATTGGCAACTTTAGAGGTTTTTAAATCACAGACAATAACATAGAATAGTCAGACACATAGAAAAACATATCTGGTGATCATAATCCTAAAATAAAAGAAAGATATCTTTTTGGCTTTTAAAAGTTTTTTTTTTTTTTTCTTTTTAGAAGCTTCTTATAAACGACGAGCGTAACACACCAGCAGGCAGTCAACAGGATGATCCAAAGCCCTGCAGTGGGTGGGAGAGAGTCTCAAGTTTAATCGAAGAATCTTTTTAAGAGCATTATCGGCGGTGCGTTTAGAATTGGGTTCGTTTAGTTTGTGCCTCGAGTTTTATTGGGATGTTTTTTTTTAAATATCCGGTACGATTTTTTTTTTTAAAGATTTAGCTTTCAGTTTAGGTGAAGTTTAGAGTAGTGCATTATGACAGACTTTGTGCTGCTTATCTTATTAGGTGACGGTGTTAGACCTAAGATAATTGCAAGATTAGGTACCTAATGACTAGGCAATATTACACAAATTTACGATACGATTAAATACTGCGCAGAGAGCAAAATAAACAGGTGCTACATATCAATCAATGAAGCAAAGTGAGAGTTAAACTTTCTACTCATTTCCGCAAGGATCTTAGGTCCAAGGGACAAGTGAAATTCGCCTGCGCTCATTGGCACATGGAAACACCCAGCGGCCATGTCACCTGATTGCAGTTGCTCGACAGATCTTTCCATTTATTTCTAAATCAAGTTTTTTTTTTATAATTTATGGTATCACCGGACACATTTCAAGCAACTCATTTTCTGAAAGCCAACAAATGATTTACACTATCATATGAATATTCATTACTGTATCAGGATTTCATCGTGGAAAGATTTCTACTGATTCAGAGATACTATTACAGCGTAGCTTTTTTCCAGTTGGACTTGTAATAAATCATCCAATATGTACCTGAATGATGAATATTCAAGATCACTAGACTTAACTTTGCTTCTTCAGTGATACAATACTTTACTTGTTACTAAGGGGAAGTTAAGGATGTTTGGATGTTTGGCCCGTGAGAAATCGTGACAAGAGTTGACGAAATCTAGGCTAGAAAAATGGCGCATTCCATGACTGAGACGCCTGTTCTATAAACTCTCTATGTATATGACAATAAACAAAATCAAAATATTCTGTCTATCACTTTGGAGTGTGATACCATAAAGTAATCAGGTCAGTCCCAAATAGGTTTACAGTACAGAGATCCATCTTCAATGCAGTCAGTTGAGTTTTAGAAATGTTTACATGAACTGAAATCAGTGACATTGCAGCTGCAGGCAGGTTCCATACGCGAATGATACTGGTCAATGGCTAATAAAGAGAGACGTGTATACAAATACAGCATTGATGAGCAAAATAAATACACTGGAAAATAAAGAGATTACAGTAATGTTTTATGATGTCTTTAACAAGAGAAGAAAAACAGAAAGGAAATGAACGAAAGGAAAAATGAAAGGTGGACGGAAGAAGACTCGTACGTGGAGAGACGACTGGAAAAGAAAGTTGTGCTTTCTCCTCTGAGGGACCCCAGACGAGAAAGAGACTTGCAATAAAATGGGAGGCTGAAGATTCACTTCACTTTCAAAATTAAAGGAAATTTTAGGCAAAAATAATGGGAATATTTGAAGTAAATGAAGCAAACAAAAGCAGACATTAAAAAAAACCGGAATAATCAGCCAGTAATCATTAAAAAGGACGAAATAAGGGGAAGTGTAAAGTAGAAGAAAAAGTACAGAAAAAGAAAGAATTTGAGATGAAGGAATAGGGACGGAAACTTGTAAAAGTGTAAAATATGATGAAAAGTGTGCAGATGTTTTTCAAAATGTAAGTAAAGTGGTAAAAAAATATACGGGTAAGTTTCTTTGATGGATTATTAAAAAATGATTCAGAGTAGTCTGTCATTTTGTATGAAAATCTTAAAGATGTATAGAGGACGGGAAAAAACGCCGAAATGAACAGACTTGACAAAAAGGCAAACAAAAAGCAGAAAAACGTAGAATAAAAGCGACAAACATAAAATATAACTAAAGAAAGACGTCAGTGCAAAACCAACAGGACGCGAAAACAAAACATTTAAGTAAATGCAAGTAACATAAAAAAGAAAAAAATGGCATCAAAATAAGACACTAATGGACATCAAACGAGACAAAATAACAGAATAGAGAAAATCGTGAGAGGAAAGATGACAGAAGAAAAGGACGTCAAAAATGTTTAATCGCAGTTTAAACAATTCCTATGGCGACTTTTTTTTTTCTTTAGGGAACTTTATACACAGATGCCACATTTTTGTTTTTTTAATCCGGCTCACCTGTTTGGCTCCCTGCTCTCCGGGTTTTAGTTTCCCCTGAAGGTGTCGATGAAAACGGGAAAGAGATAGAATGTTATTCAGATAGAAAATGGGATTTAGACTGTACAAGGATTACCTGAAATTGCCGACGATGGCCAGTGAAGCAACCAATATATATATAATGAAAATTAGAAAGGAAAATAAAAACAAAAATAATTGATCTAGTTACATAAAACCTAAAACTTGTCAACAAAAAAATCTTAATGGATTAATGAGTTTGAAAATACTGTACAGTGTGAATGGAATTAAAACACTGATTGTAACGCAAGATGCAACCAACATGGCAAAAGTAAAAGTCAAGAAAGCCACCTGAAAAAATTTATATATATATACAACATATATCATCGTTAGATCACAGATGAAAAATTCTACAGGGAATGTGAAGACCACATTGCTGCAGGTACCAAGTTAGTCTTTACTTTGTGCTGTTAGTGTCCTCGTGGAAATATGCATTGTGAACGTCATATCTACAAATGGATGAGAAAAATAATGGCTAGGCTGCAGCATATTCTCCTACTGGGGTTGGTGGGGCATAATGAATGATGACAGCAGAGGGGAATTAGTTCTTAAGTCTAGCTTCAATAAAGGTCACTTTCACATCTCCTAATACAGAGAGCTTGCATTAACTCATGAAAATGCTAAGCAAAGAGATATGAAAATGTGCTTTTAAAGCAACAGCATTATTGGAATTGGATTTTTTTTTTTTTTTACAAAATGAGTTACTGCCTTTACAAAAATATATGTAAACAAAGTTTTTAAAAAGTCACAAAATATTGTGTGCTGACTCTTATACAATGAATGAAAGCACTTTGAAAATAAATGTATAAAAGTAATCAGGTATTATCAAGCGTAATGCAGTATGAACTGAAGAATGATAACGTAATTCCAATAATCATAATCATACGTAATAATACATTATACATGTCATGAGGTTTCATACAGTTAAGCACATGCCTATATAAATGCCTATATATACTGTATACCAGAACATATACATATATATGCAGCAGCGTATTACAACGGGCAGGAAGTATTTCCATAGGCCAGTGTCAATTTTAACTTCGAAGTAGGGCCGCAGGCAATGAACATTCAATAATGCTTTGAGAGATGGACGGAGATAGAGAGAGAGAGATTGAGAGACACATTTAGGCAATAAGTGAAAAAAAAATAAGGGGCCACAGTCCATTGGTTACTTAAGGGACAAGTCACCTCGATGTTACCTTGGTCTTGTCTATAACCTCTCCGGGGCGTAATTTGCGTTGTCCCTAGGGAACAAAGGTATGCTTTTCAATATATATATACAACAAATGTTGGTTCTAAGGACAGCAACAGGTGCTACTGCACCTGCTGGCCCCAAGTGTGATGGTGAAGAAAGAAATATTATACAAGTGTCAGGGGAGAAATGGTTGGGTATGATGTGTGGATAAAATGAAAAATAAGCAGTTTGCATTGTCAGTTTGGGTAATGGCTGCTGGAAAATGTTGCGGTGCACTGTGATGGAAAGAGTTATTAAAAAGTATTCTGGAAAGGTCAGTGAAAAGGGCTGTTGGTGAGTGTCCTCGAACAACGTGTAAATACAGATGTAATGTGTCTGTTTCCATCTTAAGTCTAAGTGTTATTCAGTGTTAGTGGAAAGCGGTAGAAGCGTGAGGTTGAGACTGCGAAATGCGAAGAACAGACAGCTGAACGCAGAAAACAATTGACGCTATTTTGGTCTGTAATGCACGCAACCTTTAAAGCAATATTTGAGAAGTCAATATGCGTGGCTTTCTCTCAGAATACGATGGTTGTACCCTTCCGTTTCAAAATGAGTTACGAACAAGCAACGTGTTTGATCAATACTAAAGCTGAATTTACACATTCGTCTATACAACGGACTACTTAAGCAGAATAGTCTCTTTATAAATGCTAATTGTAAAATTTTCTCAACTAACGCAATATACAAAAAGAAAAGAATTCTTCAATCGAAAGTTAGAAGTATATCAAGTAATGAAATCTACAACTCGAATCTATATCTATATTTAACCCTCGTCCCGCCCCATCCGAAGAAAAAAATATTATTTCCTTTACCTAAAATGTCAGAGAAATAGTTTACAATTCTATCAAAAATAACACAGGAAAAATCTGTGGCTTTTTGTAACTGCCTTAACAAACAAAATAATCATAGACGAAGATGAATGAGTAACTTTATAAAAACGGCTGAAATGGCTCGAACAGACAAACCATTCACGCTTCTACTCGTGTGTCTGATGTAGTATATATCCCTAGAACCGTTCAGTTTGCAATGTCCGGGTCTATGTCGTGAGGCAGTTTGTGTGTCGGGAAGTGTCACGTCCTCGCGACCATCGGACACCTAGCTAGCAACCCTCTGTTTCTGTTTGCTCGTGTGTCTCACCTTGTTTACATCCAGGTTGTCCCCTGGTTTCAGTTTGCGAGTGTCTCCCGTTTCCTTTTCCACTGTCAAACCCTTCTGGGGATGAGAGAAGATGGGCCGTTCTATTTCCTTTTGTTGTTTCGCGTTTGTTTAAAATGGTTTTTTTAAAATTAAATTTAGGGGTGGGGTCTTTTAAGGGTGTTTAAGTGAGTTCCGTTTCCGTTGAGTAAATTTTCCCCGAGGCTGTCGTCTACAGATGCACTACATTACATAGATTAAGTTTAATTTTACTTTATTACTAAATGAAAATTCGACTATACGCGGGTGTACACATGCACGCACTGACACACACACACATATATACATATATATATATATATATATATATATATATATATATATATAAAATGTGTGTTTCTTTGTGTATTTACATATTAGTTTATATATAAATACAGATTAGCGAGTGCTTATGCATTACCATAATTACCTAAAAAAAATCGTAAACATCGTAAAAATCGTTGCATAAGCAAAACTGGTCACTTTAGAAATCAGAATCTCTTAAATCTGACAGCCAAAAGGTCATACTTCAGGAGCACGGAACAATGTTTACACTCTGGGCAGACTACCCCAGAGCAAAGAGAAACATGTTTTAAACTCGGTTCATTTACGGAATCTAATATTGAGGTGTTTATTTTAGTTATTGCTTAACTACACTGGTTGCCCGGACTAGAAGGAAGGATATCTACTCAAGACATCACTACTGTGGCGTTCTCTGCCACTTCAAGGAATGGAGTGACGCTCGTCATTCTTTAAATTAGTTTGGGTCTAAGTACTGTTTTTCTGCTGCTGCATTATTTAGTTACTCGATAAGATTTCAGTTCTATTTACGCATAGACTCCTCAGGTAGTTTACTCTTGCATGTGCGCAAACTCCAAGACGAAATTTACGCAAGGAATTAAAAAGCATGCATCCCCCCAAACAAACCCCGCCCCCCGCCCAGGTCATTACCCACCAAGCCAGAGCCCTCCCCCCAAAAAACCCCAATCACAAATCCTGCAAGAAAACGTATGCCATAGTTAAGGGCTGCGTTGAACAGCTGCTGGAAGAAGAGTAATATAAAAATCAAAGAAAAGAGAAGAATTAACCTTAATAAAGCGATGACCTGAAAGAGAGGTGATTAATTTAGTTACAGAAAAAATCATTTTTATTATTTAGCCGCGCTGTTGCACCTTTCTGCATTTATTTAGGAAAGACTTTTTTTCAAGACTGCTCTGCTTATTTAGGGGATATGTTGATGGGTTTTGTTGCTTAGTTATATATAGAAGATGAACGCCCGCGTATAACATATTTTTCTTCTACGGAAATAGATGTGGAAAGCATAGGAAGAGTTTTTTTTTTATCTAACAAGAAAGAAGAAGAGCCTGTTCCATTGGGTTTGTTCATTGGAAGGAACAGTTTTTATCTTCTCCGTAATATGGTGAGGTTAGAGTCAGTAGGTGTGAGAGCGAAATTCTCTATTGTGCATCCAATGCAGCACTTTGCAATATATTGGCGCGGCCCTTTGTTTTTCTGCAGGGTCTGCAATCATTACACCAGTGCTGCCATTGGAGAGGAAATACTCATTTCCATTTAATGTCTATGGAAATATGGCAATAGTCAGGGAGCTCAGTTCAACCTCACAAATTTACCAGTTTGATAATACTTTCATATTTCTACATTACAATGTAAAAAATTATAAAATATAAAGCTATTGAAAATGCTATTATTGCGGAAAACATTTTAACCACTATTTATGAAAATGACTGAACATTAATACACGCTCATATAATGTGATATTTAATAATTATAATATTAATATATTAATATAATATAATATCTATATATATATATATATATATATATGATATAGTATATATATGACTTAAAAGATCACATCAAAAATTAAACTGCAATTGCAAGAGTACGGGAGTAACTGAAACGTGGCGAACAATGTCCGCAGACTTATTCCACTGGCCACCGCTGAGACTACATCAGAAACCTAGGATTTTTAAGTAAATCTGTCGAAGGAATTATTACTCTACGTAAAGAATGAACCTTCAAATACTTTTATAGCCATAAATCAGCATCAAAATAAATTACAGCAAATCACATCAAGGTAAAAATAAATGCTTCTCGCCTACCCAAGATATTGCCTTTTTCTAAATCTTTGCCGTCTTGTAAATATACCGTCTAAATTAGTTCAAAGGGAAGACAGCTTGCTAAAACCCATAAAAGAATGTGTGAAGAGAACTGAATCCCTGAATTTTGACCTTATTTCCACATTTCCATTCTAACTAGAGTATGATCTAGACCGTGTCAGCTTGTCTATAGAGAACTGGTGTTAGGTATATGTTAAGAATGAGGAAATAGCAATAAAAAGAAGCTGCAATTATAAGTAATTAAAGTATCAACAGAGAAACAGATCATGAGAAGAGAGATACCAACAAGAAATATATTTCATCACAATTTTTCTTTTCATGAAGAACAAAAGCAAAAAATGCTTTTTTTTTCATTGGCAATATTTTCATGAACCTAATAACAAATATCAGATCATTTTGAATAGTATATTTCAATCATGAACACTGCAAATACGAGGATGATAAAAAGCTTCGAAATATCTAAGTATGGAACCCGAACAACAGATGGCGGTACTGTTCTGTCCATATCGGCTCATGTTGACTGTCAATGTTGGATGGACATATCTCATTATTTTTTCCAGTTCCTTGCAGGAAGGAAAGAACTGAAAAAAAGAAACGAGTCACCTGGTGAGAGATATGTCTCATCGAAGCGATATGGGACACAGTGTTTCTTTCAGTGGTGTCAGAATGGAAGGAGGAAGAGCTTGAAATAATGTTTCTATTTTCCCCTTTATCCTTGCTTGGTAGTCATAGAGATTAATATCTACAGATGGGTTGCGAGAGATTTGATCATCTTATAACCTCATCTCCTACCCGATATACTTCTCCATGGCAACAGCAGTATAAAGGATATGTAAGACTTAGGCATCATCCTCGTAGGAGGAATCAGTTTTGTAGGAGACCAAATAGGATAGGATCCTGTGTCAATGCATAAGGTTTCAGAAGCCACTGTCATCGGGAACCATTCGTACAGGTAGAGAGAAAATAAAAAAAAACCTTCTGGGAGATAAGAACTTACATCTTCAGCAATGATAAGCGAGGGTCGGCGTCCTCCTGCGCCTTCCTCGGGAGGAATGAGGGATCCCCTCCTGCTGGGAGGACCTGAACCAGTTGCGAGGGATCCCCGGCGCTCGGGTGATTTCTCCTTCGACACTTCGATCTTGGGAGCTTCCTACAACACAGATAAGAGAAGGTCAAGGCTTTGTTCTGAGGCGAGACAGGAAAAAATTAAAACACATGCACGGAACTCTGAATGCTAATGGTGAATATGAAGTAATAAGGCACTTCAGTCAGTCGGCGCATAAAGTAGGTGCGAGGTCCCAGAACATAAGTCAGGAAAACCTTGAATTATTTTAACTGACACTAACCTAAGTTGCTAGAAAACATACGTTAAAAATCTATTACTACATTGAACTCTATTTTTTGTCGTTACATAAATCAAAACACTTCTATAAATGAGCCCTTTCTATGAAAAGGATACACCTATCTCTACACCATTCTAACTACAGTACAAGATTTGCTAACTATGAATTTTTGGCTAAAGTGAACATTGTCCATAAGTCGTAAGGAACAGAACCAAGGGTCCTATTCTAAAATCTGAATACTTCTGAGACCTAGAAATAATACACAATTCTCGGCTACAGATTTATCTAACATAACAGTCGAAAGGTTTCACTTGATTTACCATGTCAGTAGTACGGCTCGAACTGTTCTGTGTCTTATGTGTCTCACAAATTCCGGAAATGAATAAACAATATAAAATGCGTTTTGCAACATGCGATCACTTATCAAGACACGTTCTTCCCTTTGGTCTACCATGTAGATCGTTTATTCCTTACCATGCAAATTGCGAAAATACAACTGAAGACATGCCGAGAGCGAACATCATTCAAATTTCCCATGAGAAGTAAACATGTCAGATAAAAAAAAAGAAAAAAAAAACACCCACAATCCCCCAGAAATAAGTGTCAAAAGAAAACTATTTCCATTTCAAGTAAATGAGTGTCATAACCAAACTATTTCCATTTCAAGTAAATGAGTGTCATAACCAAACTATTTCAATGTCAAAGGGTTAGTGATCAAATCTGTTCCATCGTAAGTGGATGGGTTCGTTGTTGTAAGAGTGAAGGTTTGGGTGCTGCATGCAGTTTCTTCAAGTGTTTATTTACCTCGTCTTTTTTCTTCTTCTTTGTACGGAACGCAAGGGAGAAAATAAAGAAAAAAAAACAAAATATTAGAAAAAGAAATGGAAATGAATATCACTGGGAAAGACATGAACATTAAAATAACTAAATACATGAAAATAAAGTGCTTCTAAAACTAAAAAAAATATATATATATCTGCTTCAAAACTAAATAAAATTGGTGGCAAGGTGAAAAATAAAAGTCCGGGAAAACCAATAGCCTGAAAGAAAAACAAAATTAAAGGAAGTGGAAAGAGATAAAAAGTAAAAAATATATAAAAAAGATTGGGCACAGAAAGAAAAATACAAGATTTAGGAGGAAGGTGGAGCAAATGTAGGGGGCGTATAAATATGACCTTGAAGAAGTAATACCAGGTGTGTTTTTGCTGTCATTCAAAAGCACTGACTGAAAACGGAAATCTAGGCTCGGAATTAGTCTGATTTTCATGCAAGTCTGCGGATTTCCCGATTGTGAAAATCAGGTCAATTCAGCCTCGATTCTCCCTTTTCGGGTTAAGCGCTCAAAAGTAGTCTCTACTCTACGAAATCTGCCACTCGGACCGGTTTTGGAGGCCCCAGGTAAGTAAGATCAGGCTTCCAAAGACACTTGCAGAGATGTCGATCAATAAAGCCAGTACTGAAGGATGTTGTGAAGTGGGGTATGGGTGAAGCCACGAAGGCTATATTATAGGAAGGGTAGTAGTGGTGGTGGTGGTGGTAGTATTGGTAGTAGAGGGGAGGGGGAGGAGGAGCAGCTGAAATCCTCCTCAGACGATTGGTTGTGGATAGATTGTGGTAAGACCTTATCAAGCAATAAAAAAAAAATTAAAAGCACTGCGGTGTTTGCATCACCATACCGAAAAATCGACCAAGTTTAGAAAGCGGGAGAATAATAAAATAGAAGGTGCACGAAAAATTGGCAAAAATGACCATTTGAAAATAAGTACTGGATGTAAAGAAAAGATAGACGATTTGTTTAATAGGAAACTGTGTGCCTATTGAGTTAGAGAAAGCTCGTGTGTAAGCGAAAAGTGAAATGTCGTACAGGAACAATGAATGAAATCTTTCAGTATTACATATTACGACTACTCGACACCAGTAATACTCCTTTCACGCCCACACATAATACCACCCTCGTAGACCCGACCACACGCCCAATGACATCCGAGAATGCTACGGAAAGACGTCAGATTTCCATCTGCACTCTAACCTTGGGATTCAAACTCTTTCTCCGCTGCCTGAGAAACAGCTGAAGTCCGCGGTCCTCTTCTTCGGGGGTCTCTAGGATTTCGGGGAGTTGGATTTGGCTCCGGCGTCTCATGGGGATAAGGAAGGGTGCGTCCTCCTCGGGGGGACTCAGCAGGGAGGGGCTTTGCAAAGGTGAGGACTGGTTGAGGGGAGCTCTCCCTACGATTGGTAGGGTCGGTCTAGGAGGCCTTGAGGTTGGTGGGACGAAGGACGACCAGTCCACTTTCCTTTCAACGAGCGGACTGTTCCGTCCAGCTTTCTGCTCGGCGTCATTTTCCATGCACGGATTTTCTTCAGAGTTTCCGCCCAAGTGGGGGTATCGTGATGTCAATTGGGCTTTCTCTGGTGTACTCTACGATGTTCCCAACCGTGTAGCGCCTCGATATGACCCCGCCTTTCTCGAATCGGAATTCGCTGATGGCCTGGTTGGGACCGGTCGTATTGTGTTCGACAAAGTTGATCGCACCCGATCTCCTCTTGGGTTTGGGTGCGGGCATTTCCTATAACGAATACGATAATCGTGGTTGAATAAAAGGGCTTATGCTACTGTTAGCAACACCAAACAGCGAACATCGAGTACACCGAGATACTAGTAAAATGCGGTCCGTAAAAGCTTTGTGGTTGTACGGTGGAAAATTTTCAACAGAGACTCTGGTCAAGGTGAAAATTTTTGTTTGTAAGTGACGCTGCGCACAGCTTCAGTTAGGCTCGCCGTTTCAATTGTCTTCAGCAGGTAAACATTGAACCTAAGGACACTAAACCTCTGCTCTACGCCTCTGAAGAGGCCAAGACGTTGGAACTTTTCAACGAATTCGCCAACGTCGATACATTGAAAGCAAGATGCGAAATAAAGCATTGCAAAGTGATGAGTATGGAAATTTTAGTCAAAATGATATCGGAGGCGTAAGAAGAGATCTATAGATACACAAATTAACTGTGAAACCGATCAATTCTTATTAAGTAACCGGGACAAATTCTGGTTCAGGATTATAGAAAAAATATTTCCAAATTCTTTTGAAATGAAGTCATATAAAGCAATTAAAATGAATTGATCCGAGAGCAGATGACTCTTAAGAGGCAATTTTGTTGTTATTCTAGATACCTCATCAGTGAAGATCTGCCATGTAACATTATTTTTAAAATATTGAGGCTACTTGTCTTATTGCGAAAGCAATGCAAGGACTGTTTTAAACACTGCCTCGGTAGATATCATCTCAGTGTGATATCGCAGAAACTTTTAGATATCTTCAGATGAAGGCGACTTCGTGTTATAATTCAGAAAGCGGTGAAAGTTGACTTTCCTCTTTCGTATGTATCAGCAAGAAAGAGCTGTTTACTGGATGTTTCTCAGGACAACGTGTGTATGGAACATTCTCAAGCCTCCTGTAGGATTAGAGTTTGGATAGGCAGAGGATCCCCCATCCGCTGGATAGAGGACAACACGGAACATCAACTAAGCTATAGTAGATTCACATCAAGCGTGCATCTGATGTCTAGGCCAGTCCCTTACGACGCTCCTGATTGGCTGTTGATAAGCCAATCACAGGGCTGGAAGCTCTCAGTCTCTCTCGAGAGTTCACATAGGCAGGATGTATATTCCACCTCTCCTGTGGAATACTTTTGAAAGACGTATCCCTCGGGAGAGGTGGAACATACATCCTGCCTATGTGAACTCTCGAGAGAGAATGAGAGCTTCCAGCCCTGTGATTGGCTTATCAACAGCCAATCAGGAGAGTCGTAAGGGACTGGCCTAGACATAAAATGCACGCTTGATGTGAATCTACTATACCAACCCAACGTAGGTTAAAACGGAAGATGCTAGAAACATCAAGCAATACATTTGTCTTTAAGTGAAAACGTCTATGAGAATTTAGGGTTATCTTATCGGTCTCCAATAAGGAAAACCTCAGCCATTATGGGCTGCGTGTGCCCACGCCATTTTCATATTAATTTGGTCATTGTACTTTTATAGTACTTTTCTCTAAACTTGAGCATCTTTAGAGAAACACTGGAAGCTGATTAAAAAGCATTCCTTCCAGTGAACATACAGAGAACAACAGCCACTATGATACTTAGCTAACAATCATTCCTTCCAGCGAACTGAATGCCATCCATTACATCTACCATAAACAACACTGACTGTACAATATTTTAGCTAACAATCATTCCTTTACATCGAGCAGCACATGCAACATTTAAAACAGCAACTTACGATTTCCCTGATCTCTGAGGACATATTATAGGATTGGAGCAGATTATGAAAGACGTTTGTCGATAGACTAAAAACAGTCTGCTTTACATTAAAAAGTGTATAACTGAAAAATGCAAACATCTTGAGTCTTAACGGTTTGCGATGCAATTTCACTGACAACAGACATAAAACATTTACAAATAATGTATATACACATTTATGCAAATGGCATGTAAGAAAGAGTGAAAGAGAGAGCGAAGAGTGAGAGACTAGTGTGTAAGAAAAATTCCAAAAGTATTTATAAAATATCTTCACCAGGGAATGTAAAAACAAATGCTGAGAGAAAAAAAATACATGAAAGATAAAAACATATCGAATACGTAACGGAACGAAAAAAAAACCTACTCTCGTGAACCTCTAAAAAACTTAATTCAAGAGGGAAAAAAAAGGCAAAAGTAATTAGCAGCAATATTCTACGGTGGATGCATTAAGGACGAAGGGAGGAACCGAGGGATTTCCTACGCGGAGCAAACGCCATCAAAGAAAACGTCAGACAGAGCATCTGCAATAAGTAGTGTTTACATCAAGCGCAGCAGCGCAAAAGAGCATCAGCAGAAGTGTCACCCAGAAAGGGAATCCAGCACCGGTGTTGATCCCACTTACCGCTTGTGGGGGTTCAATGATCTTAGGCTTCTGCTCGCCAGACCGAAGTTGCGATTCCGTGTACAAGAGGAAGGGTGGAGGGAGGCCAAGGGGAGGAGGAGGAAAACGGAAGAGAATAGTTAAGAAAAGAACGGTATTGAGATTCGTAGCGTGGAAATAAGAGAGAGAGAGAGAGAGAGAGAGAGAGAGAGAGAGAGAGAGAGAGAGAGAGAGAGAGAGAGAGAGAGAGAACGTTGGAGGGGAGAAGAGGAAAAAGAGAGAAAAATATCATTAGACTGTGTCATCCTGCAAACAATGGAGCATGATAACTTTAATTACATATTCAGGGTAAACACCATCAGAAATAAATGTATGAAGATTCCAAGAGAAAAAAAAAACATCCTGTGAAAAAAAAATTTACAAACAAAAATGTTCTCCCCTTTATCAATCCTTCAGCAGCTTGGTGCACGCTGATTAAAAACAAATCCTGAAAAAAATGAAAAAAGCAGAAAAAAGACAGACGGACATCGTCTTGTATTGAGTAGTTTATGTATGTCGACTTGAAAACCAACTACCATAACCGCGCTGATATGAATCCACGTCATTCCAGTCAGTACGATGAGTAAGAGGTTTGAGTGTGTTAAGTCAACAGAAGCTTTTCCTGGACAGAAAGCAACGCTCGCTGGGTGTCAGTATGTGAGTGTGTCATTCTTCGCGTTCCAGTGTGTCAACGGCAGCTGTGGGTCAGTATGAGCGCAATGCGATCTCAGTGACGCTCTGGGTGGTGAGAGGTTATTGTTAGCAGGTTCCCAATGAGTTCTCATCCCCCGGCCCCTCTCTCAGGTGAAGGGGGATTTCGTCAACTCAAAGGGACTTTCAGTCAGCTCCATGCCAGCGCTGATCTGAAGGGAAGAAGCTCTCGGGTTATCTACGGTAAAGTGACTATATTAAACAAGCCCCATGGTTTCACAAAAGCAGGAGAACTGCTAAACTGCCGCAATGTCTGCTTGCAGTTCAGAGTTTCAGCTGTTACCGATACAATGCAGACGTCTAAATATTCCGAACTCTCGTGATTGAGTTGAAGGCACTGAAAGACTTTTAGAATTTATGGCTGGAAAAGAGATGAAGGCTCTTTCGGAACATCCGGATTACAATTTTGATTAGGCTGTTACGCTCAGCAGCTGATAGAACCTAGCTAGTAGGGCTGTGACACTGGATGGATGTCCTGGTGGCTCGAAGATTTAATCTCAAGGCTTTCGGGAAGAAAAATAGGCCTCTGAGAGCCAAGTGCTCAATGCAAAATAAAGGAAGGTCAGGTCAGAAAATGCATCGGAAGTTCAGTTTGGACTATGATGCTGTTCTGAAAAGCTAAGTTAAGGAGTAGCGTCAGTCAGGAGAGAAGCATTTGAATAATTTGAAAAGCATTTGAAAATTAGAATAGATATCGAACTGCTTTGCAAAAGTTATACAGGGGATTTGCCGTCAAAGGGAGGGAAAGAATATTATAAATATTAATGTTATGAGCTTTAGGACAACCATAAGCCGCGTGTCAACCCGTAGCTGGCTTTGTTAGCGACCAATTAACTCTTCCAGTTAACGGATTATTAGTATCACTTCTTGAGCACGAAATATCCAATCTTACTTTTGGGTTTGGTTTAGAATCTTTAGCGTCCTTAGATGGCTCCGGTTTAGGTGGTTCTTTTAAGGTGGGATTAGGATTGTTTTTGTGGCCTGGATTATCCTTATGACCCGGATTATCCTTATGGCCCGGATTATCCTTGTGACCCGGATTATCCTTGTGGCCTGGATTATCCTTGTGACCCGGATTATCCTTATGGCCTGGATTATCCTTGTGGCCCGGATTATCCTTATGGCCAGGATTATCCTTGTGGCCCGGATTATCCTTATGGCCAGGATTATCCTTGTGACCAGGATTATCTTTGGGATTTTCTTGAGGTTGCACTTCTTTAGGATTTTTGGGATTGGATGTCTTCTTCTGTTGAAAGGCAAAGAGGGATTCTGGTTTAATTAGAGCAAACGTTTAAACGACATGATTTAAAGATTAAAATTTTGATGTCTTAATTTTACTACTCAAGTCTCCAAACTACTCGAAGCAAAGAGAGAAAAAAAGGGACTTGTAGTTCGCCCAAATGTACACCCATGATGCTCGGCATAGTGGAACCTTTGGTGCAATGGAACAGGGGCTTCTAACTCGTAGGTGGTGTTCAGCTTCGTGCGATGACGTCATATGGTACCCGTATGACGTCACGAGTTACCGCAAAACAACCACTGAACCTACAATAGTGGCCTCTGCCTATGCACACAGTTAGCTGTGCAGAGCAAAAATGAAGTAGAACATTGGCAGAATATGCGTAACTTTTTCTCCGTCTAAATCATACTTTTAAAGTGCTACGAAATGCTGAGGTCAAAGAGTACTATGGGGCCTGATGTCTATGCATTACTCTAAACACTAAAGAGCTAAGCACTAAAGCACTGCAAAGCTTCAGGCCAATACCTAAGATAAAGGAGGTGATAAAATATGGTATATACACTGTGATATGATGATAAAAAAAAGTGATTAAGAAATTATGCTAAACAAAAAGGACAGATACTGAAGATCATGAAAAGGGATCAGGATTGAGGGTGTCTCCATTGCTAAAATTAATCCCATTTACGATTTAAATCTTTACACTAAGATAAATAGCCATGAAGACCCCATCACTCCTATCAAGAGAGGCAATTTTCATCTAACTCTATTTTTCTAAATCCTTTCTCAATTACTATCGATTCCGGGAAGGGATTTAGACCAACGTTACTATATGAAAACATGCTTCGTATATATACAAGGAACAGAACATGACACACAGTTCAACAGAAGTACAGGAAATATACAGAGATTAAGAATAGAATCACGTCTCTAAGAGGATATAAGTCACAGTGAGACACTCTCATTACAAGGGGAGATGTGAAAATGATTAATGTAATCGGGTTCCTTCAATAAGAACGCGTATTGATGCTAACCTTGCTGACTCTTCAAGGAAAATCTCTTTGAATTTAAAACAAAATTTTCTGATTCCTCATAAAAATTCTATGCAAAAATTTGAATCAAAAAGGAACTAGAAAGGATGTGAAATATGACCAAAACCATATACTGAAAAGACTTTTAAGGATACAAAATTCAAAGTAATAGGTAATAAAAAAAAAAAAAAAACATTTTAAATAATCTCTAAGAAGATAGAAAATTGAAACTGAAAATTTCTTTCTGTACTCACAAAATTTCACTTGATAATAAAAAAAAAATGAAAACATTCTGAAGTTGCAAAACTTTCACACTATGAAAAATACCATCAATTTCTGAAGCGGACAAAATTCAAATTCTTCCAAAAAAAAGTCAAAGAAACGAAGAAACTTGAATGAAAGTCAGCGCAGAAGGCATTATGGCGCAGCCTGCTGCCCCTTGGCCGAAAGGACTCACCCTCCAGGACTGCAAGACCCCGAGATCTCCTCCACCCCAGGAGTCCTCGTCAGAGGAGGTGTACTCGGATGACCCTTCGGATCCCTCTCCGAAATCGAAGGGTTCCGGAGACCCGGCGGCTGGAGGGGGTCGGCAGGTGAGGGGCTGAGTGGTTGTCGGGAGGGAGGGAAGACGAACGAGGAGGAAAAGTGAGGGAGAGAGAGAGAAAATGAAACCATTAATTCTCTCTCTCCCGCTTTCGTTTTCCTTCATCTGGAGTTTCTCTCGGTGTCCTGTTTTTGTTTGCTTTTTTTTTTTTTTTTTTTAATTCGATTTAGAAACACCATCGTCTTGGCTAGTTAACAGACTGCGTCTCATTACTACTACACCCTTTGTGGTTGGAGGTGGAATTTACCTTTGGCAGGAAAATAGTCCCGACTTTTTTTCTTTTTTTGTTTTTTTTAGTTCATCAAAGTAAATTACTATTTATCAACGTGACACAAAATATTATATGGTTAACATAATACTTCTAAAGGTTAAGGTCAACGATGACCTTTGCAATTAATTTTTAAAAATCGGATTAGGTGAGCTTACTTGCACTTAGCAATTTGAAGTTAACGATAATAGCAAAAGAGTCCGAGACAGTAATTGTTTAAGCATACAATTGATACATTCATATACATATATATATATATATATATATATATCTATATATATATTATTATATATATATATATATTATCTATATATATATATATAGATAATATATATATATCAGCATTTCTAGGCATGAAAGTCCTACAGAAGTCTTTATGCAATACGGTTTCCAACAGATGGCAATACGAAAGATACAGCTGGCCATCACCTCCTGCCACCTCCAATCACCAAAGAGAGTCAGTAGGCAACGAGAGGTCCGTTTCCTTAATTAAGGAAGGGTCGTTATCCAAGTGGAGAGATAATTAAGGGTTTTGTTTTGTTTAACAATAGAGAGAGAGAGTGATCGAGTCGCTTAGGTTGTCGTTTTAAAAGTGAGGCGATTATCATGATTTGTTTGAAATCATTCTTCGGTCATTTCGTGAGGTGATTAAAATGATCGTGATCATTAGGCTGGAAGAAGATCAGGGTTACCAATACACACACAGTACTCCTAATCAAGGAAACGTAAGACGAAGTCAGAGTCGAGACTTAGAGTCAGAACGAGAGTGAGAGGTATGGGATCTTGTGCACATAGAGGAAGACGGTTTAAGCGGCGTAAAATCAAATAAGTAGTTACAAAATACTAGTGCTTTACTTTACTGTTTTTTGATAAATTATGTCATGTTCACTTGTATAGCGAAGATTCTATTTGGAAGGTGTTAACGAAGGGAGATCACCCACTGTAAAGTAAATCTCTGATTTGAAAGCAAAGCTCACGTTATCTGTACACAAGATCACATAAACAGAACAGAGCAGAGAAGAAAGTCAAGGGTCTGTCTAAAACTACAAAACGAACTAAAAATGACAAAATACAGAATGTTCACAAAAACAAAACAACAATATATATATATATCCCATCAAACATAATCTATTTCAAAAACACACAAACACACAGAAATGTCTACGATAAGAACACACACAATACATTACACAAATACTATACACAAGAAACACGTAAGAAATCTAATGATAAGAATAAAGGGTTAATTGGCCTTTATGAAGTGCAAGGTTCTTTATCCATTTTTAAAAGCATCTTTGTAGCGACTGAATTGCTATGTGGATTGATTAAGGAAACGCCATAAAATGAAACAAGTTTCATTTAATTGCATGTCATACTTAGCCTTTAGTCACGAGGAAATATTCATATATGTAAATTCCGCATTTGCAAAAATGACAAGGAAAAAGAGTTACCAGTTATTGAGCAATGGCCAGAGATAACTGATCAGAATTCCTGAGGTAATGAATAACTAAATTTCAGGATTCCTATAAGATAATGAATAATTAAATTTCAGGATTCCTCCGATAACTGATAATTCAATTTTAGGATTCCACTGAGATAATTATTAATTCAATTTAGGGATCTTCACATGACTACGGCGATTCAGTCGATACTAAAGATTGTTTTTCTTTATTTTTTCTTTTCCCACACGTGTACAACATGGATTGTTTTTTTTTGTCTGCTGTCGGGATGTCAAGTCCACGAAATGTTTGAATACATTTGACTGAGAATCGGTGTCAAATTGTGTGAGCCTATGGTTGTAGAGCTGTTACTTAAACGGAGGCGTAGACGTTTGCGAGGTGTTTTAAAAGGCAACATTAAGTATCTGTCTAAGATAAATAAAAATATTAATGGTTTTTGCGTAATTGTATAGCCAAAAAAATTAAAAATTCTTTTGTGTGTGGTGGAATGTTCAAGGTTCATAAATGAATATCTTAATATAAAAAAAGAGAATTCTATGTGATGAGCATTTTTCCCATTTGTTTGGCATTCAAAGTTTGTACTAAACAAAAACAAATATGAAAATGAAAGTGAAACAAAACTTAAAAAAAAAATAATAATAATCTAAAACGACCCTGCATTCTTCGCCGGGTATATTTCGCCAAAATAAAATCAATACGATATCAAATTTAAAAAATAAATTCGCGAATACCGCGCGTATGAAGAAGCCAAAGTCGACCCTGTGAGTGAAAAATCAGTCACCGCATAAATTTTCGAAATCGAGAGGGCAGACGAAAAATGGCGTGTACAGAATTTCGCTAAAAATCTTCTTCTTTCCTTGTCCGTGTGTCTGACTTTCGTCAACTCATTTCCCTTATTTTCATTCGGTTTTTTTTGTCTCTGGTGTCCAGTCTGTAGGTAGATGAGAGTGTCATGCGAGAATATTCAGGTGTCGCTGTGTCTGCTGAGAGTTCAAGTCGAGTGTAGTGATGGCGTGTGGGACTGCGTAGCTGCGTAGTTTAGCAAAAAAGAGAGGAGTGAATTTGCCTGAAGTTTTATGCTGCTCGCTTTTATTGGGTTAAAATGTCTCCCCGCAATTTCACATCTCTGTCCCTCCACTCTCAAGGACAACCCCTGGAGTCTGTGCAGTGGAGATCCTAGAAAGTGAAGGATAGAGTATACAAAATTGCCGGCGCAGCCTCCTTCAGAAACAGTGAATTTCCTCAAGATTCTGTGGATATTTGATGTCAATGGACAGAAAATTCCTCATATAAATGGAAATATATCAAGGGTAAACAAAAATTCACGGTTTCTGAAGGAAACAGTTCAGAGGGTCGGGGTCTTCCCTACGATAATTGTCTAGGCAACTATATAAATAAATAAATATATATATATATTATATATATATATATATAATATAATAAATACTATAATATCTATGTATATATATATATATACCTACATACATACATACATATATCTAATTATATATATATATATATATAATATACATACATACATATTCTATATATATATATATTATATATATATGAAGTTTGGAAACTGCAAACAGATAAACATGGCGCACGGTACATACAAATCATATATATATATATATATATATATATATATATATATATATATATATATATATACATATATTATAATTTTTTTCCAAGATAAACTGGACTCGAAATCATTATAGAATAATGACATGAAAGAGATGAAACGAAATAAATAAATAAATAAATAAATAAAAGCAAACTTCAGAATCACTTCTCCATCAACATTGCAATTGCAACCGCCATGTGCATCTGTCTCCAGTTCCAAAGGCCAACATCTTGGTTTCCCAATGTGACCCTAACTGTCAGTGACCCTTTTGGACTAATCCCTCGTGACCCCCTGACCCCGCGTATCGTGTCCCTCTTTGTGTTACCATTGTGACGATGTCCGGGTATGGGGAGCCTACCTGATCGTCGGCTTCCTCCTAACGAAAAGAAAGTTAGAAAGTTTGGTATTAGTGATTTTTTTTCCTCTTTCTTGTCTCGGGTTTATGCAATCGGCGACGGCTTGGTTATCCCTGAAAGGATGTTCAGATCCAAACGAAAACAACCAGCCCCTAACTCCCCTTTTTAAATTTAACAAAAAAACATAAATGGTTTACAAGGCAGTTCTAATGTGACTTTAAAAGGTCAAATGTTACTAGATTTGGTTAAGCATCATATACATATACATATATATAGTATATAACTATAATACTACTAATATACTAGTATATATATATATAGATATATAGTATATATATATATCATTATATACTAATATATCTATATATATATATATATTATATATATATATATATATATATATACATACATACATACACGAGTATGTATGCATAAGATAAGCATCTGTGTGCTATGGTACAATAATACTCCAACAAAAGCTATAGCTAATTCATGACAATACTAGCATTTATTCACTAGCACCAAAATACATTTAGGAAACAGGCAATGAGCACTTTCAGGGATAGTCAAGCCGATGAAAATATAAATATTTATCTATTTTGTCATGCAACAACTAGTTGAAAGGTAATTGTATATCAGGTCATTCAGTAAATAAAATAAAAAAAAAGATACAAGTGGAGAGGTTGCGTGGTATTTGTTCTCTGAAAAGTAAGACATGTATAAGTTTTTTATGGTTTATGATAACACAGTTTTTTATTAGTTTTATTGGAGATAGTTTTTTATATAATAAACTGAACAAAAAATAAAAACTAATTAATTCTTTTAATTCAAATGTCCCAACTAAAATATCTTTGTATATCTTAATAGTAATAAATAAAAATGTTTTAATTTTTAAAATAAAGTCCTGATGGATCTACGTTTGACGTCATAGACAAGTGTTTCATGAAAATCAAAATATTGCAATAAATGTTTATGCATGCACAATTTGTCATAACTGTACTTGTTATTTGTTATGGGTCAATATCTTGTTATGAATAGAAGTGGGTCGTGTTATGCATGAAGTTTAGTGGCACAAGTGAGTAGTAAGTGCTTATTATCGGTTGGAAGCCAATGGGTATGAAGGTTGGTATAAACTGAAAATTAAAATTCATCTCACTCTGTTGTTATGTAAATACCTACGGAAAAATGGGTAAAGAAAAGAACTAGGTCATACAATCTTTGTTATAGGGAGTGTGAAATTATGAAATTTTCCAAAGAGGAGTTTTTAATGTTGAGATTGCTAGGTCTTTCAAAATACACTGCTGTCCGGCGACCTACACCTGGCAAATATTTCAAACTGAATGCAAATGTTAAGGATTGGATTTGAATATAGAATTTAGACCAAAGGCCAGGCGCTGGGTTAAGATTTGGCTCCTTTTAGTTCAAATAAGATCAAACTTTTTAAGATAAAAATGTGTAAATCCTATTCTATTCTTAATTTTCATATTCTGTTGGCTAAGCAAACAATTCTGTTTGATACGGAATCTTTAAACTTCAAATGTCATAACTGATAGCATCAGAATCGTAGCACCCCATCGGCAAGGCTTAATATACCCATTCATGAATTCACCAGGAGCAACCCCAAAACAATGCTAGACCAAGACATAAAGACGAGGACTTGAAAACCTTGGAAATCGGTCAGATATTTGGATATCCAATGAGTGCGCGCATAGTTTCACGATTTCCATGGATTCTGTGACATTTGGACAGGCGAAAGGACAAGCACAAGACAGGAAATGACAGGAACAAATAGAGGGTCTAGCAAAATTTTGGGATAGAATGTGATCACTTTTGCTTTATTGTAATTCAGCACATTGTGATGGAGCACTGAAATTCTGTGTTAACTATCAAACATATATCTAGACCTACATTCTTTCATGTAGAGCATTATCAACAAATTGCCTTCGCATACAACAAGAATCTTCAGAAGCATTAAATCGCCTTGGGATCTTCATAATCATCAAAATAACTAAAGGCTTTCCTTAGGTCGACTCTAAAATGATAATTTAATTAGTTCATCCAGACAGCAGTGACTTTCAAGAGCAAAGATTAAAGCGTTTTTCTTTTGTTTACAACTACTGGATGACGTGAATGTCTTTCGAACACGTGTGAGTTGGATCTTGATCTGGGTAAGTGATTATAATACTAGTTTGTCTACTACAACGAATTTTCCGTACTGGGTTGCTTAGTGGATTTTTCCAAGTGGACGAATTTCGACTGCATGCGCTGTTAGTATATACATACAAATAGCCAAGCATGTATATACATGATAATATGAATTGTATGTATATCAATTTTCCATCCCATAGACAAACGCATCATCCAGAAAAGGGCGAAAGGATATAAAGCAGCTGCCTTTTTTTTAGTTCGTGAAGTGCCAAGCGTCATAAATAAAATTCCAGGGGCATGGCCATAATAAACTTTACAAAGAGCGAGAGACATCGCACGAACAGTAGCCAAGAAAACAATGAACGACGCAATCGAGACAGATTTGCTGACATTTTTAAAAGAGGTGGAAACTCATTTCATTATTTTTCTTTGCAGCTTCCATTTCGTCATGACTCTCGCTAAACGTACAATTTATTTATTGGAATTTACAGAGGACATGGCATTTTGGAATTTTAAGCCGAACGACAACAAAAGAGAGAAAGAAACTTAAGATTTGAATTCCAGATAAAAGAAGCCATAAACATAAAAGAAACGGAAGATGAAAAGACAGTCAGTTACGAGCCGTGGAGGAAAACCTGCAACGTGATTGGTCCGTTGAGATTCAAATTGCAACCAATCACGTCGCAGAACCTTCTCGGGACAGCGCATAACCAGCTGACTCCTGTCTCTTTTTTTTCTCTCTCTAAACCACATAGTGCAGTTCGCGTTCAGGAAAGTGTTCAAGCGAAGACATAGGTAGGCAGAGAGAAATGATACGTGAAGGACCTCACAAATTCTTCCAGGAAGTGGGAGGTGTTTACAGAGACCTCGAATGGCAGCATTACGGGTTTAGTCAGAAGGAATTCATGGAAAATGGTGATGGCAACAAATTCGAGCTCTTGTATCGACTGTGGCTGTGGGCCGGTTCGGTATGATTTATTTTTCGCGTTTGTTTTCCTTTGGTTCTGTGACTTTAGGCAATGGCATGCGGTTTGATTTATCACTCGAGTTTGATTTAGAGGGTTAATTTTATTTATTAAATAAAATCGTGGGTTACTCGGGGTTGTAACTGAGTTATAACTCTCTGAATTAATTAGATGATTTAGGGTTTGAGTTCTTGGGTAACTTTGTAAGGGTATTTAAGCATTGATGGTTATGAATTTTTATCCCATGTTTAATCTGTAGAATCTCTTAAAGTTTTTCTTCAGTTTATCGTTAGTTAACCGAGTTGAATGTGATAATTGATATTGGTAATTAGCAGCTTAAAATTATTATGTACCTTCAGTTTACGTACTTAAATACTAATGGGTAAAAACTTATATTTTTGTTTAATCTTTAGAGTCTGTTAGAGTTGTTTTTCAGTTATCGGTAGAGTTTATTCAGCTGAATGGTTATTACTGGTATTGGTTATTAGCAGCATAAAATGATTAAGTACATTTTGTTCATGTATATCAGTGAAGCGGTTTTTCACTTGGTATATGTTGCTATATTAATTACGTCTTCTGCTTATTTACGACTGTTAGATGTATCATTTTGTAATTATGAGAAATATAAAGTATTGAAGTCTTGTTTATATTTATACTGGATAAATGTTATGGTTTTAAACGTTCTTTTGTATTTAAAGATAGAGTTATGTAACACTCGTATTTAGATTTATATCTGCACAGCTTCGGCTAATTAATAGCAGGTCTCTTCTCTCGCTTTTAGATGCCGGTTTTTCCTTGCTTTGTTTAACGAGTAAAACGGTCTCGGCAGATACAAGAACTGAGTTTCATACTCCTAATCGAAGGCCTCGTGCAATTGTAAGTGTTGGGGGGGAGAAACTGTGTGGGTGACGTCCGGAAGCGTCTCGTGACTGGCAGGCAGACGGCCCAGCCACCACCAGCCAATAGAATCGCTCGCCCTGAAAAGAAGCGAGCGATCCTGATTGGTCGAGGAGCGATGAGCATTGCCCCCAGTCGCGACGCTTTCCGGCGACGTCCGGCCCTGTGGTCAAACGTAGATGACAAACCTGTGGTGCTCCCGGCTTAGGCGCTTCCTCCGGTTTAGGCTTTTCTGTCTTTTTCAGTTCCACCTTTTCAGCCTGCTCTAACTTAACCTCCTCCTTCTGCATCTTTTTCAGCTGCAGCTTCTCGGCCTTTTCCAGCTCAACATCGTCTCTCTTGAGCTTTTTCAGCTCGAGCTTCTCGGCCTCTTCCTTCGTCACCTTCTCTTTCTCCTCGATTTTCACTTCCTTCTCTTTGGCTTCGACCGGCTTCAGCTGGACCTTTTCGCCTTCCCCTACGGAGTCCCTGTCTCTCCCTTTGCCCTTTTTAAGCTGAACGCTTTCGGGTTCCTCTTCCTCCTTTTTGAGAGGGACTTTCTCTTAAATTTCTTTAGTTCTGTCTGTTCCTCTTCTACTTCCATGGCTTTTACTTTTTCCTCCTTCTTTTTCTTCTCCTTCACACACACAGACACGGGAGGGAACGCAAAAACGTGAGCGGGCAACCCTCAGACTACATGAGTTAACACTTGTCCTCCAGAGACGCTACCTCCAAGGCTGTGACGTCACAAGAACCCTTCGCAACGCCTAACAAAACCCAAAGGCAAAATTAATACCTCAAACGACTTTAACTGGACCTTACCAGAGAAAAAAAGTAAAAAAAAAAAAAAAAATGGTATATAAGGCAAGTTGAAGGAAAAATATACTCCATGAAAATGTCTAGAGTTTACAGTGAACATTGGTGCTCCTCTAAACCGCACAGAACATGGCAACCTTCACCTCGGGCATCGGAAGGTAAATTTTGCTTTTTTGTTCTCTGCGCTGATTAGAAAGTAAACAATACAAATAGGCTTCCTTTTGCCTCTGGGAAATTCTGCTAAGCACCCGACTGAAGTGCTCGGAGGTTTCAAGCTCCGCACGACAGTCTGCGAGTCTTCCTTGTGACGTCACGGCGTATCTCGAGAGATGAAATAGCGTCCCTTCAGAACAGGTGTCGTGACACCATTACACGAGGCAACGTTGCGTATAGAAAAAAAAAGTTGCTCAGCAAAAAGCGACATGCAATACAGACAAAAAAATAATAATAAACTAAAAATAAATAAATTTTATGAGAAAACAAATGATTTAACATGAAAACAAAAACATTTATACTAGATGTTTTATGATTTGACGTTGTATGTTTATAGCGAAATTAAATTTTAAATGCTTTTCTTAAGTGTAAATCTTGTGGCCTTTGTGATTAGGAATTCTGATTATCTATCTAGAGATGAATCTCCATATAAAGAAAAAAAAGACTGATGTGGAAATACTAGATCTACTGAAAAAATTCTTCTCACGAAGAAAACGATATAACAGACAGTTGGACATAGCAAATGAAGGCTTGGCATTTAATACCTGTACTTCGACTTTTTCTTCCTTGACTTCTTCCTTCTGTAAGGGAATGAGAAAGAGGCATAAAACGTGTTAGAATCAAAGTCCCAATCAAGGCAAACTCGTTTACAACTACTACTACCACTACTATTTTGCCAAAACAAGTTCGTAGAGTGATGGTCAATTTGCTCAAAGTTGGAAGATAACTACTACTGTTTGCTGTTAAAAGTCTGGAAAGTGTCCTATGAAATATTTTTACATGTGAAGTGAAGACATTTCAACTTTCTACTGTATCAACGCCAATGCTACTGTAAGTATGTGAAAGATCAATCATGAAAGAAGCACAATACTGTATCTGATCGTGAAAGAAGCACACAACCTGCAGAGGAGAGAGAAAATGTAGTTTCATTTAGAAATGGTTTAGGTGAGGGTTTGGTCAGAATGTGTTTGGTTCAGAAGTCATTTATGTTGCAAAATGAATCGCAACACGGCTACAGACGGACTATTTAGAATCGAGTTTTAAAAATGGCGGTTCATTTTAAACGGCGCGGTTTTTACTCCCGGTGGTGGTTTAAATTTGATTTTGGAGTGTTATTTCGGCGAGAGAGAGGACAGTAGAGCTCTTGATATACTGCGTACAGCCAACCAGGGATCTACGAGAGATACTGCAGCATACAGGCGATGTCAGAGCCACACGGCGGGTTTGGAGAGACGCTCAAGAATCCCAGAGGTCCTTCTTCATTCATTGAGGGGGGGGGGGACGTGCTGCTGTGCCAAGGGGCTCTTTCGTAGTGGACAACCACGCAAAAATGAAGCTCAAAATATTTTTAAGGATCTCAAAAATGATGTCGATTCATTGAAAATACTGTGTGGTAGAACTGTGTCAAAAAGTCACAAGACATTTGAGTGAAAACTGTTTATGAGAGAAAAACAAAGGCTGGGGGGCGGGACAGGAACTGCTACTGACACTTTGGGGATGACAGAAAAGACCTCTGGGCCAGAGCCATCTCTCCGGCTGGAATCTTCATTGCCTACCGGAGATTCCTCTTCTTCGCAAGGGCCACCACCAAAAAGTTCGAACAGATATCTCTCCATAGGGGTCATTCCTTCCAAATCGCCCTTTTTGGGTTTAGGCTTTTCTTCCGGCTCTTCTGCGGCGGGGGCGACGTGGAGCTGGGGCGAGGGTGATCTCGGCTCTTCTTCTTGCTCCTCGTCCGTTTCTTTGATGACGGAGGTTAGCACTTGATGCTTGCCGAGTGGAGGCGGAGGCGACCTTTTCTCCTTGGGTTTAACCGTTAGCGACGCCTCTTCCTCCCCACTTACCTCCGGCTCTTTCTGGGGCGGCTGCGTCTTGACAGTGGCCTCTTGGTCGACAGACGACGTCTTCTTTTCGGGCGGTTTCTCCTTTTCCTTGGCGGTGAAATCAGCGCTGGGCTCGGGGAATTTAGGTGGTTCTTCCACCTTCTGGGGCTCGGGTGTCCTGGGAGCGTCGAAGGATTTCTTTCGCTGCTGAGGCGCGTAACTGAATTCCTTCGGCTTTTTCTTGGCTCCCATAAACTGCGACAGGAGGGAGGACATGAGGTCCTCTCCCTCAGATTCTGACTCGGAGTCCTCAGCGACTGTGTAGGTGACGGGAGGCGGTTTCGGGGGTTCCTTCTTGATGACGGGCTTGGGGACGTCTTCGGGCTCGTCGTCCCAGAAGGAGTCGACCTTCTTGAAACCCTCTGCGCTGTCCGCTGGAGGGTGAGGGTTGTGCTTCTTGGGATTCTCTTCTTCTACAGTCTTGACCTCGGTGACCTCTGTGGTTTTGGTCTCCTCGGTTTTGAGTTTCTTGGGATTGGGCTCTTCTTTCTTTTCCTCGGCTTTCTGCTCCACCTTTTTGGCCTCTTCCTTCTTCTCGGCCTCTTTCTTCTTCTCTTCCTTTTTCTCAGGCTCTTTTTTCTTCTCTTCCTTTTTCTCAGGCTCTTTTTTCTTCTCAGGCTCTTTTTTCTTCTCGGGCTCTTTCTTCTTCTCTTCCTTCTTCTTTTCTTCCTCCTTCTTTTCCTCTTTCTTCACGACTTCTTCCTCAGTTTCAGAAACAATTGTCTCAGACTCAGAGACTTCTGTCATTTCCTCTTCAGTCTCTTCGTCTTCCTCAACACGCTACACGGAAAGATGGGAAGGGAAAATGTGGATAAAAATAGGGCATAAAAAAGGGGTGACAGTGTAAAAAGTCCCGCTCATTGAAAAAATTGGCTTAAGACTAATCCGCAAAGGGGCCGAGAGCTCTCAGGTCACGAGTTCTAATTTCACAAGAAAATCCACACATGCTGACTGACACGAAATCGGGGGCGTGGCCGGAATAGGATCATGCTACGAGAAGGGCTTTTTTTTCTTAAGTGGGGTACATAGGGGGTTTCCTTACCTGGTGGGCATCACACCTCGAGAGCTCTGGCAGAGGACGAGAGGGATTCGATGACATTTTGGGTACATCTAAAGGACATCAGAGGAGTCAGTCTCGAAAGGTCAGTGACGGCTCTCTCATTAAGGGGCACATGCCCTGGAGATGAGAACGAATCAATGAATGGCTACGCAGGGGCAAAACATCCGTTCATTCAGGTCTCCAGGGTCACGTAAGATTGCTACGCATTGGGGTCACATGCCTTTCAGTGAAACTGCCATCATGGCCTTGGAGACTTGACTCTCGATGGTTGAATACTTGCGACATATATGAAAAAGTCACAACGACTTGACCCATGCATGAACGGGAGACGCTTAACTGAGGTACACTTCCTAATCATGCACACAAAAAACACTGAGGAAAATTTTTGGTCTAAGATGACGGTAAGCCACCGTCCACAAGTAATATTCTGTAAAGGTGGCCTCTTGACGAAAGAAAATACAATCTTACAAATGCTATAGTCACAGAGAACTAGTTATTAAAGTAAGGTAGTGGAAGTCAGAATGACAAAAATGTCTCTAGGAGAATATTGACATAACTCTGACAGGACGAAGTCATCCTTATAACTATGACAGGAAGGTCAAAAAGAGATGCTATGAAAGAAACTATGTCGGGGGAAAAAAACCATTGAACATAACTTTACCATGTCGATGATTTTTGGTTGCTCTTACCTGAAAGGGAAAACGGTAAAGAGAATTAGAAATCAATTAAAAGGGAAAAAGATTCTATTCAGTATCAAATATACAGTTCAGGTAGTTTTGAAACTAGAAGTACTTCTACAACTATATATAATGCTTGGTAAATATTCTTTGTAATATATTGTAGAACAACATCGTAATGTTGTGGATAGTGACTGTAACAATAAAGTTGAAATTGTTTGTGCAGTGTTAGCGTTAGGGCTCTGGAAAAGAATGGTGTTAATTGGACAGAGTGAAGGCTATCATTTGGCTGGAATGGTGCAGAGATATAAATATATAGAGATATCGATATAGTATAAAGATGGCAATGTGTGAGAATATCAGTGAATCAGTGACAGAGTGACGGGCCGGAGGAGGCGTGAGTAGGCAGACAGAAAGCTTCTCAGAGAGTGATATATTCTTTGGGTGACAGAGAAATGGTCGCAGCGGACAGCAGCTCCCAGTTGGAGACACAGCAGAAGTAGCAGCAGCAGCAGCAGCAGCAGTAACAGAGCAGCGGCAAAAGTAGCAGTAACAGCAGAAGTTTCGTTAAGTGAAGATATCATCTTTCATCGCAGCGGAATGTGATGGAGACCAAAAACTCAAAATGAAGAGACAGGACGCAATTTTAATATAAAAAAAAAAAAAAACGAAAACAAACGAAAACAAGCGAAGAAAACGTTCCTCCCGTCTTCATCTTTTCTTTCTCTCTCTCTCTCTCTTTTTCGGAAGAACCGGGAAATAAACAAAACTAAAAAGGATGAAGAGATGCAGATGCAACTGAGAAAGAGCGAAAGGCGGCGGTTTGTGTGGGGGAAGGGGGGGGGGGCTTCAACCCCCTCTCCCTCCCGGTCCCACCTTCTTCTGCGTCTTGATCTCTTCTTTCTTCTTCTCCTCTGGTTTCTTCTTCTCTTCTGGTTTCTTCTCTTCTACTTTCTTTTTCTCCTCTGTTTCTTTTCTTTTCCTTCCTTCCTTCTTTTTCTTTCCTCTGGGTTTTTCTCCTTCTGGTTTCTTCCTCTGGGATTTCTTCTCTTTTCTTTCTCCTCTTCCTTATTACTCTTCACTTGCTTTTTCTCTTTGGGTTCTTTTCTCCTCTGGTTTCTTCTTCTCCTCAGGTTTCTTTTCTTCCTCCTTCTTCTTCTCTTCTACTTTCTTCTTTCCTATTGGTTTCCTTTCTTCCTTTCCTTTCGGTCTTTCTTTTCCTCTTTTGGTTTATTTCTCTCGGTTTTCTTTTCTCGTTTCTTCTTCTTCTTCTCCTCTCCGTTTCCTCATATTTTCTTCTTCTATCTTCCTTCTCTTCGCCTCTTATTTTCTTCTTTCTCTTCTTTCTTCTTAATTCTTCTCTGCTTTTCTTCTTCTCCTCTGGTTTCTTCTTTTCTTCCTTCTTCTCTTCCTCTTTCTTCTTCTTCTTGACTTTCTCCTCCGTTTCCGTGACTTCTTCCTCCATTGTCACGTCTGTTTCTTCTACGACTTCCTCCTCTTCCTCCTCCACCTCTTGCTTCTTCTTCTCCTCGGGTTTCTTATATATCTCCTCTTCCTCTTTAACCTCGTCCTCCATGACTACAGTGTCGTCGCTTTCTGCTTCTTCTTCTTCTTTTTCTTCTTCTTCCTCTTCCTCCTCTTCTTCTTCTTCTTCTTCCTCTTCCTCCTGTGCGTGTGGTTTATTTTTTTTTGTAAATGTGATTCTTTGTACATATATGGGTATGCAGGAGATGGCTATGAACTAAGAAATAAGACGCCTTTTGGTAACTAGTCGTCAATATATCTTGAAGTTATTGGTTTAAAATAACTCGCTTTATAACAAATTCAAATTCAATCAATTCGCCAGATCTGATATCTAATAGGATTTATGGACTTCAAAATGACAGTCGTCAGAATTTACTACAAGAACAAACTCCGCTAGCTCTTGCATTCAATTTCATTTGAAAAGACAAAAGTTTAGTATTAAATTTTATATAAAAAACAGCGTATTCAAAGAATAACCTTCATAATAAATAAATAAAAATCTTAGCACATTTTATGCCTGATATCTCAACACTCAGATATTAAGAAATTCCGGAGTCCTCCTTCAGACAGTTACAAGCCACCTCCCGCTGTCTACAGTGATCAAAGTAAAAGTTGTATTGGTCCAGATGTGATGTGCAGTAAAATCATCCTTGGTCAATATTTGAGTAATCTGTGTCTGGGTGTTGGAGGGGTCTGGTTGGGGGTTCCTATCCAGTGTCACTCCGTCTAGACAGACAGTTGCATACAAAGGAATTTACTGATGGTACGTGTCTCGTGAGATGGTCAGTTCATAATCATAAAAGGGGATTGGGCCTTCTAGTGTACGGGTTGGGGGAGGGGGTGGGGGGAGAAAAGGTTGTCAACTACCGAAACCAAACGCTTAAAACCATGTCTCAAATCAAGATCGATGACGTCATGCCTTAAGTATAAGAAGATGCCAATGTTTTATGTCGCTACTTCGTTCAGAAAATCTTAAAGAGAATTGTCTATTAAAGTAAATAGCAGTTCTAAAATGAACTTTCGTGATGACAAAAACACGTGGCATACATAAACAATAAACCTTGTGATTGTCTTCGTATTGCTAAGCAAATAAACAGGCAAAATTACAGTTTCAAAGTATCCTTATACCTATTCAAGAACATTGCTAACTATACTATGCTCTACGTGGACCACATGCCTTTTATAAAATGCAAATGGTTGCATCTAAAATGGAAGGTCTCCGGGATGCTTGCTATAAGAGATAGTAGTGTCACGTAACAAGACTGGTTACTTTTTTTATGGAATTGGTGGTTACTCTTAATTCGTTTTTTTATAGTTCATGGAAAAAATCTCGTCACACGACTGCTGCAAACATTTCATTATCATTTAATAATATTGCTGGCCAAGTTTAATGATTGGTCGAAAGAAATACTGTACGAAAAAATTGACCGAAATATTCGCGTATTTAAGTACCAAGATATGGTTATTTTTCTGCTTTCACGAGAAAAGGTAAGAAAGATAAAGGATTTTATTTTGGAAAAATGTAAAAACAGACGTTTAATGTCTCTAAGTGACACTATGAGTCCTTCTTGTATACTTTAAACTAAAAGCATATCTAAAATAATCTATTTTTGGGCAATTTTGGGGGAAATTTTCGTCATCAAAAGCAAGGTAGGTTCCATGCAGAAATTCACAGATAGGGTCCGTTCGTTGTTATGGAAGTACATATTTACAAGAAATACAAAGTAACTGAAGACCTTCCCGGTTGTCAATATAGGGGAAGGTCTTCAAAAACAAGAAATTCTATTTAAAAGATTTTCAATGAGGCACATTACCCTCACACACTACTTTTTAAGTGAAAACAACAACGTGGAAATAAAATCTAGCAACGAACGGACCTTAATAACATATCTCCCTGGGAAGTAAAAGTTGCAAAGAGCATTCGATGACTTTCACATCAAAGGGGACACGCGCAGTTGTAACTCTATTCGTAAGCTGTGGTACAAATCTACTGGAAGGGATCGTTTATCTTTTGGATGATTCAATCACAAACTACACCAGGGTCTACCAAAACAAAGTGCTTGTGAACAAGGACCTACCTTTTCCACTTTCTTCTACAATTCGACCGGATGTTGTCAGGAGTGGCAGAGTAGAGAAGCAGACGGGATGGAACAGAAGACATGCATTAGTCAAAGAAAAGCAGATGATTGGTGATTCTAAAGGAAAACAAAAGTGACTGATTCCATATTGTCCGTAATAACTGTGAGTGCTACTGTGTATTTCGCGATATCCATAAAGCACCTGAAATTTTTTCAAGGTGCTTATCTTAAAAATAATATAAACCGTCATTAACTTTAATCTACTCAATTTCTCTTGTGAAATCTATCAAACAAGTTTTAAAACATCTCTCCGCAAGATTTCAAATTCCTACACCCTGCTTCTTGAGGGGGATATCCAAATGTAACGGACTTACCTACTGGCAACCTCATTTTCTGCTCTGAAAATCTTTGTCCAAGTTTTGCAAAATTATGGAATTCTTTTCCTTTACAACCATTCACAACTATGACTTACCCGAGCTCTAATATATGCAAAACAACTACATAGATCTTTTGCCCAGGAAATCAAATAAGTCCTTTTTTCCTCTTAAACTCTGAAGTTGAATTTCCTGTTAAATCTGACAGTGTCTCTATTCTTTGTAGGCATGTGTTCGCACATCCAGAACTTCCCTTTTATAGAGCAAAGCTGTATGCCAATTCTATTTGCCTTCTCTTGCAGTCAATCATTATCATTATTTGGCGCCTTTCAGGGGCAGAAAGAATAGGACACCTTACCTCCTCGAGCATCTCTTCGGTCAGCTCGACGGTCTGCGAAGTGGTCTCGCCCTTCTCGTTCTTGGCGATGAGCTTGTACATGCCGCAGTCAAACTTTTCGCACTTCAGCATTTCCATCTGCACCAGGTATTTGCCCTCGGATTCCTGCCACATAGATCCCACATCAGTTTCCAAGATGATAGAAATAGATGCTTATAATATATACACGTATACTCAAACACACACATACACTATATATAAATATACATACATCGAGCTACAAATGTCCTTTAATATCTAATTCGCTCTACCTCGGAATTAATATATTTTCATATATGTTAACAGAAGGGGAATTTTTTAGTCGACAAGAAATCCGTCGGCTCACGGGCGCGAACCATCGAACCCAAGAAATTCAGGACACAGTGAAGTCTAAACGACACCACCACAGCAAGAGCGTTTAGGCTTCACTATTGTCCTGAATTTCTTGGGTTCAATGGTTCGCGCCCGTGAGCCGACGAATTTCTTGTCGACTAAAAAATTCCCCTTCTGTTAAAATTTATGAAAATATATCAATTCTGAGGTAGAGCGAATTAGATATTAAAGGACGTTTGTAGCTCGATGTATATGAATCACGGTAATGTGATATGACTCGTATATAATATATATATATATTTGTCACACTTTTTAGGTAAGTTTGTGACCACAAAGCCTAAGATCCAGACAGAGGACCAAAACAAGAAAGTCTGAATTCCCTATATATCAGAACGAGGTCATATATGTATACAGATACAATCAAG
Source organism: Macrobrachium nipponense (assembly GCF_015104395.2). Lineage (NCBI taxonomy): Eukaryota > Metazoa > Arthropoda > Malacostraca > Decapoda > Palaemonidae > Macrobrachium > Macrobrachium nipponense. The sequence continues at coordinate 182,980,841 of NC_087200.1, read as the reverse complement.
TAAATATATATTTGCATATATATAAATTCTCTCTCTCTCTCTCTCTCTCTCTCTCTCTCTCTCTCTCTCTCTCTCTCTCTCCAAGGCTGACCTCATTGACGTTGATGCAGTGCCTCGTGTCGAGTTTGACCTTAGTGGTTTCCTTGAACCAGGAGCAGCTGGGCTTCGAGGTGGACATCACAACACATTCCATCACAACCTTGCGGTTGAAGACTGACACAATCTTCGGAGGCTTCTTGATTGTCGGAGCCACTGTGGGAATGGCGGTCATGACGTTATTGGAGGCAAATATTACTGATGAACAATGTCAGTTCGTGTTTAGTGCACTGAAGAAAACGGGAATAAAACTGAATACTTAATAGGGTAAACTTCTGAAGCTTTGTGATAACTATGGTTTTTCCTCAAAGGTTTGTGATAATCATGGTTTGTGCTCTGTGATAACTATTGTTTGCGATAACCATGGTTTGTTGTTTGTGATAGCTATGGTTTGGTCTGAAAGTTTGCGATAACCATGGTTTGTTCTTTGTGGTAACTATAGTTTGTGATAACCATGGTTTGTTCTTTGTGATATCTATGGTTTGTCTTAAAAGGTTTGTTCTTTGTGATAACTATGGCTTGTCTTAAAATGTTTGTTCTTAAGGTTTGTGATAACCATGGTTTGTCCATTGTGATAACTATAGTTTGTGATAACCACGGTTTGTTCTTTGTGATGGGTATGGTTTGGTCCTAAGGTTTGTGATAACTCTGGTTTGTTCTTTGTGATAACTATGGTTAGTTTCTCAAGGTTCATGTTTGCTCTCTGGGATTGGAATGGGAGGGAGCGGGTATTTAGTAATTCCTATTATCCTTAACAGAAATAATAATAATAATAATAATAATAATAATAATAATAATAATAATAAATAATAATATAATAATAATAAAAGTACATTATAAGGATCATGCCCTATCCGACCAACATTTTAAATGATACCAATAATGAATAAATAAATGAGAATCACAAACTTAATTGTTACATTATCGCATCACTCGACATTTCACAGACCAGGTGACGAACGACAGCTTCGACCCGAACTTACCCTCGATGTTCAGATTGAGATTGGCGTTTAGTTCCCCGAACTCGTTCTTAATGTTGCACTTGTAAACGCCGCCATCGGTGGGCTGAGGTTTCTGAAAACAATCGGGAGGGGACCATTAGACTCTCTGAACCAAAGATTCTTATTCGATTTTAACTGGAAAAATCAGATCGCAGGTGAGAGAAAGAGGGACAGAGTTGCAAGAATCTTCGGAAAACCGATCTGGGGTGTTTGGCAAGATATTTCGTTGATTCGTTGAATGAACATTGAATGCTTTGAGGAAACTGTAAAAAGTACAGGTATCGTCTATAAATCTGAGGTATAATGGGCTAATAATATTCGTAAAGATGTTTACTACGTTATCTTAGAGAAATCTACCTACTGTATCTATCAACATCTAAGATACTGGATGTTTACGTGTGTTGTTAGTTTGCAGTTTATCTATACTAAAGATATCTGTCACTATCTAAACATAGATATCTCTGTTAAGTGACGCAGCTTTGTCGTATTCGATATAATATTAATGTAAATACTGATAACTAAGTCACTGAAATGAGACCAATTCATACGTGTGGCCCAAACTTCCTTGGGGAACAAAGGCCTTCTCGTTGCATGAAAAAAATCAATCCATTTTTTTCCGACTTCAGTCCTCCTGGAAGTCTAAGCCACTTGTAGATTTGGTCAGTGAACTGTGAGTTACCTAAATGTTTAGTGAAGAAACCAGCTGATTTATAAGACTATGACTGGGCTCGAGAATACATTTTAAGGTATGAATTTAAGGCAGCATCAAAGGCGTGTTAAGTCTACTGAATCGCTGAGAATGTTTGGGGTGGTAGCATATCGAAAGAAGATAAGGCCTCAGTTACTGGATATGAACATGATCAGAAAGGGGGTATGGTAAACTGACTGTGAACTTATCAGAAATCCCCCGAACCCAGCCTGTGTGTAGAATTAGCGTTCTGTGAGTAACTGTGCTGAAATGATAAATAAAAGAACATTAAGAGAGGTGTCAATGAAAAGTTAGATAAGATCAAAAGAAATGACAATAAAAAACAAAATAATAAAAGAAGCCATCTAGTCAAGCAAGCAAGTTCTGATTTTCCACTAAGCAGTCTCTAGAACTGCCAAATGTGGCTCTGCTTTTAGGTGACAGACGGGGACAGGCAGCAGAGTCAGTCAGTAGCAGCAGCGATAACGACAGACTCTGCAGCAGTTGAGTGATGGCAGATGAGTATTTTTTTTTGAGAGCCAGGGCTAATAAATGAGCGTAGCATTAAGAGTAACACGGCAGCAGCAGCAGCAGTAGCAGAAGTGGTAGTGCAGCAGCTGCTGCTGGTGAAGAGGCGGAGCCTGGCTTTACCCTCAGCTCGAGGCGGATGCGATACAGGTCGTCCTTCTCTCTGGTCACCGTTGCAGTCACCCTCGAGGCATCGAGGTCCTTGCCGTCCTTCGTCCACTTGGAAGTGGGCTCGGGATCGGCTCGGACGAGGGCCTCCATCAAGACGCGACCGGCCTTCTCCTCGAACTTGATGGTCGGCTTCTCGACGAAGACAGGCGCTTGACCCGTGGGCTCCGGGTCAGCCTCGATGTTGAGGTTCACGTTGGCGGTGGCTTCACCGAACTGGTTCATGGCCACGCACTTGTATTTACCAGCGTCAGACCCACAGGGATCCTGGTTTCAGCAAGAGGGTCAGCTCAAGGTCGAGGCACGGGTTTACGAGGGTATAGCATTGGGGTCGCCCATTGGGCAAGAACAGAGAGTGATGGGCAGAACAAATGAACAGGGTTACATGGATAAAGCAGAACATATAAATTTGTAGATGACTTACTAGAAACGTCTTATCCTCACTAAAATGGAAAGATGCATATATGAATTTCTTTTGAAGTCTTTTTGAAGAAATGGGGCATGCACGGGCTCTAGCGGTTTATATCTGACGTGGAGGATGAACGTACTGAACAAATTCAGATCAACAGGCCATATTTGTGTACTGAATGCAACAGGGCTCTCTGGGGCATGCAAATAAGAACAAAGAAGGCTTTTGCCTTCACAAGGACATTACAGCAGTCGTATTGAAAGAAACGAAGAAGACTCCAAATCAAAACAAAAATTCTGGTCATAAATAGATATTGCACTTCTCTGGAAGCAAATGTGCCTGGGAGAGTCAGATTCACTTTAGAGCTCAAATGTGATTGAAAACTGACTGACTTATTTGAAGAGTTGACTTCAAAGGCTCTCAGAGACAAATGCACCTCATGAGAAGAGAACTAAAGCATTCACGGGAAAAACATGAGGTTCACAATCAGAGGTAACCAGGCACCAGAACTGTTCACAGTTCTCCACAATACATATTCGGGGGCAGCCAATGACACACTCAACCACAAATGTTCACACATCGGAACGAAACGAACATATACGCAGGCAAAACGGTGACATTCACTCTGTATAAAAATATGGACAGTGGTAATAAACTGGTCGATAAAAACATAGGGAAAAGTACGGAGGGTAGAGTCTGCCTTACCTTCACTATACAAGAATATTCAAACATCTCAGCCGTGACTTTGTGTTCTTTGATCACCAGACGCTTGGCAGCTTCGAGTTTCTTGCCGTCTTTGAACCATTCGACTGTAGGTTGGGGCTTTGCCTTGCAGCGGACCTGCGGAAGGAAGGAAGGGCGAGTCAGTTTTAATTTATCATAAAATCTAGAAAAGTTAGTTTTCATTGGACTTTGTAATGTGGGATCTAAAACATCTGACTTTTTATTCAGTGTAATATTCTTTTCTATTGATAACAATATAAGTATAGGTAGTTGACCCTCTTTCAAGCATTCAGTGTTGAAGGTGGTAGCTGCATCAGCTGCATTCAATTTATATATATAGAGATTTCTCTGTCTTTCTGATAACTGATTTTTCTGGGTTACTGAAAAACCAGTCACCAGGAAGACAGAGAAGACTCTATGTAAAGTAAGTGCAGCTGATGAAACTATCTCCTTCAATAATAATATAATAATATAATAATAATAATAAATAATAATAATAATAAGAATAATAATAAATAATATATAATAATAATAATAATAATAATAATAATAATAAAATACCACTTGAAGAGTTCCTCAGATCATAAAATCTTGTAGAAGTAAATTAGTTACTATCACTCAAAACACTTAAACCATGACTACTGGTAAATACATCTGAACCATCCATTGATAAATAAAACACAATTTCAGTATAAAAAAAAAAAAAAAAGAGCGAGAGAATTTACCTTCATGGTGATCATTGTGCCAGTTTCGTTGGGAATGATGGAAGGTTTGTCGAGGAACGTGGGTGCAAAGCCCTCAGGGATAGCTTTGCCCTCTGCGGAACAAAATAAAGAAGAAGGTGTCAGGAATACTTCTTCAGAAAGATAAAAAAAAAAGGAGACCTCGCGGTTACGCGCACTGATTCTCCAGACAGATGACAAACTTGAGAGATTTACTCACAAAAAAATAAAATTTATGGAATGATAAAATTGGAAATATTTATGCTAAACATATTCGTTGATAGATAGATACACACATACATACTCACATACATACATGCATACACAGACAGGTATACTCATTACCCTTATTGATTTTACCATTAATATTTTCCAAATAATTTCGACCTAAATCCAATCAAGTGAGAAAATAAATTAAAGAATGAGTTTTAAAATATTTATACTAATTATTATGAGAATTCCTGGCTCTAAGGATAAATATGAATCCATTCTCAATATGAAAAGAGTAATATTAATAGCACTAGTATTCTGAAGGATTAATGTTTTTATTCGATGGAGTTCTCAAACTTCTTGCGAGATAATCTTAGTGAAAAACGTAAGCTATATGTTTTCATATTGCAGGAATTTGTCTCTACATTTCTTACTGCAGTCTACGTATTTTGCGCGCGTGCGCCCGTGTATGTGGTGATAAGAAAGGCATGCTTACAGATTAAAAAAAAAAAAAAGAGGGGGGGGGGGGGGGGGAGGGGGGGGGGGACTTACTCTCGAAATTGAGAGCGATGTTGGCGTTGGAGTCACCGAATGGATTGAAAGCGTTGACCCTCCACTGGCCTCCGTCTTCGGCGGTGGGACCTGTGATGGTAACTGAGACGACGTACTGATCTCTTCCGCAGATCTTCTTGTACATGGAGATGCGGCCCTGTTCTTGCACCATCTGCGGCAGAAGAAGAAGAAGTTGAAGACATACAAATCGGGTTATCCATCAAAGTAAAGCGTAAACTGTAGTCTGGACCGGAGTTTTCAAACGTTATTCAATTATATTTAACTAAATATTTTGTTCCAAAATAAATCATATATGCTCTTAGATTTGATTCTGCTATTCCAGGGACCAAATTTACACACCAATGACATCTTATTGTACAAAATAGCTAGCTACACTGACTACTAGTAATTCCTAGATGACAATCCTGGAGTTGTAGCCCTTCTTACGTAACTGACTATACCCTAGTTTTAGAAAATGACACCGGTAAGTGAGCCAACTCATTTTCGTTTTCTTGCAAGTAATCAGGAAATAAATTTACCAAACTTTGATAACAAACTCACGTATTCGAAAGCACAAATACATTTATCTAAAAATATAAGAATATAATCTACGGTAATGGTATTGTTACGGAGCTAAAAACAGCATGAGAAATATAATGATCATTCAAATGTGCCCTCACTCTGTTGAGAGATCCAAGTTACACTCAACCTCCTCGATAGTACCCACCAAAATATTACCATTTAATTAAGACACCCTAATAAACTGCTGACCTTGCATTTAGCTCTCTCTCTCTCTCTCTCTCTCTCTCTCTCTCTCTCTCTCTCTCTCTCTCTCTCTCTCTCTCTCTCTCTCAGGCTTCTATTGTTTAACACCAAATCCTCCCACTCGCAAACGAATCAATTCACCCTGAAAAATGAGAGTCTGAACTGACCTGATTTCCCTTGAACCAGGTCACCTCAGGCTCAGGGTTGGCTTCGAGGAGGCACTCCATGACCAGCTTGTCGCCTTCCTGCCTAATCTCAGGTTTCTTTGGGAAGCGGGGCGCCTTGCCGTCGGGGATCCTACGGAAGTAATTGGGAATTAACTTAGATATTGCCCGTAAGTCTCATTTCATTTGTCTGTGAAAAGTTTTTTTTTTTTTTTTTTTTTTTTTTTTTTTTTTTTTTTTGCTATATCCAGAAGCTGGTTTGCAAGAGGGACACTAGCAATCATTCGATACTGCTGATGCGGCTGAGATACGCGCACACCATTATCAGTAATGGTTGACCTAGCATTTTATTATCTTTTTGATGTATTTACTGCCAGCGATTGAAAACTGAATAGTTTTTTCCTTCTATTTTTCAGTATACGCGAAAAACTGGGTGGTTTTTTCATTTAACTTATGAAGCATTTATTACTTCAACGGGGTTATATGAGGAAAAACTATCTTTTTTATTACATTAACAGGGTTATATGAGGAAAAATTATTTTGTATTACTTTAACAGGGTTATATGAGGAAAAACTAGTTTTCTATTACTTTAAAAAGGTTATATGAGGACAAACTATTTTTTATTACGTTAACAAGGTTATACTAGGAAAAACTATTTTTTTTATTACTTTAACAAGGTTATATGAAGTAAAACTATTTTTTATGTATAAGTCAAAACAATGCATTGAAATTAGGATGAATTATGTCCTATAGTAATACTTACCCATCGCACATCATTGTAAAGATAATTTTATAACCAAGATAACTAATTCGTCATATTGGACTCTGCAACTTACTTTGGTTTGTCAGACGCGGTCTTCCCTTCGAAGGAGAGGTTGATGGTGGCGATGCCCTCGCCGAACTTGTTGCTAGCCAGGGCCTTATACTCGCCTTCGTCGGCGCTCGAGACCTTGGCCACCTCCAGGATGACCAGGTGGTAGATCTTGCCGTCAGGGTCCATCTTCATCTTGTATCGACCTCCTTCGCTGATCTTCTTGCCCCTTTGATTAATCCAACAGTAACGTGCAAAGGCAGAACTGGCGTTTTTTAGCATATATGCACGGGAAAAACTGGGCTACGTATATCTGTATATATGTATATATATATATATAGATATATATATATATATCATCTAATATATATATATATGATGATGATGAAGAATGTTAAACAGAACATATATAACAAAATATAAGTACCTTACCACAATATCATTCTGCAACATCATCTAACAAATTCCTTGAAAGATACTGCATGTAATGTTAGAAAGTCAGAAACAAAATCTTTTACTACAAAATTGAGGCGATTGCTAAATAGTATTACCCGCGTAGTTTTCTTTTTCTTAATCACAAACAGGGTTTTGGTATTAGCTTAATAGTTAATTAGGTAACCTATTCTTATGTGCAATTTAATTTTTTTTTATCAAATAAAAACACTATAGCAGATTCACATCAATCGTGCATCTGATGTCTAGGCCAGTCCCTTGCGAAGCTGCTCATTGGGTGTTGATAAGCCTATCACAGGGCTGGGAACTCCCAGTCTCTCGAGAGAGTTCACATAGGCAGGATGTTTATTCCACCTCTCCTGAGGGGTACTTTTGAAAGACGTATCCCTCAGGAGGTGGAACACACTTCTTGCCTATATGAACTCTCGAGCGAGACTGAGAGTTCCCAGCCCTGTGATTGGCTTATCAACACCCAATGAGAAGCGTTGTAAGGGACTGGCCTAGACATCAGATGTGCGGTTGATGTGAATCTACTATAGCCAGTTGCAATGAATCTATAACATCAAAACCCCATGGCCGTAACGATGCCAGAATTCGTGACCGAATCGATCAGCCGATCAGCATCAAAGCCTACAATCCCACAGGATGAAAGGATGAACTGAGGACGTCTTCCACTCACCATATGACCGTGGGTTTGGGGCTGCCAACACAGCGACACGAGAAGATGACGCTGGAGCCGTCTTCCGACTGCCGAATGACCGGCCTCTCCGTGAAGGTCGGCTTGACTCCGTCACCTGCGGGCGCTTCTTCGTCGCCTGTGAGCATCATAAAGGAACCTGACCAAGGTCACGGGAGATGTGGAGAACCGAGCGGAGGGGGAGGGGGAGGGGGAAGGAGGAGGAGGATGAGGAGAAAGGACGAGGCAGAGGTAGAGGAAGGAGGTGGCAAAAAGAACCGCACATTAGACGAGTCACACGAATCGGGAGAGGATGCCAGGTGAATTATGAAGCTCTCTGATGAAATGATGAATGTGAAAAAAAGACGAAAGAGAGAGAGAGAGAGAGAGAGAGAGAGAGAGAGAGAGAGAGAGAGAGAGAGAGAGAGAGATGGCAGTTTACGACGCAGGAGTGGCCAAGATCTTGCATATAAAGCAGAAATAGATTTGTACGCGTACAAATATCTATTTCCGTACCATCTGCTATCATGAAGCAATTGAAGTAAATTGAGAGAGAGAGAGAGAGAGAGAGAGAGAGAGAGAGAGAGAGAGAGAGAGAGAGAGAGAGAGAGACTGTTATGAGAGTGATGACATGAAGATGTTTACATGCTGGATTGTACCAGATGTTATCAAATACAGTAGAGAATTAATATCAAAATTAATAAAATACGTTGCCAGTTGCTTTAGAGCGAGTCAGAATACAGCCAGATACCAGAGTACAGTATTGCTTAAAACTGTAAGAAGAGCTGTAGATGAAGGAAGGCTTCTGAATGTCCCAGGATTCGATAGAATTAAAACAGATTTTTTTATGTTGTGATTTTGGGACTTTTTTTATAACAATAAAGTAACAATGGATAGAAAGGACAAAAATTAAGTGTTTATTTCATTAATATTATATTTTCTACTTTTAAGAAGTTTTTATATTAACTGAAGACACATTCGAAAGAGGAAAGATCTGGTTATCATTGAAGTTTTGCAAAAGATTGATAAAAAAAATGAAAGCTACTGAAATGTTGATAACTGAAGACCAATATATTTCCAACGTCACGTGTGAATACTTAACACCTGTAAGTATACAAACGAAGAAAGACTGTGTGTTTTGGAATTAGATGCATCTTTGAAAGCGGTATGGTATTACGTTTATATTAAAGACTGACAAATTCAGAACCCTTCCAACCCTTGATATTCGAGCACTTGAAGTATGAGAGCAGTGCTCGAAATCTGTTACAACATCGTCCATTGAAGAAAATAAATGTATTGCACTTCAGAAATGCAATGCTCAGCCAGCAAAAAAAGGAGAAAAAAATGCTAAGAATATTTACTTAAACGAATAACCAGAATTCCTTAGACATATCAGTCATCCTTACAAGTTATTTCATTTTTGTTCAGTACTTTTCCAACTTCTTAAGAATATGACAGGTGATAAACTTATATGTATCGAGTTAGGAATGATTCACCTTGATGTTTAAGCGATATGGTTAAAGAATTTTGGCTGGTCGGTGATCTAAATATTTTACGTAATCAAAATGCAGACAAATTAAAATGATAAGCTTCAACATAAGAAATCTAAGTATTTGGTGATAGAAATAAAGACCAACAAAGTAATAAAACATAAAGTTTGATATATATACATAGGTGTGTATATATATATACGTATATATATATATATAATATATATATATATATATATATATATACATATATATATATATATATATTATATTTATGTATATCATATACATAAATACATATATTTATATATATACACGTTATGATATATGTGTATATATATACCACACCCACACACATATATATATATATATATATATATATATATATATATACTATATATATAGCTTAAACCTGTAACAAAACAAATCCTCTTTAAATTAAACAAAATATCAGAAACCGTAGCAGTTCCCTGAAAGAAAAAAAAAAAGACTTAAAGCAGAAATAATAATAACAACAATAAAAGAAGCTGATGAAGATGTCACAGTAGTCTGGATAGTCGCAATGACGTCACTATGAAGAACAGTCAGTCTAAGTCAGTGTAACGAATCATTAGTGTGTTACAGACTAGCCTCTCTGCCTGTGTTCTTGTGCCTCCTGGTTGGTCACGATCTGTGACGTCACTGATTCCTTACGTCACTTATCAATTCTTGGGCAACAAGTCTGGACTCTTTATTAATGATGATATTTTGACTTCAATGCCGAAACCGCATGGGGTAAATTAAAATACGAATCCACCTTATTTTTATGCTAACTGATAATCGCTCGCTTTCGATGGGATGAAGTACAAAAATCACGGCAAAGCCTCTCTGTCCCTGTGCATCTATTTTCATAATTTATGGACAAAATTCATCAATGCCCAAGAAAGCTCTTCTCCAGAGGACTTTCTATGATAACTATATTATGGATTTACGATCGTGTTTTTTTTTTTTTTTTTTTTTTTTTTTTTTTTTTTTTTTGAGTTGCTCGTGATTTCTTCATTAAAAAACACTTTTCTTCGCGTAGATACTTTATACTTCATCTAAACATGAGGCAAAAGGAATTCCCACAAATGAGGGTGCAGGTCTCGAACTGTAAAAAGGGTTTTTTTTTTTACGACACCATACAGGAGACACATCGAGAACACTAGACAGAAAGTATAGTTTTATGGAACTCTGTGAGGCAGTTTCAGACCATACAACAAATGAGCCGTCTTGGTATTAAATGTTGTAGCCTAGTCTTCAAAATATGCCTTGCCTGTGATACAGCTTTATGTACAGGGCACTGTATCCTAAAAGAGCGCGTGTTAATGGTTTATGTTAATGTTAGGGTGCGTCCACACTACAGGTAAACATGTCATATACATGCCGGCAACATGTTTTTGACATACACACCACAAACACGTTGAAAACAGTCAGCGACCGCAGGTGGAAAACGAACCTTTGACAAAGGCTCGATAATCGTGTGAAGCTTTAGTTAGAACTATCAGTAGGTCGTAGAATTGTATGCAACATGTTTGTGACATGTGTAGGAAACGTTGCCGACATGTGTCTAAGACATGTTTTGCTGGAAGGTTGACGCACCCTCCCAGTGTTTACGCTTAATGCACAACAACATGGCCTCCCTACAAGGTTACTTGCGCCGGTTGCCGACTTCTCAAGTAAACAAAGCAAACAAGATGGTTTTAAGCTCAAATCGAATTCTTCGGCGAACTCGATGTTGCCTTTAAAGACACGGAATCCTCGAATTCGACGCCTCAAGATCATCTTGTACACGAGATTTTAGAATTTGAGTTGTAGCTACGCTATCCTTCGCTGGTATCACACGGAAGGCAGCCAATGGAAACATTCGCTCGGGACTCACGGCCAATCAAAACTCAGCTCGTCTTAGCTTACTGAATGCATGCCAGGGAGCTGGGAGTGAGTGTGTCTTCTCTCAAAATAGCTGCTTGAACGACATTCGTTTAGTGTTAATTATGGTTCGTGCTTAAGGACTATTTTAGACCTGCTACACATGATGAAACTGGTAACGAAAGGATGTGAAATAACAGACACTCAACATCAAATAATACTTAGGACTTTAACTGTAGAAAACGCAGCCATCTGCAACCAGATGCATTCCAAAGTTAGGAAAACGAGTTTAGCTAGAAGCAAATCAGCACAAGCAGGTGGGTACAAACGAGGACACGATGGAGGAGGAAATAAGTGACGAGGGACATACATTCAAACGACACGTCTGACTCTGGAAGCAGACACTGAACGAGGGTACTCGCCAGGGAGCAATCTTATTACTGGTCTGGGACAGCTCACCTGTCCTGTTCAGAGGCTTCAAAATAGGAAATGCATGCCTGGAAAGGTGATCGCGTGTCGGGTCACTTTTTGGTCACGTGCGATCTGCCTTAGCAAACGCGTATATGCCTTATTGAAAGCACATTCCAATGGTGGCTGTCACTGACCAGAAAAAGAGTAGCTCAGAGAGCAAGAGCCCTTGTTGACAAGACAGTCACGGGAATAATTGCTCGTTGGTTGAGGATGGACAACAAAAGGACGCAGGAAACTTGACATTCAACTCGGAAGGTTCTTAAATCTAGATAGCTTAGACCATTATTGTTAAAATAGTAACGAACATCAACCCTTTGCCGTCTCGAGATTCCCATAACGAGAATTCATAATCCGATGAGGCATTCCAAAACATCAATCATTTGAAATCATCAACTTGCTACATGGCAATACTTGAATGAAAAATGTTATCTATAAAAACCAAATCATGAAGGCAATAGGGGCTGTTCGTATTGCTGATAGCTAATGAGGAAATTGAATGTACGTGAAACACATCTGGGAAATACCGTAGTATTCATTTTAGTGATTAAGCTACTATATATATGACTTAAAATAAATATCACAAACAGTACATGTCACAAGCGCGATAAATATTAAATAAATTGATGTATTTAATCATAGTTTAATTTAGATAAAAGAATTACTTAAGCTAATCGGACTATCATTTAAGAGTCAAATGGAATGATATTACAGGTGAAGTTAATGATGAATTCAAGGTAATTTTGAAAAATGCCGATCTTAGCAATTCTCATGGAAATGACCTACAGTTGTTCTTGGCCTGTTTCTCCTAATAAAAAGATAACTAGTAAATCGGGGGATGTTCCCTAGACCTCAGCCTATTAATATAAAAAATTGGATAAATTATGACTAAGTGTACGTTAGTGGTATATCTGCGTATAAGTATTCGAGTTTTTTTTCGTACGGTGTTATTCTGTCTGTCTGTCTATACTACGACGCAAAATAACAAAAATAGCAAGCCCTGGACCTGATGAAATTTTAACCACCCAGGATCAGTGATGAGATTCACCAAATGAGTCTCATGAAAAGGTACAAATGATTGCTTGCTCTCAAGTGGGGTCAGTCGCAAAATTCTTGATAAAATGAAACATGTCTCTAAAAATGGGTATTTATTTCCTGTAAATGGTGTCTCCATTGAGCATGAACAAGATTCAAACAAAAATTTCTTACATATTTGGAGACTTCTTAGCAAAAGTTCAAGGGGTTGGCACTTTTCTCTGAGAGGATTAGATACTGGTCTGAAAGCTGTGCCCAAGAAGGAAACGAGTTCCTGCAAGATCTGAAGAGAACATCACGTAGGATGTTTTAATATAACTATGTTTGGAAAGCCGACTCAATTTTTTTTTCTTTTTAATAAGGAACTTAGTGTGCCTAAGGAAGGCCAAACCTGAATGGTCTAATACATAACTAGTGAAAAATTCAGCTATGGACGAGAGATGAAAAGAGATATCTAGTCAAGACACAAGGTTACAAAAATCACTCAATAACTATCATTACTATATTTTGAAAACTGCATCTCTCGAACTTGAGTCTGTTTTAGTTTCTGTAACGCAAACTTCGTCATGTGTCCCGTAAAGAAAGAAGAGAAACTGTAGGGGGGAGGAGGAGGGGAAGGGTGGGGGCAGGGGCGGGGTGGTGAGAAAAAGTAACTCAAATTGATGAAAATAAAATGAGAGTAACTACGTGATGCTTGAGAATTGGTAATTGTATCCGGATAACTTTTTATAAAGTTGGTACATTTTTTTTTGTAGTGAGTTAAAGAGAGAGAGGACTAAAAACTAGGACATTCTTCAGGTGGGACCTACAAGTAAAATATAACCAGTGTATAAAACGACCCGAAAAAATATAAAAATGTCTTAAATCGGAAAAAATTGTAAAAAAATGTAGCAAAATACTACAGCCTAAATGAAAAAAAAGAGCAAAAGAAATGAGCAGCAACAGTATAATTATTTTACCTTCATTAGTCTGTAGATGAACAGATGAGAAATGATAGATGATATCTCATTGAGATTATTTAATTATTAAATTCTTTAACAGTAGTAATTATAAACTGACCAAATCAGGCCTCCGAAATTATGGCACGACATACATATTTCACTTTCTAATACAATTCCCCATAAAGTAATTGACTTTACCATTTTACCATTTTTATATCGTTTTTTATGTATGTTTCACAATTCATACATTCACCACTGAACGCCGAAATGATTGTTCAGCATCCGTGAACAATTCGTTCATACTGAAAAGAAAAATTCGGGTCAATTTTGTTCATCCATAACTCGAAAGAAACAGTTTTGACCGAGTCATTATGTCTGCGAGTTCGTAAGTTTGACATCAAGCGGTAGAATATTTATGCCGATTTCCGAGGAACAGTTGATCAAACTGGCTCATATTAAAGACGACTATAAAGCTCAATTTGCTCATCCAAAACTCTACCCAGATTATAAAAAAAGAGAGAGCATTAGACGGTGCAATTTTCGAACGCTGATAAATTGGCATTGTTCAGCTAAAACGATACGGTCAAAATTGTTTTCAAATCATCTGAAAACCTTCCTTGTCTGCTGTACTTCTTCTAATACTGTTTTTCCCGACTTCTATAACCCCTTGATTTCAAGAGGCAGGAAAAGAGTGAAGAGGAGTGGAAATGCAAATACGGATGGAGTGTCGTAAGAAGATTAAGAAAAAGAATCTGACGAAATATTCCTGATCTGTTTTCTTTTTGTTTCAGTCTAAGTCAACGAAGTCTTATTCCTTTCTAATATCAACGTGAATACCTGAAAGAGAACTGGGTGGGTTGAGTTTACCTTTATGGTATTTCATCAATGACAGATTATCCACAGCAAAATCACTGTGAT
>NC_087200.1:182961135-182963635 GCF_015104395.2 Macrobrachium nipponense | reverse complement strand
ACTGTTATCTTTACAAATAAACACCATTAAAACTACCAGGGTCACAGAGCTATTGCCGAGTGAAATAAATAAAGTGCACCTGAACTTTGAAAATCGCCTTAATACAATGAACAGAAATAATTTGCAATAACGTTGACACGCGTAATACACAGACAAACACAATTATATATATATATATATATATATATATATATATATATATATATGAACGGTATGTATATATGTATGCATATATGCTCATGTACACATATACAACTATATCACCATTTCCTTTTCATAATCTCCATATACTAAGCATTTCCTACCCTCATGCACTTTATTCTAGATGTCCAATGTATGAACATCACTACATCCTCACATGTTACCTAGTCACATCTTTACCCAAGCACTGCTTTACCATAACATCATTATCCTTTACTCAAATACACTTCTATCCCATCCTAAACCCTCTATTACCGCAATCACGTTTTTTCATACCAAACCTTCAACAAATGCCCTCCTATTTCCTGACATCTTTTAATTGAAAATTTGAACTGTATTCTACATTACTTAACCCTCGACTATACCAACTCTCTTTAACATAGGTTTTGTTTGCCGTAACTCCAGTAAATTTTAATAAATTATTTTTGAACCCTTGTTTATATTAAATCCTTGTTCTGACAGACATTATTTAACCTCAAACCCATTAAATATTAAAAAAAATTTATATTATCAATTTTCCTTACTAACCCGTATCTATCCCGAAATCATTTTCATGTATCCTACGACAGGTTGATGTAAACATGTCGCAAAACCTGTCTTAATCTTTACCACTGTTGTCAAAACTCTTTTAACATAACAACCACTTCATTATCCCAACCTTCCCTACCCTTACCCATTTGTTCATCGTGACCGTCAGTCACATAAAGACTCATTCAACTTGACCCTCTTCCACCAAAGGGTTCCTGAGTGGCTCAACCTTAACCTTTTGTTCATCATTAGTCATTCACAGACACTTCTTTAACTTAACCTTCCTCCACTAGAGGACTCAAAACACGCTAAACCTTAACTCTTTGTTCATCGTAACTGTCATTCACACAAACATTTCTTTAACTCAGCCTTCCTCCACCAGAGGACTCCTGACAGGCTAAACCTTAACCCTTTGCTCATCACAACTGTCATTCACACAAACATTTCTTTAATTCAGCCTTCCTCCACTAGAGGGCCAATGTTAGGCTACGGCATTCACATAAACACTTCCTAAACATAAGACCTCCCCAACCCGATGGCTTCTGGGCCGCTTACCTTGCATCGCGCGGACTCTTGCACCTTAAGTCCGTCGCGGTACCAGGTGATCGCTGGCTTGGGTTCAGCCAAAATACGGCACTCGAATTTGATGTGTTTCCCGCCTTCCTCCTGCTTGATGACTGGCTTTTGGGAAAAGGTGGGCGCGATTCCATCTATTTGTCTGGAAGAACAAGTTAGATAGGCGTTAATTATTTCTTTGTAATCTTGTTATAATTCATAAACACACAACCCACATCACCATGCACACACATATATACACACACATATATATTTATAGATATATAAATGCTTAAAAAAATCACAGAAGATGCACGTGACTTCATTATACAAGTGAATAACGCAGGGAAATGGTAGGCAGATATCCGTACCGAGCGCTTTTGCCTTTATTTAGGCATTCGTGCCTCAACAATGCCTCATAAAGGTGAAAGCGCTTGGTACTGACGTTCTGCCCAACATTTTCCTGTGGTATTTGCATATATATATATATATATATATATATATATATATATATATATATATATATACATACAGAAGTATATATATATTTAATATATATACATATAACTACATTATAAGTTTCATTACATAAATTTTCTTGATATCTTCATTTCAGGAAGATGCATCGCGGAAAACGGCTGAAATTTGCCTTAATAGATATAAAGTCGATATTATCCGCATTACTATTATAAAAAATGGACTAAAAACGAAAATGATTTCAGTCGACTCAAGTGAGAAAAAAAAAACATCATTATCATTCATAAATAAAGGTCCTATTCAGCGGCGCTTTATCAAAATGGAAGACAATCGATGCCTGATAAACAAAAGTTACAATAAAAAAAATAATAAACAAATAAAATTCGCAAAACAATTCTACTGAATTGATCAAGAAGTTCTTATTTATGAATTTCTGCCATTTGTACATTGGTTCCAAGCTCATGACGGCTGCCTCCAAAAGTTCTGATTATTATTATTACATAATCATAATTCATTATTATTATTGATGTACATTCTAACTTCATTTCTCAGTGAGTGTTTGTAAAAAAAAAAATTTAGATAAAAAAATTAACTGTAATCCGTGAAGAATTTTTTTTCAAGTACGACATCAGGCGGACGGAATGACTGGGCTATTGTCACCCCCACCCCCCCCCCCCCCCATCCCCCCCCCCTCTCTCTCTCTTCCCCATGGTTACCCCCCTCCCCCCCATACCAATGC
>NC_087200.1:182931135-182958635 GCF_015104395.2 Macrobrachium nipponense | reverse complement strand
TTCACTGAACTCCCTGTTAAACGAATTGAAGATTGATGCAAAACATTTGATCCAACTTACAAAAAATGGGAAATAATGGAATGATATAAACCCGCTGAATTCTATTATACATATAAAACACATGGCTAATCGATTGATAAACAGGAAATAATGAGATAATAACCAGTTGACTTCAAGACAGAGACTAAACACAAGGTTAAAACGCATGATAAATAATAAATAATGAAATAATTACTTGGCGAATTCAAGACCGATACAAAACATGGACAAACAAATAAAAAAAACTACGAACCAAAGAAGTAGGAACTCGTCTGAATTCTAGACACAGTCCGGAGTCGTCCTCAGCATAGTAGGTGAGAATATAAAAGATGGTTTACATAAGTAAAATCCTTGGCACTTGGCACCAGCGGAGGGAATAGTGCCACTGGGGAAACTCCGAAGCGACTGGGCGCCAGGAAGGAAGAAATAGGTAAGAGATAAGAATCGGCAAAGAAATTAAACTGTTCTTTTTCCGTCATCGACAACAGTCGTTTCAATGGGCTTTTTTCACTCCTCGAGACAGAACGTTTGACAGAACTTTATTATTTAAGGGCAACAGCCAACTGGACAGGGAACCTCAAACCTTTGCCTAGAAGACCAGGCCGGAAGAACACGGGAGAAAGGGGGAAAGGGTGGGAAGCTGAAAAGCAGAAGCAGGAGAATAATTTCAAAGCCTGACAGCAGGAAAGCAGAAGCATTCACTGGGAATTGCCAATTCCCACAAAATACTTCTGCGAACTGGATACCTGATTTGACCTATCAATTCCATTCAAAGAAGGAAAAAAAAGGTCAATAATGAGAGAGAGAGAGAGAGAGAGAGAGAGAGAGAGAGAGAGAGAGAGAGATAAAAGACTGTCCACCACCTGGGCATGCGTGGCATGACTAATTCGTCACGGCAGATCTGTCACGGCTACCCCTAGGGTATCTGATATCAATTACCGTTTTGACTTACTAGAGTAAGGTGGACGGGAAGAAAAAAAACACATAAAGGCAGCTGTGATGTTAGAGAGAGAGAGAGAGAGAGAGAGAGAGAGAGAGAGAGAGAGAGAGAGAGAGAGAGAGAGAGAGAGAGAGAGAGAGAGCATATATCGTGGTAAACAGCAGCAACAATCCTACAGTGGAATCCATATTCATTAATCTGGTTCTACATTTGTTTCCGCGTAAATAAACGCAAATATACGTCACACGACATTTCCTTCGAATGTCAAGCGGATATACGACGTTCAACAAATGACTATTATAAAAAATGACGAATTACAGTTATGCGACATCAGCAGCCGAACGTCTCCAATGCAAGATGGCTGGTCAAACAAATATGATATATTAATGGTTGAAGTTGTTGGTAATACCTATGTTATCTTATTTTTTTATTTTATTTATTTATTTTTTTTTTTTTTTTTTTTGGCACACGGAAGGTAACCCGAGACCGCATCCTTCCTACACGATGTCCTTAAAGTGGACGTTTGATTTCCTTCACCGAATCTCAGCTTTCGCCTTTGTTACTCATTTACATTTCATCCGTTATTCATCGATATCTTCTTAGTAACTCATGACTCATACATTTCTCCTCGGTAACTCATAATTTCTACTCGTAGATTTCCGCTGGTTATGAAACTATTTCTTTTCGGTTGCTCTTGTTTTCTCATGATTTCGTCCTCAAAGTTGGCTCGTCCCTACTCATACCTTTCTTCTCTCTCGCCCCACTTACTTGTAGATGTTTTCTGTCTTCTATAAAAGTATTTTTTTTTTTTTACTCCGGTATATTTCTTTAGGTTACAGCACATAACAAGGTAACTTGACATTCAACTTCACAACCAAGAAACTGTCGTTATATCACGGTTTCTGGGTTTCATGTCCCTAACCCACTACAATTTTGGTTTCTGTTCAAAAGACCTATATTTACGAGTCTTCATTTTCTCCTTGAATCTCCCTTTGGTGTCCATACATTTCTCCTCGCTTACTCTCATTCCGAACACTCTCACACTTCAAGTCACTCCGTGAACACGACCAGCTTATCAAGCTGATTGCACGTGCAGACTAAGCTTCACTGCAGCTGACAAGCTCATCATAACAGCAACAGAAGCAGCAGCCTCCCATTGAACTTACGGCGTTAATTATGATCGTCATTGAGGTAACAGCTAGTCACGACAATTCTCGCCTTGGGGTCCCAACGGAGAGAGAGAGAGAGAGAGAGAGAGAGAGAGAGAGAGAGAGAGAGCTTTGGCCGGTGTCAACTTACTTAATGCTATTGGCAACGGTTAAACATTGGCTGGAATCTCATGAGCGCGCGGACGCGCTAACTTATCTTAATGCTAAAAAAAGAAAAAATAAGAAAAAGAATATCAAATAGAAGCAACGCCTCCACATAAATCGCAGCGGGCTCTCGATGGGAGGGGAGGGGAGGGGAGGGGGAGATGAATGCAGGGGAGTGGAAGGAGGATGAGAGAAGGAGAGGGGAAGAGACCGACTTCGTCACCTGCATCGGAATATTCGCCTCTCAGCGCAGCATCGGGTGATCTGCCCTTAAACCAATCAAGAAGAGTTACAGGCGCGATAAGAGGATTCAGCGTTCGTTTCCTCGACGGAAAGAGACGAAGGGTGATTTCGGGACCCCACTCTGATTGACGACTGCGACTAGACAAGGAGCTAAAGACACGAACGCCCGTCTATTTAAAGATCATCGGGACAAACAGGCACATGGTGGGAAAAACAAGAGGCTTGGCAAAGGTGACAATCTACCGTCGTGTATTCTTTATTGTCCATGCTTAACAAGAAATGATCAATTTGATGCGGACCGATATTCTTCTGGAAATAAAACAAGCACTTCAGAGAAATTCAGATCATCTCAGAGTTTTCACTTATTTTGGCGATCGAAGTGAATAAGCTAATTCTCTCTCTCTCTCTCTCTCCGAAGTTCTTCTATGAATCTGTCAACACAACCTTAATGCGCGACGCTCATAAAAAAAACGAAGCCCAAAACACCTGTTAAAGTCTAGCGAGAGATATAAACGAGTCTCTCATATGAGATGATGGCTCGCAGAAAACGAGACTGGGAGCGTAGAAAACGGGAGACGGCACTTGGCTATAAATAGCCCTTGCATTACACCTTATCAACACTCACATACATCAGCGCGAGCGTCCGGGAGCTTTTATGCAATACGCATCAGCCAGCAGCTGATATGCATCAGTCTGGGTATGGACGCCGGACCCATTACTACTACCATGAGCATTTTATGAATGCTTCATGCCCGATTACAGAGAGACTTCCTATATAAGGCTAGAACATAGAATTTAGGCCAAAGGCCAAGCGCTCGGACCTATGAGGTCATTGAGCGCTGGAAGAGAAACGGACAGTAAGGTTTGAAAGGTGTGGCAGGAGGAAAAGTTGGCAGTTGCTCTTGGAAAGATTTTTTCAGAGAGGGTGGAAGAAAGTGAATACGAACGGAGGTACAGTGAAAGATATGAGAGAGGTTGTATCTAGGGGCCAAAAGGACACTGTAAAGACCCTTAAGTATAATGCCCTTACAGTGCACCACGTGAGGTGGCCATTAAACCCCCCCCCCCCCCCCTCCGGCCTTCTAATGTCTTCCGGAATCTCACAAATATTAGATGTGGCGTTTTCCACATCGGGACTGTTTTAAATGCTGGACTCTTCAAAGACAGACGTGTGTATGTATGTATGTGTGCGTGAATGTGCCATGAGAAACAGCTGGCTATGTTCCACATTCCAATATTAGTCTCCAATAATATCCTCCCTAGATGACGCATCATTCAACAAGGTCATGAAATGTATGCGTGGATGTATGCATACACGGGTGCATTTGCTCATTAGGATGTAAAAGAGAATGTGTGCATTTTGTATGCGCATATACACATTACCGTATCTGATGTCACAGTGCATATATATATATATATATATTATATATATATATATATATATATATATATATATATATATATATATATATTATACAGGCCCAAACGTCATCTGACATTTCTTGGTCGTCACCAATCCAAGTTATAACCAGACCACCTATCGTTCAGCCTTTAATGATGTCCTTTATTATTATTATTATCATTATTATTATTAATTATTATTATTATTATTAGGAAAGTAAATCCACAGTACTATGCCTGTTTGATTTTGTTATTTAAAATATATCATTATTAGTATTACTATTATCATAAAATCCTCGTAGTAGCGCAAGTCTTCAAATGGAGAAACTAATCCACAATTATTTAAATGCACATATACTTAAATTCAAAAACAGCAAGGATAGCTTTCGGATTCAGATTCCCGAAAGCTACCCTTGCTGCTTTTAAATTTAAATATATGTTCATTTACATAACTGTGGATTTGTTTCTCCATTACTATTATTATTATTATTTCCAAAATAATGTAACCACATCAACAATTTATTTTCATGAGAATTCACGAGTCATCAAATCCCTGAATAAGAGTCATAAGAGATGGAGAATGAAAAGTGGGTTCGGTGATTGCAGCCGCAAAAGCACCTGGGTGGCAGAGAACACCTGCGTCTTTGAGAACAATTAAGCGGAGACATGACGCCCCTAAGGTTTAATCTCCACAGGTGTGGATAAGCCGCCTGCAGCGCCTCCTCTTATGCCCCTGATATATCTGGCTCATGACGAATTCAGCATCCCGTGCTTCCGCGTTCTAGATGAAGTGTCAAAAGTAATTAACACCGGCCAAAATTATGATTTTGACGGTGAGGGAAGTATGAAGCTTAGAGCCTTAAAAACAAAAAACAAAACTAAACAAAAATAAACCTTGAACATTAATTTTTAACACTTCAAGTTCGCGTCGATGGCCATAATAGGTGCGATGCTAGATTTAAATAAACAATCACGTCTTTAGAAGCCTGCGTTTCCAACCGGCCTCGTCGGAAATTCTTTGGCGAAGGCCCACAGAGAAGTCAAGTCCGTCTCGTAATTCATCCAAGGCCTACGGGAAGAAGGAAAATCATAGTTGATCACAGGGAAGGCAACCTGATCCCATAGGAAGCTATATCCAGCTCTGGGAAATAAGGTAAACACTTGTCTATTGTTTTAAGAGCGAAGATCAAACGGATATGCAACATTATGATCTTTCCTAACTAAGGTCAACGAAAATAGATCTATCTTCCGGTGGTCTGGGTATAATGCTGCATGAACTACGGCCCATGAAACTTTAACCTAGGCCCGGTGGTAGCCTAGCTTATACCGTGGCCAGACGCATGGTTATGGTTAATTTCAACCTTAAATAAAATGAAAACTATTGACGCTTGAGGGCTGCAATTCGGCATGTTTGACGATTGAAGGGTGGATGATCAACATACCAATTTGCAGCCCTCTAGCCACCGTAGTTTTTCAGATCTGAGGGCGGACAGAAAAAAGTGCGGAAGGACAGACAAAGACGGCGTAATAGTTTTCTTTTCAGAAAACTAAAGAAAAAAAAAACACCGGACCTTCTTTTTTGAAACCTTCAGATGAAAACCCTTATGGACAGAGCCAAGAGGAAGCCCAAGAGGTCTCCAAAGGGAAATCCGCCTCCACAGAGACGCAAGTAACAGGAAAGGGGGATAAATGAATAAACTTGAGGGAATAGGAAATAAAAAACCGATGCAACTCAAATTCAGGAAAAGTCAGCAGAGAGCAGGAATGAATTTGCACCTCTCTTAAACATACGGAGATCAGAATATTCCACAACTATACCAAGTCATATCAAAAGCATTAGCCAGTCCACGCCTCTTGGAAGAAGAAAACAGTCACCAAGACTCGTGAAGTCATTATGATAATCGCTTGATCTTTCGATAGAACCTTGAAATTCCCTCCAAGTCTAATACACAAATATCTTACTCAAATTCCGACCTCGTTTGTTAGTTTTTTGTTTGCATGGCGCTTTTACGTTGCATGGAACCAGTGGTTATTCAGCAACGGGACCAACGGCTTTGCGTGACTTCCGAACCACGTCGAGAGTGAATTTCTATCACCAGAAATACACCTCTCTCACTCCTCAATGGAATGGCCGAAAATCGAACTCGCGACAACCTATGTGGGACGCTAATACCATACCAACCACGCCGCTGAGGCGCTCCGACCTCGTTTAGCCGATGTTCTCCGCGGATTCTTCCGAAATAGTTCGAATAGTTTCACAGAGGACAGACGAAGAGAGTCGACGAGTGAATTAAGATTGTCTTCGAGGTTTAGTCCTTACCGAAATGATAAATAATATAAACAATATATAGTATACATATACATGTATATCTATTTAATACATACAGTATATAGTACATATACACATATAATGTAATCTTGAAACGATTCCCGGGAAGGAAGTACATAAAACCTGTACTTATTCTTGGAAGGCACTGGTAGTTAAATTGCTTTTGAAGGTAACTGGTATCAACTTATGCTGCAACGTTCTAAGCTAGAATAAAGGACTCCGAACTTATATAAGACAAGACTCTTTCACCAAAAAAAATGTAGGACTTCGCGTGAGAATCAGCACATATAGTGATTTAAATGCACTGGATAACTTACGATTTATGTGGTTTTTCATGCGTAGCCTATCATTTCTCATACGTGAACTTTCCGAATGATTATTTAAAAGTTATTTGTACAGTAACAATGTGAATAACTTGTAAATTGTGTTATGTAATTCTACTGTCGTTTACAAATAAAAAAGAAAAGAAATAGGGGGGTTTAACTAGTAAATACGTAATTACTTGTATATTACCTGACTGATTATTGATACATATATTTTCTTGTAAACAATCAGCATAAAACAGTATAAATTCAACTCATATACGAGAACCATATAATAAAGGAAGGAAAAGCGTGTTCACAGATAAAATGAAATCAATAAATCATTACATACAAAGAAATCTCACCCATTAGACTCGACCGAATCGGAGCTGTCCCTCCTCCGATGAGACGCCTCGTGGGACGTAGCAGCGGAAACGCTACTTTTTCCCATCTTATTGACGTTGCGAGAGTAACTCTCATCCTGTGAATAGGACTGAGTGCTGTGACCTTCTCTAGTCCGTGAATGGTCATATTTCGTGTAGGAACCATCACTTTCGAGCAGGCTAGTTCGCCTGCTGGAGACGCCGTCGACCTTCGACGAGAATTCCTCCGCTCTGGAAATCGAGGACCTCCTCTCGGAGAGCGAACTGCCGCTCTCTTTCCTCAGGGCCGAGCTTTGATGCAGAGTCGCCCTCGAGTTTCTCCTGACGGAGGAAGAAGAAGAAGAACTCTCCACCTCACTCGAGATAAGGCTGGAACTCGAAACCGAGCTCTTCCTCGTGGACTGAGAGAAAATGTCATCATCACCGGTATCCCAGCTGCTGCTTGACTTCTTCTGGACTGAGGTCCTCAAAAGGCGCGAGGCCATCGTCAAAGACGAGGAATCTCTTTTTTTTTTAAAGTTTTTAAAAGTAACGGGGTGTTACCGGGATAAGACCCAGTTTTCGAATCGAGACTTCTTCACACGACGCGCACACAGAGGGCGCACGCACGCCACTACAACGCCGGGGGGTCGAAGACGGAAATTTCGTACTGTTTGCTCGAGGGTATTCGAAGTAAGACTGGATAGACACGATGCCATTTTGTGGGTGGGTAGGAGGAGGAAGTGGTGAGTATTGTTGGGGGTTGGGGATAGGGGGGAGGGCGAAGGGCGGGGGTAGGAGAGAATTAATCAGAGGGCTAAAAGCTTTACAGTGATTAGCCACCTCGTATGAGTCTAGTGGGTGAATAAAGGGGGTTGCATGAGTGAAAGGTGGATGAGCTAATAACCAATACGGATGCGCTCACTCACCTTTCCATCTCACAGGACTCGAGCCAACATCATCACCAGAGGGGATAAACTTGGTTATAAATACTCCTCGGTTATAACACTTTGTTTTTCTTTTCAAGTCAAAGAAGGGCGATAGTTGAGTGTAGAGGGCAGGGGGTCACATACCCCCAATTTCGGGGATAGGGACGAGAAGGAAAGATTGGACTTGAAAATACGGGTAACAGAGGACTGATTACCGCTCCTATCCTTTCTTTGGCTGGATGGGCGTCATTTCCAGTAGGCTGTTAAGAAAGTGGATTTTTACTTATATCCTCTCTTTCCCAAAAAGGTCCCTTTTTTTTTTTTTAGTACGGTATCTACACTTTTAAAATATTTCCTATTCTGTTGCCATCATAAGAGGGTTTATCTCACTACTAAAGAAAACCTCAACCTTATGGCAGAGGGATTTATATTTGCACCTTGTGAGCAGATATTTCGAAAATAAGTAAAAACAACGAATCATCCACAAAGGACGAATAAAATCACAGACAAGGAAGCAAATATTGAAGGCCAAGTTTTTCCTTGTTATATTCAAGCGTTTTCCCCCAAGACGTCTGCGATCAACAAAGACGTGTGCATATGGGCATTTATAAACAAGGATGACGATATTCTAGCTCGCATTTTGAAGGTCACGAAGATGTGGCGCTTTCTTCAGAAAGAATGACTTCAACAGATTATTCAAGAACGCTGAATTAACCACCGATGATGTTCTGTACAAATGAGCCCTTGAACTCTCTTTATTCACTCATCTTTTTTTTAAAGATTTGGAGCCTTAAGCTCTTCCTTTGTGACGAGAACTAAAAATATAATCGCTTCCCTTCAATGACCTCATAGTTCTATAATCGCAGGTGGGTGATCTTTGAAAGGAAGTGTCTAATAAGAGTGTTTGGATTCGCGACAAGTGTCCGACTTTCTAAGAAAGAATGCCCTTTCTGAACGTCACATTCAAATGAGGAATGTATGATACATTCATTTCTAACCGAATCACTACTCTTATTTAGGCCATGTCGTTCTTTGGTAGGACTCGTGAGCGGGGATCGGAAAAATTGACATTATTTATGGGCATATTTCATGTCAGCGATATCGATAATGGACATAATATTGTTAACGAAAGTTCCTGAAGGTACCACAGGGATTAGTAAAAGATTTTCATAAGCATAATTCATGCCAGAGAAAGTTCGTGAAGGACTATCGTCGTCACAATGTCCGCTGTTCTCTAAATAAAACTACAGTATCGTATTTACGTACATTTTCAGACATAACCCTCAATGGCATATTTTGACATAATGCGAAAAAAGGATGAGATACCTCTATCATTAATACTTTACGACACGAACGGTGTCCTAATCATATTTCAGCGCCATTTTTGGCAAGTTGTTAGAGAGAGAGAGAGAGAGAGAGAGAGAGAGAGAGAGAGAGAGAGAGAGAGAGAGAGAGATTGCTGACGTTTCTCGTCTTCTTAGATATTTGCCAGTAAACGGGGATCTGTGTCGTCTCACATGAATACTTCCTCTTATAAATGTGTTTATTTTTGAACCTTGTAAAAGGAGTATTATTTCAGCAGTAACAGTAATCGTAGTAGTATGATAGAAGCTGGTGGCTGGTGGACAGCCCCTTTGCCATCATCAGTTCTCTCCGTGTTTATCTTTAGTTTTGGCACTTCGGTGAAGGAAGGGGGAGGACTATAGGTGGCGTGGGAGGTGGGTGGGGAGGGGGTCTCCTCTGGGTCCCAATACCCATCCACAAAAATGTACAACTGACTCACACCTACCTAATCCACCTGCTCCGTTTGTGTACCTCCTGGCCTTCTTATTCCACGGTGGTCCAGGCATACATACACGTACGCACAAACCCACACACACCAACACACATACACACCTTGCGGTGAACCAGGTACCCACTATACATGAAAATGACTCTGCATGTCCGTTTTAGATACTCTAAGGAGATGTGTGAAATTCATTCAGCTTATTCCTAATTTATCCTATTTTTTCAGTGTAATACTAAAAGGTTGTTCGCAGGATCCCTTCGGACCCTTGCTCCACCCACTTTCCCTCTTCATTTCTTCAGCCTTGCTGTCCAGCCTCTCTAACTTTGAGGTTTGCCCCAAGATCCCCCTTGAAGGTCACCTCATCTACTATGTTCTGGATCTCCAACTCCCTCTTCTCATTCTTTCCTATCCCGGTATCTTTTGGTAAAATGGAGACATGCACTCGTTAGGCAGCCATGCAGCGCCTTCAACTCCCCAAAAAACCAGTCGGCGGAAGTAGTCAAAAATAGAAAACTATGCCGATAAATCCTGTCGGTGATATAAAAAAAATATATTGAAAGAAACAACGAATGCAGGAAGAAAATAAGAAAACCCAATACCTCCCACATTATTCGGGCAAAGGTAACTAACAATTCTCAGGCACATGATTGGATAACTTTCCCGGGATCAGAAATTGGAGATGAAACACGTCCAGAAGAACGTTCTTATTACAAGAAGGAATCTTGTTTGGTTGTAAAATAAAAAATAAATAAGTAAATAAAACTTGAAGCACTGATTCCAACAGCTTGCACTACTTGCGAATGCTTCGTGATTCTTCGTGATTCTTCGTGGTTCCGAATATTCAGTTCACAGAACTTCAATACACGGGGCAAAAAATTCACCGTATTTGCTATGCATAAAAATCAAGCTTATCTTGAAAAATATAAACACTGGTTTTGAATATAATATTAATTGTTATTTTTTCATTTGTCCAGAAAGAAAAAACACGCAGCATTTACATTTAAAAAAAAATTTACCTCCCATTTCCACATTAGCTAGAAATTATTCATGAGAATAATTTTCGAAAATCTTGAATATAAATACCTGTTTGCCTTGTGGTTTTTCTTTCTTTTTTAAAAATAGCAATAATATAGTTTTCATTTTCAATATTTGCATCTGCATCATTCTTCATATGCACACAAAACATGCGACAGCTATATACAGATAACCAAAGTACAATTAAAACATAAATATATGCATATATAAATTCAAGATACTCTCTTATTGTCTATGGTGCATCACTATACAGTGACCAGAAATAAGGAGTTAAAAGCCACGGTAATGTATATGAGACTATTTTTTCAAAATACAAAACAGTTTAAACTTTTATGTATTTTGAAAAATATGGTCTCGCGTAGTACATTACTGTGACTTTTAACGCACTCTCTTATTCAAGTAAAACCAAGACTTAGAAAATGAAATAAAAGCAAGGCACATAAATGCATCAAAGAGAATATGAAACGAAATCATGCACAGTGCAAAAAGAAAAAAAAATACAAGACAAAAAACAAAACTAAAGCAAGAAGAGAATAATACATTGACATACAGATACGAACACTATGAGAAAATGCATCTAAATAACAAAAATAAATTTCTATAGACAGGCATCTAAATCAAATAGAATTTTCTGGGGTACTCGAAAGAACAAATCGGAAAAATCAATGAGCTAAATGAATGAGTGATAAATACTGAATAAGTAAATAAATCAGAATGCAAGACACAGAGTGCAAACTCTTAATAAAAGAAGGTGAAGAGAGAACGTGACCAAATCGGGGAAGAAACATTCATTAAGACTTACTTTTTATCGAAGGTCTGTTCGTTCGCTGTAAGAAAAGAGCAAAGATAGAGAGTGAAGCAAAAAAACGGCCAAATAACATAAAAAAAGGAAAGACAATATGAGAGAGAGAGAGAGAGAGAGAGAGAGAGAGAGAGAGAGAGAGAGGACTGGTGATAAGGGCGCGGCTGGAACGCAAGAACGCCTCTGAAACTAGTCTCATGGACAGGTCTGGAACTGGAATGATGGCGCATGCGCCGGTAATTCTCTGTTCTTCACATTTCATCATTATCATTATTAATTATCAGTACACATCTGTGTACAAGCAAATTAAGTTTTAATTAACCCTTTTCAATACATATCTTTAAACAAAGTAAAATTTAATAGACTGCTCAAAAATATATCTATAATTACAACGAGCAAAGTAAGATTTGATCTTCGTTTCCAAAAAATGAAAGCAATTAAAAATTAACCTCATTACACAGTGAATATAAGTACAGATAATTTACGAATATGAATATGAATACAGATGATTTATTAATACAGGTAACTTATGATAATTCATTTACAATTCATAATTACATACAATTTACTACGACTCTGAAATCAGTACTTCACATCCTACGTCGTTCCAAATTTGCCTTCCAGTTTCCAGCGCTTGCTTTCCAACTTCGCTCTTTTAGGGGAAGTAAAAAAATTTAAAAAATTAAAAAAAATTAATGAAAGGAAAGCGCCTTGGCTCTAGACGTGGCTCAAATACACCCAAAAATAAAACGATGAAAATGAAATAAGAAAAAAAAAACCAAAAGCATTAGCTAATAGAGACACCTACACGGGCCTTGGTTCTGTTGCGATTTTCTTTTGTTTTTTTATCGATTTCTTTCGCTTTTCGTGATTATGGAATCTTACCTTTCTTGGGGCTCGTCTACGGCTGCAAAAGAGAAAAATGGTATAGAAAATTAGTCGCTTCCGAAGAGAGACTGTGTGAGGAGTGTTTGTGTTCGTGTCTTTGTCTGTTGGTTGCGTGTAAAAAAAAAAACATCACTACGTTTATTTATAAGGTTTCTTGTTTGTTGTTCTCACTTGTAGGGAATTGGTTTCTGTTCCAGTAATCTTAAGTTCTAAGGCCACGGTAAAGGAATTCTTGCAGATTTCTCCTTTCAAGTTCGTTTGATTATAATAATCTTCGAATATCATACAAAATACATATTCGTCTCCAGTTTGCCATTGTACCGTAGATAGTATATCTATTCAGGTTGAAGTTGATACAGAAAAATTTGAAAGTGAAAATGTCCCGTTTGGAGTAATATCCAACTTGGAGTGAAAATCCCTCTACGACATGTAGGCTACCTTTCTTTTACCTTGTCCTGAGATTAAGTGGCACAGTTGCTATTATTAAAAGGTGCTACATGCACATCTATGCGTTTGAAGACATAGACATGCTCACCCGCGTGTAAAATAAGCCGCCGAAGATGAAAGTGTAACGTACGTGTGTGTGTGTGTGTGCGTTGTGTGGGAGGTACAGTCGTGTTGAAAGAAGGTGTAGGTGTAGAGGAATGTGGGTCTGGTTGCCAACAACTGGAGGGAGAGAGAGAGAGAGAGAGAGAGAGAGAGAGAGAGAGTGTGTGTGTGTGTGTGTGTGTGTGTGTGTGTTGTGTGTGTGAGAAAGAGAGATATATAACTCAGCCAACGGTCCTCTGGGTGAAACTCGCTTTCACTGAGAGATAAATCTCTTCAGAGACTCATCTCAACTTCTTGCAATTTAGGAAATATCTCTACTGGGAATCGTCCTGGCGTTGGGCTTTTAGACGTTTCAGAAAAGACTGAATTTCATGGAATGTTTTTCTTTCTGTCTTTGTGTATCAAAACTTTATAAAGCCAATTCTTGTAGTATCTGCTACAGCCATCGCCATACAATTGTTACTGGAATATATTTATTCTTTATTTCAACTACCGATATCTTATGATAGAATAGTTAAAAAAAATTTTTTTATTTCTACTTCCGATATTTTGTGATTAGATATTTAATGATATTAAGCGCGGATTCTACCCACGAGAGCGTTGACTGACTGACATAACATACAGTGGAAATTATTTTAAAATCACATTGTCTTCTTTACTAACGATTACAGGGTGAATCTACTTACAATTATGTACATATAATAAAAAAATCTATTAAAAAATCACTTTGTCTTTATAATCCTGGCAACAAATACTCCATCACTAAGATCATAGCTATTCACAACTGTGAAAAATTGAATTTGAATGGAGATTTTTTTAAATCTAATTTCAAATTTAAGGAACATATAAAAAAATTGGTTATTCTTTGAAATCAGTTGCTGAGTTTATTTGGTCGTTTTAAGGGGCAAGCGGTCACTTGCGCTTGATAGTTAGAAAAATCTAGTTGGCGCATTATTTAGTTAAGCGATTTTCAGTTACCTACTCTGTTAATGTCAATAAGCAAATGAACGTCACCGTAGTTCGTTCTGAAAACTACGTAAACTTTCAACGGTTAATTTAAATTTTAATCCTAATGAGAGGAAGTCTAATTATGTACATTAAGTTTTAAGCACAAGATGATTAAATATTCATACATTTTATTCACTGGATCGTTTTTGTAAAAGAGAAACGATTGGAGGCGAACGAACAGACAGCAACGTTGGAGCGGAACAGGTCTCGTTCAGGAAGACAGAACGGCAGGCAGAAAACAGTTCTGCAAAATTCAATGACACCCAAATTTTCCCAATTCCGTTTCGTTATTTGTCAAATGAGTCAGTGAGTTAGATACTAAGGATAAAATTATAATATTTCAGAGGCTAAAGACCCTTTGCTACTCAGGTTAAAAACACTGACAACAAAATTGAAAAACATTAATTCAGAAATATTGACAGAATTGAAATAAAAACGCCTCCTAATGAAGTCTGTCTTCCCGAGCAGATCCCACCTGGTATGTAAGCTGGTACGTGGCACAGTGGGTAATGTTACATTTGCTGGCAACTGAAGCCAAATTTAGTGAGTGATGCCAATATCTGAAATGCTTGCATCGGGGTATGTATATCTACATCTGGGCATTATCCGACTAGAGGAGCATTACCAACAGGTGATTAAGTCTGTAAATCCTCGAGTTAAATAATACATTCAAACCAAGTTAATACCAAGGCATGCAGTTATCAGTCAGCACGCACACTGAGACCTCAATCATAGAATGGTTACAAATCAAAAGTTTTCCAACGTAACTAGGGTAGTGAAAAAAAATATATAGATCTATATGAAGAATAAAAAAAATCCACTTTTAATAATAAAAGTCAAGAGAGGTTTTTCAAGTGAAGAAACCTGCATTTCACTCAAAACTCAAAGAATCATAAAATGAATAAAAGTGCGACAGGCTAAAAATAAAATTAAATAAAAACAGAATTTAATAAAAACTCAATCCAGGTTCGTGTTACATGTTAAAGCAAACCACTTTCTAGACAAAAATAACTGTTTGTCATCAGAATTTTATGCTAAGCATAATTCTCTGACTGCATCCAGAGAGGAGGCGAAATAGTTTTAAGAATTGAAGGTTGGTGAAAAACAAACTCTCAGCCAAATGCATTCAAGGTGCAGAAGCAAGAGAAAGAAAAAGGTGTAGTACCATGCAAGCGGTTGAAAGACATCCTTTCATTAGCTGGGTGTGAGAGGTGGTGAAATGTATATTGCTTGTTTTAGCAGCTGGAAAATCTAAATGCATTGCTTAAAAGTCACTTGTTGCTGACTAAGGGAAAATTATGAACAGGAAACTGTAAATGACACTTAATTTGCTCAACTAAAATGTATTAAAATTCGTTTAAGAAACATGATTAGAATTCATTGCTTATAAATATTAGATTATTACAATTATTATAACACCAATACAGGAATAAATTATAGGAGAAATTTTAAGCTGGAATCAAAAGTAACTTGATCGAGCGTTATTAAATATGTTTTAAATAATGGATTTTGAAAAATAAGACAGGGTTAAAAATGAAATAAACCATTAAGCTCAGATTTTCCAATGGAACTGTCAATGGGTCTGTCATGTGTAGCCAGGTTCAGAACGGCGCTTTTGAGACTGGGAACAGAAATGGCCTTTCTGTTCGTGACAAAAATTTTCGGTCTAAAAATGCCATTCTGAACAGTCATGTCTCTTGTTAATATCATTATTTTCAACTACTGTTGGTAAGTCTGTACAGAAGCGTCCTCTGGAAGCCGTTATGAAAATAATAAGAAGATATTAGGAAGATATTAGGCCCTATGAACTTTTATTTTTTATTTTTTGCTTGCTTGAGCGCGAGAGCTGAAGAGCCAAGGCAGACGTCGTCTTATCTCTCTCTACCTTTCTAGTTGTTTTCATTATTATAAACAAATTCACAGAACGAAAGATCCAAACGAAACAAAAAATAAAATAATAATGATAACAATAATGAACACAGAAAGGGGTAAAAAAAAAGAGAGATAGAAAATGAAAGATAGAAGATATGACAGCTCTTAAAAAAATATCACTTAAATTTAAGTTATTTAAAAAAAAGTTGGAAAAAACATATGGAAAATCTATGTAAATTCTTTTTAAAATAAGCAATCAGTCCCAAACTTCAAGGCATTATACAGTGCGAAGCTACGTCTAATACAAATATATATTTATATATTTTTTGAAGTCTTCGTCCCTCGCTGAAGTCAGAGGTACAACAAGAGACAAAAAGAACAACAACAACAGTGACAACTGCTTGTAGGGGAGTCGTCAAAGTCACTTGAAATAAAGGACAAACAAACGATTATTAATGAGAAGAAGTCCTTTACGAGACGGTCTAAGTCACAGCAACATGGACATTATAACAGCTAGACACAAGGGAGAGAATCCTCATTTTATGTTATTCTAAATCTATGTCAAGGGCTCGAGTTATCTGCTGCTGCTGCTAGTAAAAGCACTGGGTTCTAAATGGAGAGAAAACAATGTTCCTTAAATCAAGTAAGCCTTCAAGAACGTGGAAATTCATTCAGAAGAATAAAATAAATGAGGTTCTCAAGAACTGTCTTTGAACATTTTATTTCACTGATGTCCACTGTTACTCTAAGAAATAAAATCAAACAAAAGTTGCTCCTGTGAGAGATTATCAAATCTTTCAAATGAAAATGTTATTCACCCAAGATAATAAGTATTGATTAGGCAATGGAGAGCAACTCAATTTCAAATCAGTTGTCTATTTTAGTGAATATAGAGATGTCAAATTCTGTAGAGAGTACTGTATTTATTTAAAAAAAAAAAAAACAGAAATTAACATCTTGAACATAATATTAAGGTCTACAGTAACCCTAGTCAAATATAGTCAGTCTTTTTTTTAAATATGGCCTTCTGCTAAAGTGTCCATAATAAAGATATTGCCGCAAGTCGGCAATATTCCTAAAATAGCTTCAGATTTCATCCGACTATTCAGCTTAGTTCCTACACCCTAAAATATAACTACGTTAATTGTTCCCTATTCTCCTGGAACTAAATATAACTTGCCACTCAACCACAGATATCTATTCGTAATAAATTTGATTTATCTCTTCATTAGAACCCTAACAACGCCCATCTAAACTTATTCCTTTACACTATAAACTCTTGCTGGCTCACGGCTCGAAATATGATTCCCTCCGTGACTTGTTTACCTACTTCCTTTCTATTTCTTTCTCTGGTCCTACTTCCTATTCATTCGCAACCTTCCCTGCCTCAGTCTCTTCTCAGCGGGGCTGAGTGCAGAGGTCCACACCAGGCCTCTTAGTCCGTTTAACATTTTACCAAGCATATGGGCCCCTTTTGTACTAGGGTCAGTGCCGGCAGAAGGCTACATTCATCTAAAACAACCAACGACAAACTGTCTCCCCTCTGTTACTCCACTTGGCAAGACACAAGAGCAATGTCCAAATTATCCTTTCTTTCTGATCTTTCATGTCAATAAAATTTGAAGGTAGGAAATCATAATAGTTCCAGCAGACTTATAGAGAATGCCATAAATCGGACACGTGAAAATCCTTCTAAGATGAAAAAAAGGGGCCAGCAATAAACAGCTCAGAGTCTGGGAGACGCACGCACAAAAACAACTCTTGATTTGCCAAGAGCGGATGACCTAAGCCTCGGGAAATGTCAAGACGTGGTTGAACTGAAAAAGATCTTGCCTAGAGCTGCCGAAATGAGAGAGGGGGCAAACACCAGGCGCTTGCCAAACGCTGTTCACCTATTCTGCTCTGCTCTTTCGCTTCTTCTCCTCTAGCCTGAGACAATCGGGTGGGCTACACACTAATGTCTTTCAGAGTATCCCTGAACTTCTAGAATTTATTTGCTCAAGAGAGTCTACGAGATTCTTGCCTTGTTTTTATTCCAAGTGGGGAAAACTCGTTCCATTAAACAAAAGTGTTCGTTGCCAAATTCAGTTATTCATCGTGGTTAAATGTTTATTTTGTGACTTGGGCAGGTAGACATAAAACTTTTATATTTACATCCTGCTCATTTAGAACGTAGTGCAGAGCAGTCTCTAAACTATTATGAAATAAAATTTTATATCATCACTAGAGTTAATATCACATAAAAGATGGACATAACAAAAAAGCATCGGTTAATATATGAACGTCCCAAATTTCTCACAATATTCTAAAGAAAGGAAAAATACAAAGGTCTGCTCTGATACTACTACGAGGGACTCGGCACCTTGCTGGTGACACTGCATTTCTAAATCACGGGTCTGCACAACATTTTCTCTATTCCACAAAGCTTCCACAAATAATCTCAAGAGTACAGTGTCCCATATAACTAGCAATGTACTCTTACAAGCGTTTCATTCATCAATGATGGAATGAGGCACGATTCAAGTATTTCCTCTTTTTTCCCCTCCTAAAAAAAATAGCACAAACCCTTCCTCTACTACTAGTATTGTGTACATGTCTCATGAACCTCGACATATTTATAGTTCAGTAAATTCCTAAAACACTTAAATCTCCTTCATATTATCCTTGTTCATTAATGTTTGTAACAGAATGGACGAAGGCTTAGTTATCCCCTAAACTGCTAATAGCATTAATTGTTATCTTATTCTATTCCTACATACCATAAAACGATTTCTAAATATTAATTACTGTGGATCCTATGCTCGTTAGCCTAGCAGAATAAAGTCAGCTAACTGCTATAGGCCAATAGCTCATTGCCCCTATACTCATCAGCCTAACAGGTCTGCTAACTCTTGTTATAGCCCTATAGCTCCTTGTTCCTATATCTATCAGCCTAACAGGTCAGTTAACTGTTGTTACAGGCCTATAGAACTTTTCTCCTAAACGCATCTGCCTAACAGTTGTTATAGGCCTATGGCTCCTTCCTCCTCTATCCAGCAGCTTAACGGAAGTCGGCTAACTGTTGCTCTTGGTCTATAGTGCCTTACTTCTATACTAATCAGCATAAAAGGTCAGCGGACTCGTGTTATAGGCCTACAGTACCTTGTTCCTATATCAGTCTGCCTAACAGGTCAGCTACCTCTTGTTATAGGCCTTTAGTTCCTTTCTCCTATACTCATCAGCCTAACAGAAGGTCAGCTAACTCTTGTTATAGGCCTATCTACAGCTCCTGTACTCATCAGCCTAACAGAAAGTCGGCTAACTTGCTAGAGGCCTAGCTATGCACGAGCTCAAGTAATTTGTTGTCATACTTCGTCTCTTTAAAATCAAAACCGTAACAACATCGGGATACTTACGACTGAAGTTGAGGTTGATGGACGCGGACACCTCGCCATACTTGTTCTTGGCCTTAACTTTGTAGAGGCCGGCGTCTTCCTCTTCGACGTCATCCAGAATGAGCTGGACGTCGTGGATGTTCTTGCTACATTCCTTGACGTTGATTTTGATGCGCTGGCTCTCCTTCACCTGGACGTCGCCCCTGTACCACTCGATTTCGGGTTTGGGCGACGCCGACAGCTGGCAGTCGAAGATGAGTTTGTTGCCGTCATCCTCCTGACGGAGTTTGGGCTTTTGGGTAAAGCTTGGGGCAAAGTTTTCCCCCATTGCCCCCCCTTAATTTTTGGGGCTCTTGGTCTCCAACCAGATATTTAACGTCGATAATACATCAAGGGATCTGCGGAGGAGAAAGCAAACGTGGATAGGGTGAAGTTATCGATACAGACGTTCATAATAGAATACAGATTACATATCCTCCAGAGGAGTAAAATGATATTGATGGTTATTGTTGTAAATCTTAAACTACAAGAATGCTGTCTCCTTTGATCAAATTTTGGTCAAATTCAACTTCAAGTATCAAAAACTTGTCCAACAAGTGAAGACGAAAGACGACATTCGGTTATTTTTGCACTTGCCATAAACAGTAAACATTCTCAAAGCACGTATTCATAAATGCTAGGAAGTATTTCACAGCACTCAAGAAATCATTGTCACAGTAGTTTCCAAGCAAAGTAAATTTTCATTTTCATTCACATGAAAATCACATCAAAACAGCGGAATTTGAAAGAAAATGTTCACTTCTTTAGTACCCATATTTTAACTTTTTTGTTAATTATTTTAATAACGGCACTTTTAACTAGTCACATCTCCAGGTTTGTAATTCACATTAAATTTGAAGTTTGTAAGTTACTTTCATGGGAAAATGCACATTTTATAACAAATAGCAGTAGTATCTGAAAATAGCGTAATGCTGAGAGAGAGAGAGAGAGAGAGAGAGAGAGAGAGAGAGAGAGAGAGAGAGAGAGAGAGAGAGAGAGAATTAAATATTTCATCAATTTTTATCGTCAAAGCGTGGTCAGTTATATAGAGTGAAAGTATGACTGGCTTACTTAAGTGGCTAAAATAATAATAATAATAATAATAATAATAATAATAATAATAATAATAATAATAATAATTTTAGTTGTGGTAATAGTGTAACATGTTGCAACGATAATTACATTTGTTATAACTTACAGAAACTCCATAAATCATCATCTATGTTTTGCACAACAACAACAACAAACACAACAACAACAACAACTACAACAACAACAATAATAATAATAATAATATAATAATAAATAATAATAATAATAATAATAATAATAATAATAATAATAATAATTTTACTACCAACGGTTGCACAATATATATAATGGACTCAAACTATGTGGCCAGCAACGTATTCGAGTGGGTCTAGGCTAATGTCAGTGACCAGCATATGTCATACTGTACTTCAGCCAAGTCTGTTGCTGAGCTTAATATTCAAATATATCTTCCTTCTTCACTTGTGATAACACGCAGACACACATTATATATAATATAAATATATATTTATATAATATATATAATACATATATATATATATATAGTATATATAGCATATATCATATATTTATATTATATATATATATAATATATATATATACACGCACAAACAGTATTGGCTTTCTGAATTACAGATGAGCTGATAAAAATATATTCCAGGTCGTGGTACATTATAATCGAATATGGAACCCAAATATTGGTAGTTTACTTCTATTACATCTGGCAAAGGGCTAATTTGATTAGATAACAGGAAACACAACTTCAACATTAAATACCCACAAGTAAAACTTTTTTTAAGCGCTATATAGAACAAATTTGGGAGCAATTAAAAAAACGAAAATAAAACATGATAATTAAGATTCCATAATTGCCAAAATAATTCCATCAGCAATAGCAGCGCTTTAAAATCGCATTGAAAACATGCTTGGTAAGTGTTGTAAATATGAGCGGTATTTCCGGACAGATATTCATGTATATCTTAAATGCAACAAAGTACAACATCACCTTTTAGCTCTGCACCTGAACGAAACAGTTAGCCTAAGCGCCAAGAATTGCTATACACTATAGTAGCTGAAAGTCATTAGCATAAAATATTTAATGTGCGAGTGAAAAACCGTAATCAATTAACCAAGGCGAAACACCAAATTAAAATTTCCAATAATTTGGAAAGTTGAGTAGTGTCAACCTATAAGTTAGGCCGATGCTAAAGAAAGATTATACCTTGAAGAGGTAAGGTACCGTGATTTCCGCCACGACCAAGGATTACAGAATTATAAATAACTTTACCCTTCATCACTTGAAGAACCGAATGAAATTCCCTTCGTCACTGGCATGAGTCTACGTCAAGAGGAATAGCTAGACCTATCGGTCATACACCCCTGCTACTAGCGCATAGTTGTCAGCAATTCATCTGACTGCTGACATCGTTCAGTCTCGGCGAAACTATCTTGTGGCTGGTTACCTGATAGGCCTACGCGTAATAAAGAGCTTTATCGTTGCTAATCGTTTGTCCAGCTGTCGGGAAATAAAGCACATAATACAAAAGGGGAGACATTAAGAATATGATTTAAACTAGGCTATTATAAATGCATCGAAGCTCCGATTTAGGATAACTTATAGTGAAAGGCCTTTAAAAATACAACAATATTAGGTTAATAACTGCATTTGAAAACGCTGGACACAAGAGCTTCCTACCTGTCCTTAGTACTAGACTTATACATTGACCAACAAATGATTTCCATCTGAACCAACCTTGCAAGTAGACTACAGGTCACTTCATTTCGTTGTAGTACAGTTAATTTACCGCGATAGGATACGAAACTTCGTTTCATGGTTTTACTTTAATGGAAATAAACAGCCTCAGCAATCACAAACAGACATATGAACTTCTAAACGAGAACTGATGAGTCTGGATTCTGGAAATTGACTCGTGCAGTTTATTCTTTGAATCATGTTCCAAAACATCGAGACGTTTCAATTTTGCATTTGCAATTAGTTTATCATTATGTAGTCTTCATGTTTCTGTGATATGTATAAACCGTATAATATGAAGGGGCGTTATTCAACACTCGTGCATAATGGTAACCGCAATATTTCACACTTTAAGAAGCCTTACCGGCCTGCTCGAAACGTATCGAAGCACCTCACCGAACAAAATGAACACGGTGCAAAACATGCGTCCTTGGTAATTTCTGTCTCATTTAACATAATTTTGCAGTTTTATGGTGGCATGTCCTTCTGCAGTATATACTAATTAGAAATAAAATCCTTTTAAACTATGTTGAAGAGGTGATACAGAGCCAAAAGGATTATTTAATAATTTTTTTTAATTCGAAATCGAGTGATTACACACATTCACCGTTGCGAGACCCGTAACGTAACCGGTGTGACGGTGTCTAGCTTATCGTTTGTTTCTTTGTTTATAGTGAATTTCTGCAAGTGCGTGATCATTATAGTATCTTGAATTCAGTAAGAATTGCCGTGACGTGAAATACCAAAGACTTCGTAATATGGACAGAAGATACTATAGTCGAATCGTTATCTGGGGTACTACGATCAACGAAAGCTTTGATTAATGTGATGGGTGTGACAACTTAGCTGTTCTCCTGCCATTGAATGTTACTGTAAGTACCATGGTTAATAACACAAATTCCAGAATATATTTTGATTTATATAATCATCAACGAAAGGCTAAATTATATATTATCTACTTCATATTAGGTTCGTAGGACAGCCGGAACATAAAATCGTGTAGTAACCCATTTACCGCCATAGCCTAACCTACTCGGGACTCAAACTGGTGTACTACATACGTAGGTTCACGCGCACACAGCAGTGTCATTTGCATTATCACTGGATCACTTGTATTTTCCGGGCCGGGGGCGGTGGGGGGACGCCGGAAATACAACGAACAATTGGCTAATTTTGATGGGCTACATCATATAGCTAGGTAACCAGATCTATAGGCCTAACTTTTAATACCCCCCCCCCCCCCGCTGCATTTGGTAGTGCCGTCTTAGGCCCCAAGCTCCAACCCCTTTCTATTTATTGTACCTGCTTTCATATTCACTTTCGTCCATCTTACTATCCCCCTTCTCCTAACAGTTGCACCTTTCAAACCTTTAACTGTCAACTTCCTTTTCAGCGTAGAATGACTTCTTAGGTCTCCCAATGCATGGCCTAAATTCTATTCAACTCTTGAACCTGTCAACGTCCACCTATCTCTTCCCTAACCTAACCCAACCGTTAACCTGGGCAGGAACATCGGTAATTGCGTAACCCTGAAAAGCGGTAGGATTGTGATTGTTTATTTGACAAGTAAGGATTTAGTCTTGTTTGGTGGTATCCCATCCCATTAGAGTTTTGACATTTATTTTGCCATAGGTAACAAAATTATAATATAAGAAGATATATATATATTATATTATTATATATATATATATATACAATATATAATATATATATTTATATACAGATAATATATATATATATATATATATGTAGATATATATGCATATATATATACAATATACATATATATATATATAATATATATATATATATAAAATATATATAGTATGTATATAGTGTATATATATACATATATATATAATGTATATATATGTTTTATATATATATATATATATATATATATATATATATATATATATGTGGTTTTATAGATATAATATAATCTATATATCTATATATATTATATATACTAAACGCGTTTAAAAGTGATGAACTCCATGTGTAACAATGAAATTCTAAATGATAAAGCAGTAGACCTGAAACGAATTGTTCGGTATCTTAAACAGTTTCAGTAGGCCTACTTATTTGCTAAATCGTAACCTACATACGGCCTTAAGTCAAGGTTTTATATGCCTTGTATATTTATTACTTAATAATATATATATAATTATATAATATATATATAAATAGATATAATATATACATATACATATACATTATACACACAGGTAATTCCTAAGTGGCCCACAACCCTTGAATGAAAATTTCTAGATCCGCCAATGCCTTAAAGTAGAAGGCGACGTATAGATTAAGACCATGTTGCCAAAAATCGTTAATTTTGCATCAAAAAAACGTCAAAGACAGGGTAGTCGATTGTCGCTGCTTAGGTTCATCCAGAGTTACTTATGTTTAACCAAAAGATTCATAAATTTTTTTGTTATGCCCAACAAACAACTCCAGAGCAACTGAAACGGCCAAACATAACTACTAATGTTTACGTGCTCTGCAAATACCCCCCACCAGCCAACCGCCTGCCTGCCCTGGCACAGGTTGGTGGAGGTGGAGGTGTTGGAGGAGCTGCCTGCCGCAGTTGTTGGTGATAAATTAATTCGAATACTGAAAACAGGGAAGGAACTCCACTTAACTGACAAACGCGATGCGCAAATTGATTACATAAGTATTCGTTTAACGATTATGAAAATAAACTTTGGCCGAAGGGTCTATTTATTTATTTTTTTCAATTTTTAATTTCTCGGGATTTTTTTTTTAAGTTAAAGAGGCCAGCTGATTTTAACGATCTGTTTTAGGTTTTTATGTTTATAGTGGTTGTACATGACTATAAACAGATATTGCTGTAGTATATATATATATATATATATATATATATATATATATATATATATATATATATATATTATATATATATATATATATATATATATATATATATATATATATATATATATATATATATATATATATATATATATATATATATATATATATATATATATATATATATATATATATATATATATATACTATATATATATCACATATATTTTACACGCACGCACAAATATATATATATTCTCCTGTCTAGTTACTGATGAAGCGAGGATGAACTTCTGTTTATAATTAAAAGCAATCGCCATCAAAAAGCCAACACAAAATTTCCGAATCATCTGGTCTTTGTAGTTAGAGAATATAGCAGAGATGAAAATATGAGAAAAATTAATTTTTTAAACATTGATAAATGATATTTTATACAATTTATCATCGATTCCGTATTTAGGGGAGATGGATGCGGCAGTTATAATTATTTGATATTGATAATTGTGATACTGTGATCGAATTTGTGTGTTAACTAAGGTTTTATACCAGTGACTGGATGTAATTTGATGAAAAATTCAGTGCTATCAATAGGCATCGTCTTATGCTTTCTGTCACTGGAGCGAACTCTATGCGTAGAGAGAGAGAGAGAGAGAGAGAGAGAATCTGCTTTGTCGTGAGATTCCTTTAATACACATATCAAGCTATTTTAAACTAAACTTGGCCCAGGGGTGTATGGGAGAGAGAGAGAGATACAGTAGTAGAGGAGATGTTGGGTGGGTAGGGGGAGGAGTGGGGGAAGTCACATAAGGAAGAAGGAAAATACGTAGAGAGGACTGACGGTCTGTGTAGACGACCTTGTGGCTTTTGAGGGCTGCCAACATTCCCGCGCAGTCCCGCCTCTCCCCTCATCCTCCCAGGGTGGCCAGGAAGGTGACTTGTCTGTGGGAGTTTTGTAGGCACTTGATGACTCTATTATGAAGCGTTGAAGAATGTCGTTTTATGTTTTAAATTTGAAAATTAAGTTTCTTTACTGTTTTCACTTGTGTGGTACCTGAGTCGTTGGGAAAGAACTTCAACACGTAATATTTGTTTGGGACTCGGGGTAGGACTTGGCACCATTGCGTGACCGCATCGTGGTCATGTGTAATTATTAAAGGCTATAGTATTGAGAGCCAAAAAAAAAAAAAAAAAAAGCAAAAAAAAAAAAAAAAAAAAAAAAAACGTAACTTTGCGTAACATTGGAGTAAAATCCTAATTAGTCAAATTGTATCATTGAGCAATGTGAGAAAGCGAGGTTGTTGAGGTCATTATACTGAAAAAATAAATACTTGTTTATAATGTGATATACTGTTATTATTGTTTTGATATTAACTGTAATTAAATGTTTTCTTGCAGACTGAAGTTTACATCATACAGAACTAGGTGTATCCATTGAAGTTGGTTAAGTTAACGTTAAAGCTAAACACTACTTTTGAATTTATTACTGGATCTCCATATTCCAGTCATGCAGTTACAGCAACGTTCATACGTATTTTTCAGTTTGCGCTTCAAAATGTTTATATACTGGCTACGTAAGTAAACCGGTTACGTTGACACTGAGGGGACTCACTATCGCAAAAAGATTGTAATAATCGACAACAGACAGGAAGTCTTCGATATTGTTGATAATATAAATGAGAAGAAACTCGCTAATTGTTGAATGCTTAGCCAATCGGATAATAGAATTCATGACTGTGAA
This sequence comes from Macrobrachium nipponense, assembly GCF_015104395.2. Classification (NCBI taxonomy): domain Eukaryota; kingdom Metazoa; phylum Arthropoda; class Malacostraca; order Decapoda; family Palaemonidae; genus Macrobrachium; species Macrobrachium nipponense. The sequence continues at coordinate 182,932,045 of NC_087200.1, read as the reverse complement.
CTATTCGGAAACATTTTGGACTAACAGTCTTGCTGATTTCTTTCGTAAAACATCGCTTTTATGTTTGAAATATATTTGTTAGTTAGTTGAGACTGATGTAAGGTTATATATATGGTGAGGTGTGGTGTATATAGTGTTTTCTATTGCACATCTCTTCTGAAAAATTTTCGAGCTATGTTTGTTTCAAATGTTAAAGTTTGTTTTTGGAGTTGGCAGTGTTGCTCATCCAAACACCTGCTTGTCATGTTTCAAACGTTTTGTAATCAGGTTCTGACTACATGAAATGCGCTCACATGAAGATTAATTGGTGTTGCGTTTATAATTGAATTTTATATATTTCTGAAGCTGAGATATCTTGCATATGATTAAAGGAAAGGAGTGCGTGGTCAGTAAAATTGGATCAAATCTCTTCATTGCCTTGAGAGTTGCAAATAGTATAAATTTGTTTTATTGGTTTAGAAACCCTCAAATACCAGAACACAGCCCCACATTCACTCTGGGATTAGCGCAGTAGTTTTGGTATTTAGTTTTATATTGGTACTGAAACATTTTTCGACCGATATTTATTTATTTACCATTGAAATATTAAAGCGCCCTTCACTTTCTTCATCCTGGAAGTACAGAGAACTTTCTTGCCAAGACCACGAAGCACCATTGTCCTTGGCTAGTTAGTGTACGTGGGTATTGGTAATGGTGTAGTACCCAATACCCTGCTTGAGAGTGTAGCCGCGTGAAAATCACTGGCATAGTTGAGGGTTGACTTATAGAAGTAGACAGGCGACTTCCAACAGTACTAATGGTGCTAGGCTGCGCTCCTAGGTAAATCTTATAAATATTTAGTAAAGCCATGAGTTCGAGGAATATAATATAATTCACAAGCTGTGTCTATACTGCGCGTGTTCTTCAGTTT
>NC_087200.1:182913635-182926135 GCF_015104395.2 Macrobrachium nipponense | reverse complement strand
ATGTTTTTCTCCCAGCAAACTTTAATTTCTCCCCCACCTTCCCTCCTCTACCTCCCCTAAGAATGCCAACACGCCTTCAGGGGCCACCCTACGTCGATGAAAGTTATTGCCGATATTTGGGGCGTGAAAATCGGAAAATGCAAAACTATTGTTAGATCAGACAGCTGTGGGTGAAGTTCGAAAGGATTTGTGATGGGGGGCGGGGGAAGGCGGAGGGGGGCGGGTTAGATATGTAAGCCCTCTGTGAAGAAGGTGAACTTCACAGAAATTGATTAATGACGACAAGAATTGAGGAGAAGACAGATCTTCACCTCCACAACTCCTCTACCTCCTGCCTTTACCTCAACCCCCCCCCCCCCCCCACCCTCATGCTCTGTCCCCCTCCCTTCCCCTACCCTTTCTCTTCCCCTCCCCTCTCCAAGAGAACTACTAACCAAAACCAGGGGTTAGAGGCGGAAGTTGGCAGGAGCTACCAAGTTCGATGTTACAAATAGCCGGCCATGTTGCAGATTGTTTAACGTTGGTGGTGGCACCCGAGAGGGAAGATGTAGAGAGAGAGAGAGAGAGAAGAGAGAGAGGGAGATGAGAGAGAGCAGGAGAGCAGAGAGGAGGAGAAGAGAGTAGAGAGAGAGGATAATTCAGCATCTTAATATATTTGTGAATGCATAGTTTATCTTAAGGAGGGGAAAAATCAAGAAAGGAATATATATATTATATAGTAGTGCATATAAATATAGTAATATATATTATAGATTATACTATAATATATATATATTATTATATATATTGTATGTGTGTGTCGTTGGTCTATTTTTGTTTTGGCTGCTAGCCAAAACTATACATCCTGAACTGAAGTAAATTATGATACTAAATGAGATTATTTGTTCTTCCCAGTGATGGAAGTCAATTCTTTGGGATGGGTCTTCAAGTAATGGAATTCGTCAACTTTATTCGTTCAATACGGGAATATTTTTCTTTTTTATTACGTAAATTTTTTTATTGCTAGAAGTGTCGAAAGATTGGTAAATCATTAATAGTAATTGCGTCACTGTGTCGCGAAACTTCGATTGCGATATTCTACACCCTGTAGAATATATGACTGATCTTATTGACAGTTTCGGCTCTGAATAAGGAATTAATAAGGCCACCAGAATTGAGAAATGGGGTCGAGAAGCGCTAAATGACAATCGATTGTACTGCGAGAATATGGGTAAATATTGATTTGTAATCAGTTTTTAAAGAAAGTTTTGGATTATCGTGCTTCCTAAGATATCAGTTCACCGCGTCCTCCGTTCATGTCAAGGAGTTTTTTTTTTTTTTTTTTTTTTTCCGTCAAGCATTTTCGTTGCATGAGGGTGGCTACGGGAATGCCAAGTGAGAGATCTCTTCCATATTCACATTTTCACCGCAAAATCAAGAACGTATCCCTAAGCTGACCTCAAAAAATTAAATGTATTATCCGGAATGAGACAAATGAGTAAGTAATTATATCAGACGGTAGCCCTTCACGTCACGTCAAGAATAATGTTTTATAAATATTGCAGCATTTATTTTGCTGTAGCAAACTGTATACGTAATTGTTAACATGTTACTTATTCCGGTACATATTTTGCTGCAGCAGACTGTATGTGTAATTATTTGCTTGTTACTTACTAAGGAAGTATTGTTATATTGCAGTTAACAAGTTCGGAAACTAAATTTTTATCTACAGAGCGAAAATATTCCCGTTTTTGTTTGGTTAACGTTGAGAAATGCGTTCTTTTCGAAGGATTCTTTACCATGAAGATTAATTATTAATTTATTATTTTTTCTTTTTTTTTTTTTTTTTTTTTTTTTTTTTTTTTTTTTGCTCTTACACCAGTCCTCTAATTCGACTGGGGTGGTATTTACAGTGGTGGGGTTACCGGGTTGCCATCCATGCGCCTTATGGGAGTCCATCACTTTTCTTACTATGTGTGCCGTTTCCTAGGATCACACAAACTTCTGCATGTAGGGGGGGGGGAAAAAAAAAACCCCTGGGGGGGAGCTACTTCAGCTCTAGGTTTTTACTAGAGTTTCCTTTTTCAGGGATCTTGGGTATCGTGCCTAGTGCTCCCTATGATTATGGGTACGATTTCAACCCTGGATATCCCATATCCTTCTTATTTTCTATGTTTTCAGATCTTGATACTTATCAGTTTTTCCCTATCTTTTCTCCTTCAAACTCTGCGGTTTGTCCCCATGGTATTTGCGACATCCAACTGAGTGATAACTTTCTTCTTGATTTGTCAATCAACGTCACGTTCTGGTCTATTTGCACGTATCACGCCTATCCCGTTCGATCCATAGTCCACAGAACCCAGAAGGAATCTTTGCCTGAGCGTTTTTCCTATCACCTCCCTCAGGTTTGGTGCTCGTACACTTATTACTGCAACTACCTTGATGTTTCTGTTGCACAGGCTTCCAGTGGAGGGCTTTTGCCACTGAATGCATAGGCCTCCTTTTTGGTACTGGTTCTATGCAAGTGCCGGGCATTCAGCTTGCTATGTGGTTTATGGTTTCCATTTGTTTTTCGTATTGCACTTCCTACATTATGGGAGAGATCTTTTATTTCCGTCTATCGTACTTTGAAACATATCTGGTTCTTAGGGCCTGGATCTTGTACCGGCTCGTTTCATTCCTAATTCCTTTCAGTTTCCCTTCTTTAGCTCCTCCCCTCTGTAGCCATTGCCAATTGTGCATACGCTGGCTAGTTCTTTAGTTCTCTCTATGTATTGTTCGTGCATTTGGTTTGTTGTTGCCCAGTCCTCTGTTCTCTCTGTCTTTCTCCTTGTCTCTGTATTATTTCTGGGTCTTACGTCTACTTTTATTAGGTCCCTTCTTCCCCATGCACCGCTTTAGCCACTCGTCTTCACCTGGTTTTCCAGATATTGCCCCCAGTGCTTCTGTTTTTCAATGCCGACGCCAGTCCTCTTATATATTAGCTAGTCCCTTCCTCCCTCCTTCCTTTCGTCGTTATGTATAGTGCTGTCCGTATTTGCTATGGGGTTGCAGTGCTTCGTGTATTGTCATTTGTTTCCTGGTTTTTTTCAGATCTATGCTGCGGAGTTCTGCCTTCGTCCATTCCACTACTTCCTGCGCTGTTATCTTGAATTGACATGGCACATTCTTGCCCAATATGTTTATGGCTTTTATCATAATTTCTCCACCTCCAATCTTGAGTTTTGAACTTGCAATAATCGCCTTGCAGTCTAATGCATACGATTATTTCCTGATCGTGGTATCATTCTCTTGGTGTTTTATATCTCCGCCTTCCATTATTCCCAGCGGGTATTTGTATCCTGTCTCCATCTATCGTGTTTGATGTTGCTCCCATCTGGTAGCGTTTATCCCTTTCAGTTCTCGTTACTTTGCCATTTTTGGTATGTTGACTAAGGCGCAGTTTTTCTATTCCAAACCCATTCCTGATGTCCCAAGATTACAATCATTAAGTCCCCTGATTAATTAGGGTATCTTATTCTTGAATTCTCTACCCATTACAGGCTTGATGGTACAAATTACCACCTTATCAGCACCCTTATTTAACCATTTTAACCCCAGTTTTTTTTTTATTCTTTTTCCCCCGGCCTTCCCACTTCCTATTCCATTCCCACTTCGTTTTTATGTTTTTCCTTTTTCTCTCCCTTTTTTGTTTTATTTTTTTTCCCTGATTTCCCATGAACATCAGATGGTTGATTTTGTTGCCCAGCTTTTACTTGAGTTGGCACCCGGCATCCATCTTTCTTGAGTAAGTAATTTTTGTCCATGGGAAGCATGGCTTACTACGAAAGGAGTTAGTGGGGACAGTGAGATCGCCCTGGGAAGATCCCTATCCTGGGGGGGAATATTAACCTCTGATAGTCTTGATTCCAGAGGCTTGTACAAGTATTGTATTCCAGTTGAGCATCTTGTATTGTTTTGAGGAAGCTGATGGTATTTTCCTCCTGCCCCATATAATTTTCAAGGGCATTCGATTAGCCATGTTTGTGTGGTAATCATGTCGAAGGCTTTCTTTATTAAGTCTACATCCATGCCATGCTTAGGTTGGGTTTTCCTTTTCCTTTCCTACTGGTTTCTTTCATTAAACCGCCCTATTTGTTTGGTCTATCAGGAGCGTGGTCTTTTGTGCCCCTACACTTCCTTCTGCAGCCTTTCTGTTGTTGGTAGGGGAATGGTGTTTTGTCTCCTCTAGGTAAGTTGTATAGCCTTTCACTGATGATACCATGTTAGTAACTTCCACATTTATTGGTAGGTCAGTGGTGATAGGCCTGTATGTTAACTGGCTATATTTCCCTTACCTTAATCTTGTCCTTTTTGTACCTAAGGATTTCTTGCCTTCGTGGTCATCCATTTGGGTGCTTGGTGATTTGAGATACAATAAGATGGAGTTGTTATGCTATTCGTGGAGGGTTTGTAGGGCCTTGAAGTTTTTGAGCCAGCGATCCATGGAACTTCATCGGGACCTGGGGTGGGTTTTCCAGTTTCGGCATTTTCTTTTAGTTGGTGTCTGGACTGTGTCTGTCGTGGATCTCTGTGGAAAATCTTTGTTTTATTTCTACCCTGGTTTCTTCATACCTTGACTTCCCTGGAACCATGTTGCATGTTTGTTGTAGTTGATACACGGATTGCTCCATATGCTTTTCCCAGAGTCATCTTACTTGGTTCGGACTTCAGGAATTTTCTGGGAGGTGGTTGTCTTCCCCCTCTTAGTTGGCTGTATAGTATTTTCCTGGTTTATTATTATTATTATTATTCCATTATTTATTATTATTATTATTATTATTATTTATTATTATAAGCCGCAGTGTCAAGCATAACGCTAATGTCAAGCATAACGCTATAAAACTTTGTTTTCTGGTCGATTTTGAAATTGAATTGCAGTCATCATCCACTTTAGTATTTTCATGAGAGAAGTAGTTAAATTGTTATAATAGTTTTTTTTTTTTAAATTCCACTAGAAATATCCAGAAACTAATTCCCATGGTTTCTTCTGCCTTAGGTACCACCAACGAAGGATTTTGGAGAGAGAGCGAGAGAGAGAGAGAGAGAGAGAGAGAGAGAGAGGATGAACGTCATCGGATTGGCGTCCATGCAACCCTCGTGACCAATAGGTATGTGGAGGTATTTCATATAATTTCTCTATTTATATTCTTCAGGCGAACCTATAGTATATATATATATACCATAGGATATATATATATATATAGATATATATATATGCTATATATATATAGATATATATATATATATATATATATATATATATATATATATATATATATAGATATATATATATATATATATATATATATATATATATATAGATATATATATATATATATATATCTATATATATATATATATAATATATCGTCTGAACAAATGGTCAAGTTAAGTGTTCTTGTGCCTTATGATAATATTCGTATGTTCGGTTGGAAAGTGTTTTGGAACGACGTATGAAATATATATATATATATATATATATATATATATATATATATATATATATATATATATATATATATATATATATATATATATATAATATAAGACGTGTATACGGGCTTAGCTAGTTGTGTGCTGCAGTACGTGACGAAATCGATGTACACTGTACATCTATATAGATATATATAATATATATAATATATATATATATATATTATATATATATATGTATGTATATATATACATATATATATATATGTGTGTGTGTGTTTATGTATGTATGTATATGTTATTGGTTGACATATTCCCAGAAATCTTCATGATATATTGTGCCTCGCCCAGGTTGCAAGGAATGGTCACAAGGGTGAGTTCATGAGGTTTATCACAACACACATTGATCCGAAAGCTTATTCACGATTCCTGTCAAACACCAAGTAAATATTAGGGGTGCTCATTCCACGTTTATTTGGAAACCTTTTAGAGAAAATCTTGGAATATTGTTGTTACTTATATGAATATTTTCCATTTACTCGCTTTTGAATAGGGTGTTATTGATCGAGCGTCGTTATTAGAATTTTAAAATTTATTCGCTTGTGAAAGGATGTCAAATATTCATTTAATCCCAGTGATGGTTTAGTCACGATTTCTCTCTCTCTCTCTCTCTCTCTCTCTCTCTCTCTCTCTCTCTCTCTCTCTCTCTCTCTCTCGTTGTTGGAAACTTCAAGGACGTTCGTTTAATTGTCAGATATTTAATTTGTCGACGTGATTTTGTATGAGCGGTTTTGTTAATGGTAAACAGAGTTTTTGCAGTTATATGATTATATTCCATTTCCTCGCATGTGTCGTATATATTCAGTTCTGTCGCTCGGACGGTGACGGTGTCAAATGGTGTCAAATGATGTCAAATTGTAATAACATCTGCCTGCACTTGGAAGACAGGATTTTATATTAGCTTCCTTTCTTGAATTTTTGTTTAACGTAAGTTTTTATAGTTAGATATTTGCCTTGGATATTTTTTACCCTCCGTATTTTAGTTTTCGTGTGAGGCGTGAGGTTAAAATATATATAGTATATATATATATATATATATATATATATATATATATATATATTGTGTGTGTGTGTGTGTGTGTGTGTGTTATATATATATATATATATATATATATATATATATATATGTAATATATGAGTGTGTGTGTGTATAGTATATATATATATATATATATATATATATATATATATATATATATATAATATATATATATTTCTTCATGTCTTCTACATGTTCTTTGTAGCTGTTATTTACAATCGTACCCGAACACAAGTATATACTTCCTTCTGGTGCGCGAATACACGGTTTCAAAACTCCATAACTTCTGTGTCATCACTTGTATCGGATTTAAGGCCATGGAATTTTGTAATCTAATCAGTCTCTCGCATGTTCGTTCATGAATTCTACAAAAAAAAAAAAAAAAAAAAAAAAAAAAAAAAAAAAAAAAAAAAAAAGCATTTTGCTTTTTCATCAAGTGTTGAATGATCCGGCAAGTGAAAAGCGAAGTATTGAAATGAAATATATAAGTGTCCTGAAGCCTTTAGTCGCTACTTTAGTTTTTGGAGTTAACAGTGAATTGATTTAAGCATTTCGCATTAATTTATCAGTCCTGTTTTCTCTTTTACTCCAACGGCAGCCAGCTGTATAAAACGAAAAACGAAAGAGAGTAATAATGAAAAAGTAACTTAAATAATTAAGCGAGAATAAACCCAGGAGATATTTCGGGGGAGGGAACCCATGTGATTATTCCCCGAATCCTTCACGGTATGTTACCACTTCCGGAAAACGAGACGATATAGGTCACTATAACATTATTTATTTTTAAACTGGGTCTGTGTACGGGCCAAGGAAAAAGTAAACACCTTTTAGGGTAAAACTCTCTCTCTCTCTCTCTCTCTCTCTCTCTCTCTCTCCGTGTTCCGTTTTGTTCTGCTTTATTGTACAAATATACTTGTCACGTTTGATTAATCTCTCTCTGTGTGTGTGTCTTGTGTGTGTGTGTGTGTGTGTGTGTGTGTGTGTGTTTGTGTTTCTGTGTTCATTTTTGTTCTCTGGTAAACATTGGCAGTATGTTGTTATAATCTTAATAATGCTATAATGTAGTACGCCTTTAGTCAGAAGATGGCTATGTACAGTGGTGACTGAAATCCTAAAATATGGCAGTATATGCGGTTTTAATGACACCAGTATAACAGTGCAGTTGGTTCGTTTAGTCATAAGAATATCGCAGTGTAATATCCTATTTTAATCATATGATTAGAGCAGTGTAGATCGCCATTCTTACCATAAGATTAGAGCAGTGTAGAACGCCATTCTAATCGTAAGATTAGAGCAGTGTAGATCGCCATTCTAATCATAAGATTAGAGCAGTGTAGATCGCCATTCTATTCATAAGATTAGAGCAGTGTAGATAGCCATTCTAATCGTAAGATTAGAGCAGTGTCGATCGCCATTCTAACTATAAGATTAGAGCAGTGTAGAACGCCATTCTTATCGTAAGATTAGAGCAGTGTAGATCGCCATTCTAATCATAAGATTAGAGCAGTGTGGATCGCCATTCTAATCATAAGATTAGAGCAGTGTAGATCGCCATTCTAATCATAAGATTAGAGCAGTGTAGATCGCCATTCTAATCATAGTAAATGGCAGTGTATTATGGCGTTTTGAGCATAAGAAAATGTCAGTGTAGTATGTTGGTTTAATCGTAATATTTAGCTGCATATTTAATTTTAATCGTCAGAATATGGCAGTTTACTGTATTGTTTTATTTCAAGAATCTGACAGCGTAGTATACCGTTTTAATCATACGAACATGCCAGTTTACATTGCTTTTGTAATCTTTCATGAGAATAGCGACATATTTAACTATTATAAGCATAATTTGGGGCTGTGATTGACGCCGTTTTAGTGACATGAATAAAGCAGCACAAAAATCAGTTAGATTCCTAGAAAATAGTGATTGTATGGCTCACAAGAACATCCGTGTACTAGAGCGCTTTAATCATAATATTTGCTGGTGCATTACGTCCTTTTAAATAAAAGAATTGGGCAATACAAAAGACTGTTTGAAACGAAAAAACATTACAGTGTAATACGCGATTACACTCGGAACAGCATGACAGTGTATTAAGCCATTTTAATCAGAAGATCTGGAAGTTTATTACGTCGTTGTGGTATACAAAAATAAGCCAATACCAAAAGCCGTTTAAATCTTACGAGAACTATCGCTAACTTCCCAAACTAAACTGTCGCGTTCGTCGTGTATTAAAACTAGATGATCCATAATTCAGCCCTACGATCTTTTTGAATCTGGCTGCTACCACCACCACCACATCTCTACACACCATTTGCCATCCATGACTAGACTGGGGCTGTGGGCTGCTCTTCCTCACGGCTATAATTAGCGCCTTTCTCCCCGGTTATCAACACCTACCCGAAAGACAGTTCTATCCTTAACTGCCACCCTAATTTAACAACTCTCTCTCTCTCTCTCTCTCTCTCTCTCTCTCTCTCTCTCTCTCTCTCTTTGTGTGAAATAGTTTCAAGCAACCGTTTTTCTAACGCTTATGCATTTTAACATTCATCTATCTAGAGCTGTTGTTTGATCTATTAGTATCCCTTTTGGGTTATTGGAGTAACCTCCTATCTCATCTTGGAATCAGCATCTGGTAGGGATTGCCTATTCAGTGGATGGTTATTATGCTTGCAAGAAGGTAGGTAGTGATTGAAGGTAGAATGCTACGCTAGAATCGAGCCACTGCACCCTGAACGGCTCTTGAATTGTCTTGACGTATCTTTTTATTTCGGAATTTCTTTTAAGGTTTGTCATAGCAAGGTGATGCGTTAATGTCCCATGTTTAATCGTGCACTTTTCAATTCATGTTGCAGGTGTATCAAGAGCGCAGCAAAAAACTAGATTCATTGTGGGCTTTTTAAAAACAGCTACGAGCGTCAACGAAATTTCTTTTGATGAAAGAAGTTGGCAGCTTTGTAATGAATGCCAGTACGTTGCCTTGTATTTATTTAACAGGAGCAAAATCGCACTTTTTTTACGTGACATTTTGCATTTAATAGTTTTTTCAAATTCATCCAGGATGCTTGACACAATTTCGAAAGATGATGTCAATATAATTACAGTAAATCTACATAACGGAGAATTAAATATTGTCAGGCAAGACAATCATTAACTGGTGATGATACAAGTGGAACTATTAACATGAAAACCTATTTTATCATTCTTTTTGCAATTGCAAACTAGGTCGGTGGGAGGTGGAAAAATTGAGATAAAATGAAAAGTAAAAATAAAACTACATTCAACTGTCATTAACAATACCAATAATGGAAATCATTCACAGACGAAACTTCTCAGTAATATTTACAACCAATAAAACAATCTTTCGGGTGAAATTCTCATGAGCAAAAACAGTCGCCCAAGTACTTCAGATAGAAATGATCAACTATCATAACAACAGCAATAGTACGGTAAGGTCGCCAAAAATGTTACATTTGAGATTATTGTTAGAAAAAGCTTTGCTACCAGCAAGAGGAGATTTGGTTAGGACACTTAAGGCACTTCAAGGAGGGAAGAAAAACAGCAGCAGGGTTTAACTAGTCAGCAAGAAAAAAAAAAAAAAATAAGCCAATAAAACAGAGATAAAATGTTAGGGCACTCATTGGATGTATGGCCTTATTAGATGAAAACCGAAAGTATATTATGATGATCACTGCACGCACTTCAGATATTCTATTTTGATTTAGTTTTTCCTTTATGCACAGTGAGACGCGTATGAGAACAGTACCATTTTCATTTTCCGTCAGGTTCACAGATATTAATGATTAGTTTTTTTTTTTTTTTTAGAATAGCGCTTTTGGATTTGTGGTAATTAGATTTGTTTAAGTTTGAGAAAAAATCACTTTTTAATTGCTTTAAGGCATCGATAGGTCTTTTATAACACTTCATTGCTTATTTTGTGTTTTGTTTTCAAGTTTATTTCTTCTTTTTCTCACAGAAATATTAATCATTCACTTGATTGGTGGAATCCAACGCACACAGGCCCCTCCGTGTTCTGTATACTGTACTTGCCTCGGTTCAGACGAATCTTTGGAACGTGGAATTGAAATTTTGATCTGGGCACAAGAAAAACCAATGAGTGTTTCTATTTTCGAGTCTGACTCTTAAAAACTAGCTTCTAAGAATTGGCGGAGAGGGCGGAAGGTGAATTTTGAATAGATAATATGTACTCTTGGAGAAGCAAAAGCAACAAGAGTGTGAGCAGGGAATTCTACCTTAGACAGAATCCGAGACAGGGCAAAAGGGACAAAACTAAGAGACAAAACTAGATTTTGTGGAACACTTGCTGGACTCCTGATGGGGGTAGAGGCACGGACACAGGCTGACGAAGGCGCTACAGTAGCGGAGGGGCCGGTTAGCCGGTTAGCCTGGGCGAGAAGGAGGGTCTTTGCTTTACAAAAAAAAAAAAAAAAAAAAAAAAAAAAAGAGGAGACAGTGAGAGAGAGACTCTCTGCTACTCTTTGAACACACTACGTTTTCTTTCGCTCGCGACAGTTTGTGAAGGAGAATTGACATGAAATTCACGAGAGGAAGAATCGTTCATTAAATACTTCTCTGTAACACTTTTTGACACTAATTCTTGATCTGGGTCGTTCACTTTGTTTTTGGGGGAGATCTCTGCTTAAAATGAACTTTTATACAGTGCTGTTCTGAAGACTGAATGATCTCTCTCTCTCTCGCTCTCTCTGGTTTTAAGACAGACACTGTTAAATCCTCGTCTTTCTTTTTTCCAGTTTCTCTCACAGAACTCCCCCCTTCAGTGTATTGAGTAGGTCCTTCTGTTCCCCACACCAGGTTGCTCGACGGTTCTTGGTGTTTCAGCTGCTCCCGAAGAAGTTGTTTCTGCTGACGGGCGGCCGGAGTCTGCTTAAATCTTGTATTACTTTCGTCTGTTCTATAGATTGTGCTATTCAAGTTGGTTGGTTATAAAACGGTTTCTCTGACTGTGTTTATTTTTGGAGATAGAGCAGGAGCCATCTTTTGGACGGTGGATAGTGCTCGGTCTTTCTTTCTCTCTCTCTCACTCTCTCTCTCTTTCTCTTTCTCTCTTTTTGGCGCTTATTGAAAGGGGAGATTAAGCCACAAAACAGGTAGATGTGTTGATGAATGCTTAAATGCTATCGTTTACAAAGGGTTTTTTTTTTTAAAGAAAGGGGGAGAGGCCTACTCACCGAGGCCCTTCTCTCTCTTATCATTATTATTATTTTTTTGTTATTGGAATAGAGACAAATGCAAATAGATGATTATTAGAATCTCTCTGCAGCAAAACCGTTCTGACACCACGCGACTGAGATCAGATACACACCCCAGCACTTGTGTAGCGTAGGCTGCTGGCCCTTTTCACTTGAGGAGGAAGGACTTTTTAGCCTGATGGAGAAAATGGTACGACTCGGGCAGTACGCCGACTGCTCGGACAAGAACCCTGTTGGCCTGCACGCACGTAAATGGCGAGCCAATTCACACAGCCGCTAGATACCTGCACCCTTGCCGGCCCCCAACACCCACACCTGCACCGCTCTCGAATTGGAGTCGAATTATTCACCGCTGTTTCTGGTCCGACCGACTCCTGCTTGAGGTCACCGCCAGATACCAACTGCCCAAGACCTCTGACGAACGCAACCAGTTCCAGTCTGCCCTCGTTGGAAGGAAATCTTGCGGAAATGTTAACGCGGCCGTGGGCGTGTGGCATCGAAGGGCCTACGAGGACCCCCACCAGCCAAAATGGGAGCGGCCCGGAGGTTATTTTCGTCTACGCCTCCAACCGCTACCGACACCAAAGTATTTGTAAACATGGCCATCACCTTTGGTGCCCCCCCCCCTCCTTCCACCCTCTTCCTCCTTGCACTGGTCTGTCTCCTGTGCCCTCGCTTGACCCTCTCTTGACCTCGAGAGATGGCGATGACTCCGGCGGTC
>NC_087200.1:182896135-182908635 GCF_015104395.2 Macrobrachium nipponense | reverse complement strand
AAAACAATTCTCTTTTTGTTTCAATGATTTACTTATATTTTTATCTGTTTCCTATTACCCTCTATTACTTCTATCAAATGAACACCGTATTCGTTCGAAGCTTGAATATGAATAGGATTCGTGCTAATAATAACATAATAATAATATAACATTTCATCCCCCAAATATCTAATCTGTGAAACTCTTGCTGGATTTTATTTCAAGCGTTTTGTTTGCGCATTTATGCCCTTTTTACGTTTAGAATGTATTTTCCCCTTTTAAGACCCTCATAATGTCTCTGCTTATCTGGGTAGATTCTTGAGTTTTTGGATTGCCTTGTGTTGCTTATTTTTTATCCACGTATAATCAGGATGTTTATTTATTATTGATAAAATTGTTAACTACCGAGATTATGGACATCCTCAAATTTTGGACTGCATGTGCCTCGTTAACAGTGCCTACGTGGCCTCCGATGATTTTAGATGTTCCTCCTTACTCTATGTGCTATCATCTTGAAATTTCTTAGAACCTCAGGCTTATACATTCTCTTTTGTGTGGAGTGACATCTATTATAATGCTATGGGACAGTATTCTGCATCATGTTAATCCTTTGCATTCAATACCCTTTTTTGAGCTTCTGAGATGTTTACTGTCAATTGCCAGTACCAAATGGCCTCTTTAATTCCTTTATTGTATAACCTTCTGCATTTAAGTAACTCCTTTCAGAGTTTTGGAGTGTGTAAGGTTTCTTTCACATTAGCATTCAGCTTCTCGACACTGGACATCACGGGCAGTTAGCTGTCTCGATATAGCTAGTGAAGTCAGTTTGGACTGCATTTTGTCCTTAGCTAAGCTCACGTTTGCCCATCTTCACGTCTTACACAGTCTCCTGCAGACAGTTGTCCATACGCCTGTCTGTCTGGCTGACCATTGGTAGGGTTACCAAGCTGGAATCCTTCCAGCCAAACTTGTTACAAAGGTAGACCTTCATGGACAGACGTGCGTGGAGCCAGACCATCCGTCTGCTCAGTTTATCTATCTCTTTACCATTATCCTAGGCCAGCCGTGACCCAACTTAATGTCGAAAATTTGGGGAGGGGGGAAGGGAGCGTGGAAGTGGATGGGAAGGGGAGGGGGAAAGGGAGGGGGAGGGGAGATAGAAGGATTGGGAAGTCTGCGGGTAGCACCATCCCCGTTTAACTTCAGGTGTGCTAACAAACTTTTCAGTGTTAGTGTTATAATAGATAAGCTGCCAAGAGGTGAAGTTATGGATCCTAAAGCTGCAGATTTTTTTTTTTTTTTTTTTTTTTTCACGCAAATTTAAACTTGGCTGTAACTTTTGAACTGTGAGAAAGAGGTTTTATATTGAGCTTGCATTTTCCAGCATTGAAAGAAAACCTTTAGGTCAACCCAGGACCTAGCGCCTCAGTGGCGTGGTTGGTATGGTGTTGGCGTGTTACCTCAGTGCCCGTGAGTTCGATTCTCGGGCATTTCATTGAAGTGTGAGAGATGTATATTTCTGGTGATAGAAGTTCACTCTCGACGTGGTTCGGAAGTCACGTAAAGCCGTTGGTCCCGTTGCTGAATAACCACTGGTTCCATGCGACGTAAAGCCATACAAACGAACAAACAAACAAACACTGAACCTATCCTGTGTAGAGAGAATTGTCTCAAGTTATTTTTGCCCTTGTGCTCAGGATGCTGCATGCTAAAGTAGCATTTTTTGGGGTTGCAAGAGAGGACTGGGGTTTTTGTGTGATTCAAGCTTACCCTTGCATCGCCATTAATTCGTAATTTTACAGATTTGATTTATATAATTTTTAAGGATATTGTTCATTTTTCTTTGAAACAAAACTGTTATATTTACTAACGTAGTTTCGCCACCTTTACAGTTGGCAACCTTTAAATTTGCTGACCTAGTTTCTCCTTCTTTGTGGTTGGGAATCCTTCAATTTACTAATAATGTGGAATATTTCTTGACTCTTAGTGTTCGTATCCGTCAGTTTCGTATTGCTTTGTAGTAAATGAAGTAGGAGGTTCTGGTTCTTGCAGGGCACATTATGTGCTTACACACACACACACACACACATCTTCACCACATTCCCTTTTCCTTTGGGTGGGATTGCCCCAGATGAGCACAGGGAATGAGGTTGCTAGCCTTATGCCATCCATTTTCATAATCCCTCTGACGTTAGTACCCATATAAATCTGGGTGGAGTCGTGGGTTGAGGTAGACAGGTTCATTAATAAACTGTATACTTTAAAAAAAAATAATGAAATAAAAACACACTCACTCACACTACCACCAGCCTCATCTGCTCTTTAACCGCTGCGTCCTGGATGAACGCTTCCTGTTTAACACTGAAGCCTCATTATCATCTTGTCAGACCCCCACTTTACACACTGCGCCACCCACCTGTAAAAGTCTCCAATACTTCTTGGAGGTACAATGAACTCAGTCTCTGCTTTCTCTATCTCTCTCTCTCTCTCTCTCTCTCTCTCTCTCTCTCTCTCTCTCTCTCTCTCACATGCTACTTTCTTGCTGCATGTTTTTTTTTTTACTTTTTCTAGCCCTTTAACATATCTTACTTTACATATGTCGCGAAAACAGTTGATCTTAACATCTCTTGCGCAATGGAGCGTTAGTTCAGTAATCTATTCTATACATCTGACTTTAGCTCTCAACTGTTGCATTCACCCTATATGATTCACTCTCAACAACTAACATAACCTTGAACTCGCATCCCCAGTTATCAGTACTTCCCCATAACCATAAAGAATAACTTTGCCTCAGAACCCACTTCTCCTCACTTAACTAGTTACTCACCTCTACATAAGACTTCTTACACCAACATCTTCCACGTCATACATCCTTAACCGGCCCCCCCCACCCCGCCCCCCCAACATTGCATATCTTTCAGTGCTTGTCATTATAAGTTTTTCTCCTGGCCTGTGTATGTCACGAGCAGTTAATTTCCTTTTACTTAAATTTCTTATACACAGACGTTTCTTTCATAGACATTTTTAAACCCACAGGACACTTTCTCTCTTGTGGCCCAATCTTTTTTGGGACTCTTCACTCTCTCTCTCTCTCTCCTCCTCTCTCTCTCTCTCTCTCTCTCTCTCTCTCTCTTCTTCTCTCTCTCTCTCTCTCTTCCTCATATTATATAATATGGTGGGGTCGTGTGGTATAAATATAAACGATGTATGTTTATATGCATAGATAATATATTATTATATTTATTTGGGTATATGGAATATACACACATCTACACATACAATGAACACACACTATATGTCTTTGAAAGCTAAAGATGTGAACGTTCATTGTAGTTTGCGAACATATGGGGATGTTTATATACTTGTATTTTGCCTTGATATTCTCAAACAGCCTTTAAAGTGAGGCGTTCGAAAGAATGCGTGTCCTTCTTGTCCCCAGCGTGCATAAACAACCTCGCAATTAATAAATCCTCGAAATAAAAGTGGGGGATATTCTCTTTCATGCCAGGGATGCCACCTACACCTTTCACGTCAACTTTTTTTTCCCCTTTTTTTCGAAGTTCTCGAACATATTCCATCCACTTCCTCTTTGTCATAAGCATAGGCACCAAATGCGTGCAAATATAATTTTAGGCCCCCCAGAGAAAAGTCTAGTTGCAAGCGCTTGAAGGCATTAAGTATTTTTGGTATAGGTCTCTCTCTCTCTTCCTCTCGTTCCCTGTAGTAGTCATCCTTTGCTTGGTTGAGACGTTCCTGGTCGAAGTCCAGATTAATCAACAAATATCACAAGTTTAACAGTACGTCTAGAAGTTTGAGAAATAAAATCTAGAAGTGTTTTTCGGGGTGAACTATCCGGTGGATAAGATTCAGTGGTGGAAATAGTAGGGATAAAGCGTTCCCCCCCCCCCCCCCCCCTTTTTTTCTAAAAAGTGTTTAGGTTTTATCAAGTGAAATACTGTAAATCAGAACAAGATGGCCAGTTAAGCTCCAACTGAGGAAAATAAAAAAAATGGCCGAGATTTAGCTTGCTTTGGCAGAACTTCGCAATACCGATGAGGTAGCAGGAAGGGGAAACTGGCATTTCTGATCTATGAAAATCAGCAACAGTCCAGAACCAAAAAGATACAAAAGTCATTCATGAAATATATTAAGAAGGAGACAATCCTTTCAAACTGGAACGAAATCAAAGTTGAAAACATCTTTGAAAATAATTGAACAAGAATTTTCCATAAAAAATCCCAAGTGGTCCAAGAGAACTCATAGAAAGAAAATATACAATAAACCAACATATTCCGACGAAAGAAAATGAATAAAGTGAACCTTGTGAATATCCTAATTGATTGCATTTAGGAAAAAGAATGCAAAAGCATGTAAACTGTGTAAGTTGGGTGGATATAGCCATAAGTTTAATCACAAAAACCTAATCAGAAAATGTTGCTTGCAATGGCAACATTCCGACCCCCATACCACAGTTGTTGCTGAGGTTAATGCAAGATATGAGAAAAGAACACCAAAAGAATTTTTGCTCAACCATGTCTACCATGGGATAGACAACTGTTATTAAAAATCAAAGATTGAATTTACCAAAATAGTTTGAAGGATGAAGAAGAAGAAGAAGAGGAAGAAGAAGAAGAAGAAGAAGAAGAAGAGAAACGTAAACGTAGAAAGTAAACCAAAACTGAAATGACAGAAAAAGATAAGGAACAAAACAAAGAACAAGTATAAAAGTATGGAATGCAGAAGATACTGCATTGATACTACAATATGAGGCTATTAAAGGTAGCATACCTACGAAGAATAAATAAATTACGATATGACAGCGTACAAAAGAAAAATGGCCGAAGAGGCTCTACCCAAGCTTGCTAAACACAATGACGGAAAGGGAAAGGAAAAAATTATACAAAAAAGACAAAGTCTGCAACCTTTTGAAAAGAGGGAATTGCAGATATGGAGAAAAATGTTACTACAAACATCCTAAGGTATGTCACAACTATGAAATATATGGTAAATGTGCATACTTAGATGGATATGAGGATGATTGCAGAGATCTACATCCAAAATATGCAAAAACCTAAAAGAAGGAAAAGGATGTAAGTTCGACAAAAAATGTAAATATATTGCACCCTGTAGCCATGAAAAATAATCAAATAAATAACCAATCAATCAATAAAATCCAAAATAAGAAAGAAACAAATAAAGAGAGGAATGAAGAATATCAGGTAAAAGAAAAAAGCAAGCCATCAACGAGATATGCAGAGGTGCCAGCAAAAAATTTCAATGCATCAGCTCCCAAGAGTCTACTCAAGAGATAATAACTGTTTTTATATGCAAGGGGATATTGCAGATATGGAGAAATTGCAGATTCAGACACAAATGAATAATTATGATGAAGGAAGAACAAATATTATGGAAAAGTTGGATTTTTTAATGTCAGAATTTCTGGAAATGAAAAAAAGAACAACATACCAGAACAGGAAAGAGACATGGGAAAATCCTTATTATTACCAATATTAAATGAAGGAGAAAAACACGCAAACCATCATAGTGATGAATGCGCAGGGTTTAGTTACGAGTAACTCAAAAATAGTAGTACTTAGAAGAACTAACCCAAATTGAAAAGAAAATAGATATAATGAATATAAGTGAAACCTGGTATTCCCAAGAGACTGGGAATGATGATCAAATAAAAGGGTTTCAAACTTATAGATCAGATAGAAAAAATAGGAATCAAGGGGGGGGAACCGCAATATATGGGAAAGACAAAAAACAAGGAAAATATATGAGAAAATATAGTAACTCAGAATGTGAACTAATAGCGGTAGAATTTGAATCTGAAAAATTAATGAACATAGTAATATATAGACCTCCTAATACTAAAGAGTTTGACTTATAATAGAAAAATTGGATGATATATGTAGAAATCATCAAGGACTGGACTATTCTCCTATCTGGAGACTTCAACTTTCCTTTCGTAGACTGGAAAGAACGAATAGGAGATTGTGGATGTACTTATACATATAAAAAGAGAGTAATAGTAGTGCAGAAGATAAGAGGCCAATTCGAAAAGCTATTAGATATGCTACTAGAATACAACATTCAACAAATAAATCACCTGCCAACAAGAAAGGAAAATACTTTAGAGCCTAGTATTTGTGAACGAGATGAATTATGTTAAAGAATAATAGTTTATAATGCGAGTATTTCAGACCATAATATCATAGAATTAACAGTCCATTCCAAAGCAAGTGAAAACAGAGATAAGCAAGAAATGAAAAAGTGGGAAGGATATGGAAAATACAACTTCTACAGTAAAAATATAAAATGGTCAGAAATAAATGAAGAATTAAACAAAGATTGGAGATAATATTTTCGTAAGTGATGACATAAAGGTAAATACGGAGATATTATATAAAATATTAGAGAAAATAGTGGATAAATATATACCGAAGAAGAAAAAGTAAACATCAGTCATGCATACCAAGAGACAGAAGGATCTTGTTCCAGAAAATCAGAAAGTGGAAAAAAGGTCTAGCAAAAAAAAAAAAATGCATGGAAAGTTATAGAACTAAAAAGTAAGATAGAAAATGCAGAACAAAGATTATACAATCAAAAGAAAATGAAAAACGGGACTTGGAAGAAAAAACCCTATTAAATATCAAGCAAAAATCCCAAACTATTATACTCATATCGCAAGAAGATGAATAAAAGAAGAATAGAAATAGCCCTCTAAGAATTGAAGGGAGATTAACGAATGAAAAAAAGGAAATTTGCAACATACTGGCAGAACGATATAAGAGAGAATTCACCCCTAGAATAGATAATGAAGATAATGATATAGAAGTAAGGGATGAAAATAGTGAATATTTAGCTGACATAGATATTAATGAAGCTGATATTGTGCAGGCTATTATGAAATTAAAAATGGAGCTGCTGCAGGGCCTGATGGATTCCTGCTATTTTGTTAAAGAAAGTAGTTCATTCTATCGCAAAGCCACTTGCAATATTATTAAGACAAAGTGTAGATACAGGCAAGATTTATGATGAGCACAAATTAGCATATATTACCCCTACTTTCAAAAGTGGATCAAGACTAGAGGCAAGTAATTATAGGCCTGTGAGTCTAACATCACATATTATGAAAGTGTATGAAAGGGTAATGAAGAAAAATATTATGAAACATTTAATAAAAAATAATTTGTTTAATAAAGGACAACATGGTTTCGTACCCGGAAAAAGTACACAAACCCAACTGTTAGTCCACCGTGAGAACATATTCAAAAATATGAAAAGCGGAAATGAAACAGATGTGGTTTATTTAGACTTTGCAAAAGCTTTTGATAAAGTAGACCATGATATATTAGCGAAGAAAATTAGAAAACACAATATCGTGGATAAAGTAGGAAGATGGTTAAAAGAATTTTTACACAACAGAAAACAGATAGTTATTGCAAACGACGAGAAATCGGATGAAGCCAAGGTATATCCGGTGTGCCGCAAGGTACGGTGTTAGCTGCAATACTGTTTGTTATTATGATTGAAGACATAGACAATAATGTTAAGGATTCGGTAGTGAGTAGTTTTCGCAGATGACACAAGAATAAGTAGAGAAATTACTTGTGATGAAGATAGGAAACGCTCTACAAAGAGACCTTAACAAAGTATATGATTGGGCAGAGGTAAATAGGATGGTATTTAACTCTGATAAATTTGAATCAATAAATTATGGAGACAGAGAAAGAAAGCTATATGCATATAAGGGACCTAATAATGAGACAATCACAAATAAGGAAGCAGTTAAAGACCTTGGTGTGATGATGAATAGGACATGTTATGCAATGATCAAATAGCAACTCTGTTGGCAAAATGTAAAGCAAAAATGGGAATGTTGTTACGGCACTTCAAAACAAGAAAAGCTGAACACATGATATGCTTTATAAAACTAATGTTCGTAGTCCACTTGAATATTGCAATATGATATGGTACCCACACTATCAAAAGGATATTGCACAAATAGAGAGTGTGTACAAAGGTCCTTTACAGCTAGAATAGAAGAAGTTAAAGACCTTGACTACTGGGGAAAGACTACAATTCTTAAAATTATATAGTCTAAAGAAAGGAGAAAGAACGCTACATGATAATTCAGGCATGGAAACAGATAGAAGGAATAACAGAAAATATCATGGAACTAAAAATATCAGAAAGAGCAAGCAGAGGTAGATTAATAGTGCCCAAAACTATACCAGGAAAAAGAAGGAAAGCCCACAGGACATTAATCCACTACGCACCAGCATCGATAATGCAGCGTCTATTCAATGCGTTGCCAGCTCATCTGAGGAATATATCAGGAGTGAGCGTAGATGTGTTTAAGAATAAGCTCGACAAATATCTAAACTGCATCCCAGACCATCCAAGATTGGAAGATGCAAAATATACCGGAAGATGTACTAGCAACTCTCTGGTAGACATTAGAGGTGCCTCACACTGAGGGACCTGGGGCAACCCGAACAAGATGTAAGGTAAGGGTAAGGTAAGGTCTCTCTCTCTCTCTCTCTCTCTCTCTCTCTTCATATTTATGGGCAAGAAGTGTTGCTGGCAGAGGAAGTAGTATTGTTCATGTGGAGCGTTTCCAATATATTTTTAATCGACTTATTTTATTTTTACACATTTCACAGTTATAGTAAATGTGTAATATTGTTGAGCATTCACAATTCCTGTTCATGTGCCAAAAGATGTTGTTTCAATGTGATCATCTTTCTCATTTCCGCCTGTCTGAATGGCTGACTTGTTGCTGTCTGAATAGAAAACCAGGCTTAATTCCCAACCAATATTTTGTTATCTGACGTAGTTTCGTCTTAGTTGCTTTGGGTGGTTGAAAAGGAAATTGAAAAATTAGTTTCCTAAGGTCCAGTTGAATGAACACCGCTTGAAGTGCATCCTAAAAACTTATACGGATTAATAAGTAAAATTTGTTTCAAAATATTCAGGTAAATAGGTTGATTTTGGTGGAAAAAGCAAGTATTATCCATCAGCTGTTTATCAGTAAAATATGATTTCAAGTTTATGGTTATGCTGAAGCCAAGAGTATTTTGTTAATATATTTTTTTTATAGATTTACATGAAGGCGTCGTGATGTCTGGATAGCAGATAGCCTTCAGAATTTCTCTCTCTCTCTCTCTCTCTCTCTCTCTCTCTCTCTCTCTCTCTCTCTCTCTCTCTCTCTCTCTCTCTCTTAGAAAACGCGCTTTTGTTTTGTCAGGGTAAAAGATATTTACATCACTGCATACTCTGATTCTCTCTCTCTCTCTCTCTCTCTCTCTCTCTCTCTCTCTCTCTCTCTCTCTCTCTCTCTCTCCTACGAAGAAATAAATTACGATATGACAACAGAAAAGCAAATCCCGAAGAGGCTCTACCCAGATCTACACAATGACGGGAAAGAGGAAAAAATAGACAAGAAAGACAAAATCTGCAACCTTTTGAAAAGAGGGAATTGCAGATTTGGAGAAAGATGTTACTACAAAACATCCTAAGGTATGTCAAAACTATGAAATATATGGTAAATGTGCATACTTAGATGGCTATGGGGATGATTGCAGAGATCTGCATCCAAAAATATGTAAAAACCTAAAAGAAGGAAAAGGATGTAAGTTCGACAAATGCAAATATATGCACCCTGTAGCCATGAATCATAATCAAATAAATAACCAACCAAGTAATAAAATCCAAAATAAGAAAGAAACAAATAAAGAGAGAAATCAAGAATATCAGGTAAAAGAGAAAAGCAAACCACCAATGAGATATGCAGAGTGTCAGCAAAAAATTTCAAAGCATCAGCTCCGAAATTCTACTCAAGAGATAATAACTGTATTTATTATGCAAGAGGATATTGCAGAAAACGGAGAAAATTGCAGATTCAGACACAAAATGAATAATTATGATGAAGGAAGATCAAATATTATGGAAAAGTTGGATTTTTTAATGTCAGAATTTCTGGAAATGAAAAAAAGAACAACATACCAGAACAGGAAAGAGACATGGGAAAATCCTTATTACTACCAATATTAAATGAAGGAGAAAACACGCAAACCATCATAGTGATGAATGCGCAGGGTTTAGTTACGAGTAACTCAAAAGAAAAATAGAGGTACTTAGAAGAACTAACCCAAAATGAAAAAGAAAATAGATATAATGAATATAAGTGAAACCTGGTATTCCCAAGAGACTGGGAATGATGATCAAATAAAAGGGTTCCAAACTTATAGATCAGATAGAAAAAATAGGAATCAAGGGGGAACCGCAATATATGGGAAAGAAAAAAACAAGGAAAAATATATGAGAAATATAGTAAACTCAGGAATGTGAACTAATAGCGGTAGAATTTGAATCTGAAAAATTGATGAACATAGTAATATATAGACCTCCTAATACTAAAGAGTTTGACTTAATAATTGAAAATTGGATGATATATGTAGAAATCACAAGGACTGGACTATTCTCCTATCTGGTGACTTTAACTTTCCTTTCGTAGAATGGAAAGAACGAATAGGAGACTGTGGTTGTACTTATACATATAAAAAGAGAGTAATAGTAGTGCAGAAGATAAGAGGCAATTTGAAAAGCTATTAGATATGCTACTAGAATACAACATTCAACAAATAAATCACCTGCCAACAACGAAAGGAAAATACTTTAGACCTAGTATTTGTGAACGAGATGAATTATGTTAAAGAAATAATAGTTTATAATGCGAGTATTTCAGATCATAATGTCATAGAATTAACAGTTCATTCCAAAGCAAGTGAAAATAGAGATAAGCAAGAAATGAAAAAGTGGGAAGGATATGGAAAATACAACTTCTACAGTATATAAATGGTCAGAAATAATGAAGAATTAAACAAAGATTGGGATAACATTTTCGTAAGTGATGACATAAGGGTAAATACGGAGATATTATATAAAATATTAGAGAAAATAGTGGATAAATATATACCGAAGAAGAAAAGTAAACATCATTCATGCATACCAAGAGACAGAAGGATCTTGTTTCCAGAAAATCAGAAAGTGGAAAAAAGGTCTTGCAAAAGAAAAAAATGCATGGAAAGTTATAGAACTAAAAAGTAAGATAGAAAATGCAGAACAAAAGATTATACAATCAAAAGAAAATGAAAAACGGGACTTGGAAGAAAAAACCCTATTAAATATCAAGCAAAAAACCCCAAACTATTATACTCATATGCGAAGAAGATGAATAAAAGAATAGAAATAGGCCCTCTGAGAATTGAAGGGAGATTAACGAATGAAAAAAAAGGAAATTGCAACATACTGGCAGAACGATATAAGAGAGAATTCACCCCTAGAATAGATAATGAAGATAATGATATAGAAGTAAGGGACGAAAATAGTGAATATTTAGCTGACATAGAAATTAATGAAGCTGATATTGTGCAGGCAATTAATGAAATTAAAAATGGAGCTGCTGCAGGGCCGGATGGAGTCCCTGCTATTTTGTTAAAGAAAGTAGTTCATTCTATCGCAAAGCCACTTGCAATATTATTAAGACAAAGTGTAGATACAGGCAAGATTTATGATGAGCACAAATTAGCATATATCACCCCTACTTTCAAAAGTGGATCAAGACTAGAGGCAAGTAAATTATAGGCCTGTGAGTCTAACATCACATATTATGAAAGTGTATGAAAGGGTAATGAAGAAAAATATTATGAAACATTTAAATAAAAAATAATTTGTTTAATATATGGACCAACAGCGGTGGTTTTCGTACCCGGAAAAAGTACACAAACCCAACTGTTAGTCCACCGTGAGAACATATTCAAAAATATGAAAAGCGGAAAATGAAACAGATGTGGTTTATCTAGACTTTGCAAAAGCTTTTGACAAAGTAGACCATAATATATTAGCAAAAAAAATTAGAAAACACAATATCGTAGATAAAGTAGGAAGATGGTTAAAAGAATTTTTACACAACAGAAAACAGATAGTTATTGCAAACGATGAGAAATCGGATGAAACCAAGGTAATATCCGGTGTGCCACAAGGTACGGTGCTAGCTGCAATATTGTTTGTTATTATGATTGAAGACATAGACAGTAATGTTAAGGATTCGGTAGTGAGTAGTTTCGCTGATGACACAAGAATAAGTAGAGAAATTACTTGTGATGAAGATAGGAACGCTCTACAAAGAGACCTTAACAAAGTATATGATTGGGCAGAGGTAAATAGGATGGTATTTAACTCTGATAAATTTGAATCAATAAATTATGGAGACAGAGAAGGAAAGCTATATGCATATAGGGGACCTAATAATGAGACAATCACAAATAAGGAAGCAGTTAAAGACCTTGGTGTGATGATGAATAGGAACATGTTATGCAATGATCAAATAGCCATTCTGTTGGCAAAATGTAAAGCAAAAATGGGAATGTTGTTACGGCACTTCAAAACAAGAAAAGCTGAACACATGATTATGCTTTATAAAACATATGTTCGTAGTCCACTTGAATATT
>NC_087200.1:182886135-182893635 GCF_015104395.2 Macrobrachium nipponense | reverse complement strand
TACCATAGAATAAGATTATTATTATTATTATTATTATTATTATTATTATTATTATTATTATTATTATTATTATTATTATTATATTAGAAGATGAACCCTATTCATATGGGACAAGCCTACTGGTACCTTAGAATAAAATTATTATTATTATTTATTATTATTATTATTATTATTGTTGTTGTTGTTGTTGTTGTTGTTGTTGTTGTTGTTATTATTATCACAGTCCTCCAATTCGATTGGGTGTATTTACAGCGTGGGGCTCCGGGTTGCATCCTGCCTCCTTAGGAGTCCATCACTTTACTCACTGTGTGCGCTGTTTCCAGGAGCACTCTTCTGCACGAGTCCTGGAGCTACTTCAGCATCTAGTTTTTCCAGATGCCTTTTCAGGGATCTTGGAATCGTGCCTAGTGTTCCTATGATTATGGGTACAATTTCCTCTCTCATGTACCTTATCCTTCTTATTTCTATTTTCAGGTCTTGATACTTATCGATTTTCTCCCTCTCTTTCCCTTCAACTCTGGTGTCCCATGGTATTGCAACATTAATGAGTGATACTTTCTTCTTGATTTTGTCAATCAACGTCACGCCTGGTCTATTTGCACTTATCTCAGTGGCGTGGTTGGTTTGGTGTTTGCTTCTCACCTCGGTGGTCGCGGGTTCGATTCCCTGCATTTCCATTGAGGAGTGAGAGATGTGTATTTCTTGTGATAGAAGTTCACTCTCGACGTGGTTCGGAAGTCACGTAAAGCCGTTGGTCCCGTTGCTGAATAACCACTGGTTCCATGCAACGTAAAAATACCATACAAACAAACAAACAAACAAACAAAAACAATATTTGCACGTATCACCCTACCTGTTCTGATACCATAGTCCCAGAGAATCTTTGCCCGATCGTTTTCTATCACTCCTTCGGGTTGGTGCTCGTACCACTTATTACCGCAAGGTAGCTGATGTCTCTTGCACAGGCTCCAGTGGAGGGCTATTATTATTATTATTATTATTATTATTATTATTATTATTATTATTATTATTATTATTATTAACTTGAAAATTCAACCTCCAAAGAATATGGCGCCCATCAGAAAGAAGTAACAGAAGGTAATACGAAACAGGAAAAAGAGATCAGTTATTAGAAAAAAAATGAATGAATAAAAAGGCAAGTAAATATAAAATATAAGGCGAATTGCATCTTGTCTCGAATCCTGAGGTGGTGTGAGGAACGAAGGACCTCTGGAACTGAGATGGGAAAATACAAGGGTTACCGAAGTAGGAGACGAAAGTTTGGAGCAGACCCATAATGTTTTTTTTTTTTTTTTTTTTTTTTTTTTTTTCCTTTTACCATGGTTGGCAAAGATTAAATCAAACGGTTTTAATCAGGTGATCAAATTATTGATTTTTCCATTACAGAGAAATCATGATTTTAAATTTTTTTTTATTTTTTTATTATATTTTTTATTTGAAAGCAAATTAAAAAATATGGTTTGGAGGCTAATAAAAACTGAAGCACAACTGTGCTGCATCTATTTATTTTAATAGAAAAAAAATTGAAAGTACATACATTAGGCCAGAACTGGAAACCTAAAAGATAAATCAATAGTAACTCTGTCATAAAATATGTTTTGAGGAAAAAAAGGATTGAAAAAAAATCTAACAAATAAAAAAAACAAATAAATACAAAAAATCACATAAATCACTGATTTTTTTAATTAAAAAATTTTTTTTTAAATGAAAAAATCACCAACCCTGCCTTTTAGGAGTCCCTTGGCTTTTGCAAAGTTTCACGCAATGCTGAAAACAGCAGCAGGCCTTAGTAGTCTAATGCGAGCGACAATGACACCCTAGAAAACAAGAAACCTGTCTGTTTGTTTAGTGCAGGAGGCTCTGATTTATGTGGCAAAACTGTAGAATTTCCAAGAGTTGTCATTCTGACAAATAATTTATGCACTTGGGTATTTAAATTGCGTTCACTTTCAACCAGTTTAAATTTCACTCACTTTCAACATATGTAGATTAAATTTACACTGAACATATACTAGATACAGTAGATACAGTATTTCAGTTGTGCCGTATAAATCAGAGCAGTACTTAGTCTTGCTCTTATTATATTAGTAAAATCTAAGTGGATCTGTCTTGTTTGTCCACTTGTTGGGTGGGGGGGGCGGTCAGGTAGGGGATCGGGAGGTTAGGGGAGACATGACTGATCCACCCTCCTCCTGCAATCTTGTTTGTCCGCCTTGGGTGAGAGATTGGTAGCTAAGGGCTCGGGAGGTTAAGAGAGACATGATTTATCTGCCTTGGGTGTGGGATTGGTAACTAAAGGGCTCAGGGGGATAGTGAAAACATGAAACATCCACCCTCCTCCTGCAAACCTGTTTGTCCGCCTTGAGTGGGGGATCGTTAGCTAAGGTCTCGGTAGGTTAGGGGAGACATGACACATGCACCCTCCTCCTTCAAACCTGTTTGTCCGCCCATGGTGGGGGTTAGGTTGGCGATTTGAAGGGTAGGGAAGATATGATGGGTAGTGACATCAAGCTCGGGTGGACTTATGAAATGGCTGCCAGATAATTCCTTTCTTATCATACCCTGCATATCATCACACCGTTGAGACTGTAGACGACTCTTTTCAAACCGTCTCGGATGGATTGTTGGTAAAGCTGCAAGTGGCTTTATGCCAGCACAGGCTCTTGCTCAGAGGCGGAACTTGACTTTGGTAAAGTGATGAGGGAGGTAAGATTTTTAGGCACCATAGAAATTATAGACGACCTTTTAAAAGTTTCGTAAATGGGTGGTTGGTTGGTAGACTCTCTTGTGGCTTTATCCCTGCACGGGCTCTTGTCCAAAAGCGGCCCTTGAGTGTGGTAAAGTGTTAACAAGGTTACGCTTTTTATATGAACCTTAGGGCTATGTATACAGAGGATGGGGTTCAAATGTGCCGAGGGAAATCGTTTAAATTTGAAGGTTAACAGATCAATGTCTTGTTTTTTTGTTTTCACTTACTCGGGGAGTAAGCCTACAAACCACTTTGTTGTTGTTGTTGTTGTTCTTGTTCTTGTTGGGAGGATAGGAAAGGTCTATGGAAGAGCCTAAAAAGGTTTGATGAAGGTGTTTCTCGTTTAGTTAAAGAGATATTTATGATTTATTTATTAGCGTGAAAATGCAAAGAATGAATAATGAGGGTGTTAAACAGTACAGAAAAATTATTCTTAACAAAATATAGCGTATTTCATTCAATATTCGTTGGTGAAACTTGGCTCTGACCTTTGATTTTAGCACGTTTTCATTTACGCTAAAAGTTAGGAATATAATGTTCGCAACTTATGCGCGAGGGGAAATTCTTGCACGCGTCCCGAGTAAGCTGGAAGTCGGAACACGCCATTTTTCCCCCCCCTACTTCAGAACACCAATACGGCTGATTTCCGTTTACGATACTTGATTCTCGGATGGGTATTTTTATCTTTGAAGTTTGGCGCCCACCTGACTTTTAGGAAATTCTCTCTCTCTCTCTCTCTCTCTCTCTCTCTCTCTCTCTCTCGTATGCATAGAGCTACAATGATAGCCCGGCTTTCAGTGTCATATCCATAATTGGGGAACATTTAGAAAATTAATTTATGTAGTTTCAATTTTTTTTTTTTTCAGTATAACTTCTCTTTGCATTTCGAATAAAGGAGGAATAATCAAACTTGTCGAATTTTAGCTAATGCATGTGAGCAACTAACAGGAATGCGTATTTTAAGTGTTTATGTGTTTCTATTTACTACTGTTTTTATTATTTATTTTATGATTACGTTTTAATACTAAGCATAAAAACGACAAACATCAAAGTTCACTCCATATTTATTTCCACATCGCAGATGTATAACTATGTTGAAACGAAGTTTACATAGTGGATTTTTTTTCCGTGGCACTAGTTCCTCGTTGGACGAGTGGTTTTCGCGCTCGGATACCAATCCGGTGGTCCGAAGTTCGATTTTCGGCTCGGCCAACGCGGAATCAGAGGAATTTAATTCTGGTGGTAGAAATTCATTTCTCGATATAATTTGGTTCGCATCCCACAATAAACTGTAGGTCCCGTTGCTAGGTGACCAATTGGTTCCTAGCCACGTAAAAATATCTAATCCTTCGGGCCAGTGGTGGTCTGGTAAAATTGAGATTTACTGAAATTGTCTTCTTCTTGGCACAATGTAAAACATAAAGAAAACGACTTCAAAAAAGGGGGTAAATTATGTATGAAAATACATTTTGAAATTTTGTCTAGTCAAATGCAATTATGTTATCGACTTTGTTTTCAGGTAGTAAGGTCTGTTGTGGGTATCTTCAAGCCATGACTAAAGGTTCCTTGCAGCGTCCCTCAGGCCCCTAGCTGCAACCCCTTTCATTTTTCTTACTATAAATCTGTTCGTATTATCTTTCATCCTATCTTCGCCGAATGACCTCATAAGTCTCAGTGCTTGGCTTTTGAACTAAATTTTACATTACATTCCGTACCACTGAAGCAAAGAGCTATATCGCGTCATTTTATATTGATAGTGTGAACATGTGAAATTCACACTTAAAGCCGTTGGCCCCGTTGCTGAATAACCACTGGCTCCATGCAACGTATAAACACCATACAATAAAAACGCATGGTTTCTAGAATTCACCATAAAAAACACATGGTTTCTAGAATTCACCATAAAAAACACATAGTTTCTAGAATTCACCATAAAAAAACACATGGTTTCTAGAATTCACCATAAAAAACACATGGTTTCTAGAATTCACCATAAAAAACACATGGTTTCTAGAATTCACCATAAAAACACATGGTTTCTAGAATTCACCATAAAAAAACACAGGGTTTCTAGAATTCACCATAAAAAACATGGTTTCTAGAATTCACCCAAATTAAAAAACACCATGGCTTTTAGAATTCACCATAAAAACACATGGTTTCTAGAATTCACCATAAAAAACACATGGTTTCTAGAATTCACCATAAAAAAACACATGGTTTCTAGAATTCACCATAAAAAACACATGGTTTCTAGAATTCACCATAAAAAAAACACATGGTATCTAGAATTCACCATAAAAAAACACATGGTATCTAGAATTCACCATAAAAAACACATGGTCAAGATTCACCATAAAAAAACACCAGGGTTTCTAGAATTCACCATACATGGCTTTCTAGAATTCACCATAAAAAACACATGGGCTTTCTAGTTCCCCAATTAAAAAACACCAGGTTTCTAGAATTCACATAAAAAAACAGTTTCTTAGAATTCATAAAAAAACACAGGGTTTCTAGAATTCACCATAAAAAAAAAACACATGCTTTCTAGAATTCACCATAAAAAAAAACACATGCTTTCTAGATTCACCATACCAGTTTCTAGAATTCACATAAAAAAACACAGGGTTTCTAGAATTCACCATAAAAAAAACACAGGGTTCTAGAATTCACCATAAAAAACACTGGTTTCTAGAATTCACATACATGGTTTCAGAATTCACCATAAAAAAAAAAACACGGTTTCTAGATTCACCACTACATGGTTTCTAGAATTCACCATAAAAAACACATGGTATCTAGAATTCACCATAAAAAACACATGGTATCTAGAAAAAAACCACCAATAAAAAAACACATAGTTTTCAGAATTCACCATACACAGGTTTCTAGAATTCACCAAAAAAAACACATGGTTTCTAGAATTCACCATAAAAAACATATGGTTTCTAGAATTCACCATAAAAAAACACATGGCTTCTAGAATTCACCATAAAAAACACATGGTTTCTAGAATTCACCATAAAAAACACATGCTTTCTAGAATTCACCATAAAAAACACATAGTTTCTAGAATTCACCATAAAAAACACATGGTTTCTAGAATTCACCATAAAAAACACATGGTTTCTAGAATTCACCATAAAAAACACAGGTTTCTAGAATTCACCATAAAAAAACATGGTTTCTAGAATTCACCTTAAAAAAACACATGGTTTCTAGAATTCACCATAAAAAACACATGGTTTCTAGAATTCACCATAAAAAAACACATGGTTTCTAGAATCTCCCCATATACACAGAAAAATTTCAAGAAATGAAAGTTGAATTATACTAATTTATTTGTCTCCAAGTTAGAGTACCGCAAAATATTCAAGGGTGAGTCCGTATGAAACAGGCTAAGTATACTTTAAGATACAGTAAAAGAGACCGGTAACTCTTGGGGAGAGAATGTAGTAGGAGGAGGAGGAGGAATTTAGACCAGGTAATTGTGAGAGGTAACTCTTAGGGAGAGAATGTGTGTTATATATATATATTTTATATAAATGTATAAATAAACTTAGTATATATATATATATATATATTATATATATATATATATAATATATATTTATATATATACTTAAAAAAAACACAGTAGATCCACGTGACTTCATTAGATAAGCGAAATACACAGGAAAAATAATAGCAGAAATCCAAGCGCTTTCGTCTTTACCGAGACATTGTCAAGGAACGAAAATGTCTTAGTAAAGACAAGAGCGCTTGGATTTCTGCCTATCATTTTGCTGTAGTGTTCGCTTATATATATATATATATATATATATATATATATATATATATATATATATATATATATGCACATATATATATTATATATATATTTATTTATTTATTTATGTATGTATTTACTTATTTATTTATTTATTTATTTATTGGTTTATTTATATTAAGATACTTATATACATACATACATGCGATGCATGCATACATAAAATGTGAGCTAATCAGGTAATTATATAATATATGTATATATATATGATATAATATATATATATGTATATATATGTATATATATTATATATATATATATATAATATATTAGAATATACATATATATAGGTAATATACTTATACTATATATAATATATATTACATATATATAATATCCATAATATATATATATATATATATATTCATAATATATATATATATATATATATATATGATTTATACATTTTACTTCCACGTATCTTTTTGTAACCCATATTTGCTTCTTAGAGTTAACGTAAATACAGGTCTAAGCCAAAAACTGAAAACCCGAACGTGACTTCATTCCACGACGTATAAAGCAAGAAAAGCAACTATAAGTAGAACAAAAATAACCAGGGGAGGAAATGAAGGAAGGACTTCATGACTAATAATAACTCTGAGAATAGACATTTGTGTTTATTTTGAACAATCTCTCTCTCTCTCTCTCTCTCTCTCTCTCTCTCTCTCTCTCTCTCTCTCTCTTTCTGGACACAAGAAGAAAACAAGACCTGGTGGATGAGTCAGGATCATAGAATTGGAAAATAATGATTTTTCTTCTCTTGTCTTAACGGCAGCTTCAGTTGCTCTGGCTATTGCCTTCTCTCTCTCTCTCTCTCTCTCTCTCTCTCTCTCTCTCTCTCTCTCTCTCACGAAATGTCTTTCCTGGTTGATGTTTATTCTTCACAGAGGCTAATTTT
>NC_087200.1:182861135-182878635 GCF_015104395.2 Macrobrachium nipponense | reverse complement strand
TACTCACGAGAGCCATTCTGTAGCCCAAAACACGGTGATTTTCACGTTGTGGTTATATTTTTCGTCTATCAATACATTTGATTGGCATCAAAGAAAATAGGCTCTCAATTCCTTCTCTCATTATAAGTGACCTATTTTCCTCAAAACATTCACGAACTCAGAAGTTTCTGAGACGCATCGATTCACAAGCCGTTTCCTCTGAAGTAACAAATACAGTAGTATATTTCGGATACGATGTGACGCCAGAAAATCGACCTTCTCCTTTGCTAGGGTACCCAAAGTGGGGCACGAGACGTACTAAGCGCCATTTCTTTTTACTAGCAAACATATGTATACAAAAATGATGTATGAAAATTCGTAAAGTAACTAAGTCTACGGGCGTAACCAGCCCCTTTTTACGGGCAGAATCAGCTCCGTTTCAGGGAATTATTCTCACCCCCACCCCCTTCGGAGGGGAAGGGGGAGGTAGGATGAAACTCCGTTATAAATCATTTTATGGGTCCCCACTATAACCCTGCCAAGTTCCATGCCTATGGGACCAGCCGTTTGGCCGTGATCGAATGACAGACGGACGGACGGATATTACGCCCATTATAGTAAGATGGTGGGGAGGTGATTTCATTCAAATTAGCTGAGGAGACCAAAACTCTAAGAGAAAAATGAATAAATAAATAAACAAATAAAATTTTTTTAAAGTCATCTGCCAGCAAGAGGTTCGGACCAAAGCAAAACAAGAGAACGTCGGTGAGGGCGTTTAGCTCTGGGTACAAACACGCATCAAGAAGCGTGGAAGTGTGTTTAAATATTGTTACGATCACCTCATTATTCCTGAGGCAATTACGTTGACGTGCTAACAACAGATGCAGAGGGAAGGAAGATTCCTTCTTAAAATGTGGAGACAGATATTGACATAAAAAAAATAAAAAAGATAAAAAGATTAATTATCTCAGATAAAAAGATTAATTATCGCAGATGTCCAGTGGATGGAAAATGAAACGAAGTTAAATCGAAATGTATAAGAAAACTGAAAACTGATCAGAGTACATTTGGCAGAAGTGACGGTTAATGGAATCTTGATTTAACGAATGTTTAAAAAAAAACACAGGATCGTATGTTCACCTTTATCTCTATACAGCGAAAGTCGCGTTTCTGTATCAGATGTTGATAAAAAAAATGAATAAAAAAAAATTAATTGATCAGGGTACTACATTTGGCAGAAGCGACGGTTAACTGAATCTCGAATTGATTAATGTTCACAAACATACGATAGATTGGAAGAAAAAAGAAAGAGAGAAAAAGGACCCCTATATGTCACCATTAATTCCTGCTCGTGGCTTCTGAGCAGACCAATCGGGAATCACTTCTCCGTGAAAGTGAAAAGGCCGATTTAAACTTTCTCTCGGGAAAAGAAAGCATTTGGGCATTTCGGAATCCGATGCACGAGAGGTCTTTGATCTTTGTGAATGGGGATTATTGTAGGGTAAGAGGAAATAAATTGTGTAGGGGCGAGTTTTATATATATATACTTTTTTAAATGAACTTTTTTTTTTTATCGCAGTTTTTATAGTTAATGAGGTTGCTTACGAACATGTGTTGGGGTGTAATTAGGGGAAAGTGAATGTCTCCGCAATTATTTTAGGGGTGTTAGGCCCCTCGGAGAATTTGGGACGCTCTTAAATGTCTGTCCTGAATGCTATTACACTCTCTGGCTGAGAGAAGAGAAGTTAGCAATGTGATTACCTTTCTCTGTAAACGACACTTTCTAATCGCTACTTGAGGTTCTTTGCGGCGTGCCATCGGCCCCAAGCTGCAACTACTTTCATTCCTTTTACTGTACCTCCGTTCATATTACCTTTCTTCCATCTTACGGTCCAACCTCTCCTAACAATAATTTCATAGTGTAAGACCTTTCAAACCCTTTACCGTGAATTTCAGTTTCAGCGTTGAATGGCCTTAGAGGTCCCAGTGCTCGGCCGTTGGTCTAAATTCTATATACATTATTTCACACTCTGATCAGAAGATTATCACCAGAGATTTGCGAGTTAATTAGGGAGCGTTTATTCATATTAACGTTTATTAAATTAGAAATAATTGACGTTCCTTTCCCTTGAAATATTTTATTTATAAATAAAAAAAAAATTAGATTAATTTCGAACAGTTTCTGTTTGTGACAGAAATAAAGACTAAAGCCTTTGATTTTTTTTTTTAAATAAAGGGTCGTGTTGACTTTTTTTTCAGTCGATGAAAAATATGTGGATAAAAAAATGTATAGTAAAAACGCTGTTTGGAGAATTTTCACTGTAAATTAGCGGGTTGCAAGGACGTTCATTTAATTGATTTTCTCGGAACATTGGGTTTCTTAAACTTGTTTTTTGTCAAAGCAATAAACCGCTACGGTTATTCTCAAGAAGCTACGTATACTGGCCTGCTATTACGCATAAGACTACAAATAAAAGATTTTATGTTTTTCACCCAGTTGTTTTCATCTTTTCTTTTAGTTTTAGGGAATTAATAATTATATATATATGTATATTATATATATTATAATTATATTTTTTTAGATATATATATATAAATTTTTTTTGGTCTATCAGAGTCATCGTATTCGACTGGGTGTTTTTTTTTATTTATTTTTTATAGTGTGGGGTTCCGTGTTGCATCCTGCCTCCTTAGGAGTCCAACCATTTTTTTACTCTTTGCGCTGTTTCTAACAGCACACTCTTCTGCATGAGTCCTGGAGCTACTTCGGCACCTAGTTTTACCAAGTTCCTTTTCAGGGATCTTGTGATCGTGCCTAGTGCTCCTATGATGATGGGTACAATTTCCATATCCTTCTTATTTCTATTTTTGGGTCTTCATACTTCTCAGTTTTTTCTCTTTCTTTCTCATCTACTCTGGTGACCCATGGTATTGCGACATCAATGAGTGATACTTTCTTCTTTATTATATCAGTAAACGTCACGTCTGGTCTATTGGCACCTATCACCCTGTATGTTCTCATGTCATAGCCCAAGAGGATCTTTGCTTGATCGTCTTTTATCACTCCCTCAGGTTGGTGTTCGTACCACTTTGGTTTCGTTTTTCATATTGCACTTCCTGCATATGGGTGAGATGTTACTTCCATCTATTGTTCTTGGAACATATCTGGTTCTTAGGGCCTGGTCTTGTGCCGCTGTTAGCATTCCTTCTGTTTCATCCTTGAGTGCTATCCTTTGTAGCCATTGCCATGTTTCATTGCCGACCAGTTCTTTAGTCTGGTTCACGTATTGTCCGTGCATTGGTTTGTTGTGCCATTCCTCCGTTCCGTGTGTTATTCTCCTGTCTCTGTATATTTCTGGGTCTTCGTCCACTTTTATCAGTCTTTCTTCCCATGCACTCCTTAGCCACTTGTCTTCACTGGTTTTCAGATATTGCCCCAGTGCTCTGTTCTCGATGTTGACGCAGTCCTCTATGCTTAGTAACCCTCTCCCTCCTTCCTTTCGTGTAATGTACAGTCTGTCTGTATTTGCTCTTGGGTGTAGTGCTTTATGTATTGTGTGTTTCCTAGTTTTCTAGTCTATGCTGTGGAGTTCAGCCTTGGTCCATTCACTACTCCTGCGCTGTATCTGATTACTGGTAATGCCCATGTGTTTATGGTTTCATCTTATTTACGGCGTTGAGTTTTGACTTAGTATCGCCTTATGTCTCTACATATATTCTCTTGGTGTTTTATATCTTCTCCTTCTATTATTCCTGTGTTTTTGTATGCTGTTTCATCTGGTAGCTTCATCCCTTCAGCCCTTGTCACTTTGCCATTTTGTATGTTGACCAAGACACATTTTTCTTTCCAAACTCCATCCTGATGTCACCAGATACAATCCTTACAGTTTGGATTAGGGTATCTATTTCGTTGAGGCTCTTACAATACAGCTTGATGTCGACCATGAACATCAGATGGTTAATTCTGTTGCCTCCTTTCTTGAGTTGGTACCCGGCATCCATCTTCTGTAGTACTTTTGCCATGTGAATCATGGCTACTACGAAAAGTAGTGGTGACAGTGAGTCGCCTTGAAAGATCCTTCTCCTGATGTTAAACTCTGCTAGTCTTATTCCAGAGCTTGTAAGTATTGTATTCCAGTTGCACATTGTATTGTTAGGAAGCTGATGGTGTTTTCCTCTGCCCCATATATTTAACAAGTATTCCATTAGTTACGTGTGTGGTATAATGTCAAGAAGGCTTCTTGTAGTCAATCCATGCCATGCTTAGGTTGGTTTTCCTTCTCTCACTGTTCTTCATTACCATTTTGTCCCTCAGGAGCTGGTCTTTTGTGCCCCTACACTTCCTTCTGCAGTCTTTCTGTCGGTGGGGGATGGTGTTTGTATTCTCTGGGTAATTGTATCGCCTTTCACTGATAATACCTGTTAGTAACTTCACATTACTGGTAGGCAGGTGATAGGCCCATAGTTACATGCTATATTTCCCTCGTTCTTGTCTTTTTGTACTAGGGTTGTTCTCCCTGTGGTCATCCATTTGGGCGCATGGTGGTTCGTGATATAATGCTGGAGCTGTTCTGCTATTCGTGGGTGTGTAGGGCCTTTGAAGAATATGAACCAGTATCCATGGACTTCATCAGGACCTTGGGCTTTCCAGTTGGGCATTTTCTTTAGTTGGTGTCTGATTGTGTTTGTCGTGATCTCGGTGAATCTTTGTTTTATTCTCCCAATTTCTTCTCCCTTGACTTATTATTATTATTATTATTATTATTATTATTATTATTATTATTATTATTATTATTATTATTATTATTATTATTAATGTTGTTGTTGTTGTTGTTAGTCCTGACTGACTTTAACGTGACATTTAATAGAATAACATTATTGTTTGACTATCTTGATATTGCTTTACTGTTTATTATTATTATTATTATTATTATTATTATTATTTTTTGTTTATTTTTTTATTTTATTTATTTTATTTTTTTTTTTGCTCTATCACAGTCCTCCAATTCGACTGGGTGGTATTTATAGTGTGGGGTTCCGGGTTGCATCCTGCCTCCTTAGGAGTCCAATCACTTTTCTTACTATGTGTGCCGTTTCTAGGATCACATCTTCTGCATCAGTCCTGGAGCTACTTCAGCCTCTAGTTTTTCTAGATTTCTTTTCAGGGATCTTGGGATCGTGCCTAGTGCTCCTATGATTATGGGTACGATTTCCACTGGCATATCCCATATCCTTCTTATTTCTATTTTCAGATCTTGATACTTATCCATTTTTTCTCTCTTTCTTTCTTCAACTCTGGTGTCCCATGGTATTGCGACATCAATGAGTGATACTTTCTTCTTGACTTTGTCAATCAACGTCACGTCTGGTCTGTTTGCACGTATCACCCTATCCGTTCTGATACCATAGTGCAGAGGATCTTTGCCTGATCGTTTTCTATCACTCCCTTCAGGATGGTGCTCGTACCACTTATTACTGCAATGTAGCTGATGTTTCTTGCACAGGCTCCAGTGGAGGGCTTTTGCCACTGAATCATGCCTCTTTTTGTACTGGTTCTGTGCAAGTGCCGGGCATTCACTTGCTATGTGGTTTATGGTTTCATTTTTCGTATTGCACTTCCTACATATGGGAGAGATGTTATTTTTCCGTCTATAGTACTTTGAACATATCTGGTTCTTAGGGCCTGATCTTGTGCTGCTGTTATCATTCCTTCAGTTTCCTTCTTTAGCTCTCCCCTCTGTAGCCATTGCCAATTGTCATCGCTGGCTAGTTCTTTAGTCTGTCTCGTGTATTGTCCGTGCATTGGTTTGTTGTGCCAGTCCTCTGTTCTTTCTGTCTTTCTCCTGTCTCTGTATATTTCTGGGTCTTCGTCTACTTTTATTAGTCCTTCTTCCCATGCACTCTTTAGCCACTCGTCTTCACTGGTTTTCAGATATTGCCCAGTGCTCTGTTTTCGATGTTGACGCAGTCCTCTATACTTAGTAGTCCTCTCCCTCCTTCCTTTTGTGTTATGTATAGTCTGTCCGTATTTGGTCTTGGGTGTAGTGCTTTGTGTATTGTCATTTGTTTCCTGGTTTTCTGATCTATGCTGCGGATTCTGCCTTCGTCCATTCCACTATTCCTGCGCTGTATCTGATTACTGGCACTGCCCATGTGTTTATGGCTTTTATCATATTTCCGGCGTTGAGTTTTGACTTGAGTATCGCCTTGAGTCTCTGCATATATTCTTTCCTGATCGTGTCCTTCATCTCTTGGTGTTTTATATCTCCTCCTTCCATTATTCCCAGGTATTGTATCCTGTCTCATCTATGTGTTTGATGTTGCTTCCCATCTGGTAGCTTTTATGTCCCTTTGCAGTTCTCGTTACTTTTACTTTTGGCCTTTTATTTTTGTATGTTGATCAAGGGCGCATTTTCTATTCCAAACTCCATCCTGATGTCCCAGATACAATCCTTACAGTCTGGATTAAGGTATCTATTTCCTTGATGCTCTTACCATAACAGCTTGATGTCGTCCATGAACATCAGATGGTTGATTTTGTTGCCTCTTTTCTTGAGTTGGTACCCGGCATCCATCTTCTGTAGTACTTTTGTCATGGGAATCATGGCTACTACGAAGAGTAGTGGGGACA
Organism: Macrobrachium nipponense; assembly: GCF_015104395.2. Taxonomy (NCBI): domain Eukaryota; kingdom Metazoa; phylum Arthropoda; class Malacostraca; order Decapoda; family Palaemonidae; genus Macrobrachium; species Macrobrachium nipponense. Next base: position 182,872,025 of record NC_087200.1, on the reverse strand, counting down.
GTGAGTCGCCCTGGAGATCCCTCTCCTGATATTGAACCTCTGCTAGTCTTATTCCAGAGCTTGTAAGTATTGTATTCCAGTTTTGCGCATTGTATTTTTGAGGAAGCTGATGGTATTTTCCTCTGCCCCATATATTTTCGAGGCATTCTATTAGCCATGTGTGTGGTATCATGGTCGAAAGGCTTTCTTATAGTCTATCCATGCCATGCTTAGGTTGGTTTTCCTTCTCCTACTGTTCTTCATTACCATTTTGTCTATCATGAGCTGGTCTTTTGTGCCCCTACACTTCCTTCTGCAGCCTTTCTGTTGGTGGGGGATGGGTGGTTTGTCTCCTCTAGGTAGTTGTATAGCCTTTCACTGATGATACCTGTTAGTAACTTCCACATTATTGGTAGGCAGGTGATAGGCCTGTAGTTACTGGCTATATTTCCCTTACTCTTGTCTTTTTGTACTAAGGATGTTCTTCCTGTGGTCATCCATTTGGGTGCTTGGTGATTTGAGATACAATGCTGGAGTTGTTCTGCTATTCGTGGGTGTAGGGCCTTGAAGTTTTTGAGCCAGTATCCATGGACTTCATCGGGACCTGGGGCTTTCCAGTTTGGCATTTTCTTTAGTTGGTGTCTGACTGTGTCTGTCGTGATGTCTGTGAATCTCTTGTTTTTATTCTCCCTGTTTCTTCTTCCTTGACTTCCTGGAGCCATGTTGCATGTTTGTTGTGTGATACCGGATTGCTCCATATGTTTTCCCAGAGTCTCTTACTTGGTTCGGCTTCCGGAATTTCTGGGTGGTTGTCTTCCCCTCTTAGTTGGCTGTATAGTCTTTTCTGGTTGGTTCCGAATAGTTTGTTCTGTTGGTATCCCTTATTCCTGTTCATGTACCGTTGGATCTTGTGTGCTTTGGCCTTAAGCCTCTGTTTTACATCTTCTATTGTGTTGTTTAGTCCCCTCACTTGTACTTTGTATTTCTCGTTGAGTTCCTCCCTTGTTTTCTTGCTTCTTAGCCTTTTTTCTGCCATCTCTTTCAGTTTACTCAAGTCAGATCTCATCACCATGATTTGCTTTTCCAGGCGCCTTTTCCAAGGAGGTTGCTGTTTTGGTTTCTGTTGGGTTGGTTGTGACGGTGGTGTTGGTGTTCGAATCCCCATCAGTTCTGCTACTAATCTTGCTCCTGCATATGTCAAGTTATTTGTTTCTGTGATACTGGTGGTGTGTATTAGGCCCATTATTTCATTGACCTCACTTGTTTTCTCCCTTAATTTCTTGGTGTTGTAGGCTTTCATGGAGGGGATCTTAGTTCTCTCTGTATCTGGCTCCATCCATTGTCTAATCTTTTCTACCCATTCCGTCCTCTCTGTTACTTCGTCAGTGTTTCTTCGTGTGTCGTTGTTTGATACCTCATCCTCCCTGTCGTCTTCTGTGGCATCGTCTCTCAGTTCGTCTTCGTGTAATTCGTTGTCGTGTGACATTTCCCTTTCCAATTCATTATTATTATTATTATTATTATTATTATTATTATTATTATTATTATTATTATTATTATTATTATTGCTGCTGCTGTTGTTCTGACATTAACGTGGCATATTTAATAGAATAGCGCTATTATTTTACTATCTTGGTATGTGTCAAAAAATTGAATAGAAATAAAATCTAATAGAAATTTTCGGGAGACATTATTATTATTATACTATTATTGCTACTGTTGTTATTCTGGCTATAACGTGATGTTTAACGGATTAGCATCACTGTTCGACTATCTTGGTAAGTGTGAAAAAAAAAATCCAATAGAAATAAAAGCGAATAGATCTTGAAGTTTCCATTAGGAAAAAGTTAAATCCAACGTCCTTGAGAATTTAGATCCGTAATATTTTACTATAATGATTCAACAAGTATCAAGGTTTGCCTGCGGTAATCTTACAGTCTAAAGTAAGATGATCTCGCCTCAAAATTGTACACTTTGATGACACTTCTTACAAAAAAATATAATTGGAACGCTTATTTTCTCAGATCAAAAGGCCTCCTGATGTAGGTCTCTTGGCACTTACTACTACGTATATGAGCCGCCTTGAAATTTAACAGATGACATATCATTCTTACGGAGATAATAGGATGTTACGTCACTCGGAGATCGTATGTTTGGTGGTGTGTGTCTTCCTGCGGTTGTCTATATCACTTAAGAAATAAGTCTGATTTTATATCACGTATGAGTACTTAAGTGTAAATTGTATTCTGTATCATATATCAGGTTAGTTGAACGCCTTACTGACACACACATCCTTCTCATATTCCGAAAGTATTTTTTGGTATTTACCACTAACATATAGTATTAATGTGCTGAAATACGATTGCGTATACAAATTTGTTTCAGTTTGTGTAATACATCCGTAAGAAATTCTTTAGGGGAACTCCTATTGCCATCAACGATCAATTTCATCACATGATAGCAAAATTAAACTTACCCCAGAGTTACATAGACAGCAGTCTTTCTCCCGATTAGCAAGTGCCCTCTTAGAAACGCGGGACGGTCCACCTTCTTGAGGAATCAGTGTCCACAGTGCAGTGACGAAAGCGCGAGTTTTGTAAGTGGCGGGTCATTTCACTCCTTGACGCCGGAGCGATAGGAGGAGGGAAAGGGAGTTCTCTGATCGCCCTGAATGGATTACAGCCATACATCAGAGCCACGCGTGACGCGGGGATGTTATCTCTCTTGAAATATATAGGAGATTTGCATGATAAATCTCGACCGGTAGGAACGACGCCTTGCGTTTTAAGGCCCCCATACACTGAACGATTGTCTTTATCGACAAACGCACACACTATTCAGACAGAATGAACGATCTCCGCACCGATTTCAGTCTGAGCAAAGATTTTGTCTCGGGAAGACATGGCATCATCATCTCTAGATGAGACGTGCGCGATAGCTTTATATCGGCAAACAAGCTCATACATTGAACGACCCGTGTATGACAGACTTGAGTTGCAAGCCAGCAACCTGGTCGTGACAGATTCCCGCCGAGATCGTTCAGGCACGAAGCTCCGCCCACCTTTGCATTCACACAAGCCCATACACAATGTTTTTGCGAACGATACAGACAATTGTTCAGTGTATGGGGGCCTTTACATTTTGCCAAAGGGAACTACGTATTGTGCAACAGGGACCTCATACACGCAGCCATGGCGCGTATTATGGGTTAATTTCACGGCTTTTGTATATGTTCGTGTTGGGTTTAAGTTCTGTACTGAAAATCAAACTCCATCCATCCCCGGTATGATACTTGAGCATTAACGTTCTAACAAATGGCTACTAAAATATATGATATTTTTATAATTGACTTTGCACATGACATTTTCTCCTACTTGGGGGGAGAGAGATAAAACATGCTATAAGACTTCACATTGCATAAGGTGAATGTGATAAGAGTACGTTTCACATCCTACCATCTTCCTATTTTTCAGAGAGAGAGAGAGAGAGAGAGAGAGAGAGAGAGAGAGAGAGAGAGAGAGAGGACCAGATAAAACATGCTATAAGACTTGACTTTCCATAAGGTAAATGTGATAATACGTTTCATTTTCTGCCATCTTCCTATTTTTCAGAGAGAGACCTTACCTTACCTTACAGACCTTACAGTTCGTTCGGGTTGCCCCAGGTCCCTCAGTGTGAGGCGCCTCTAATGTCTACCAGAGAGTTGCTAGTACATCTTCCGGTATATTTTGCATCTTCCAATCTTGGATGGTCTGGGATGCAGTTTAGATATTTGTCGAGCTTATTCTTAAACACATCTACGCTCACTCCTGATATATTCCTCAGATGAGCTGGCAACGCATTGAATAGACGCTGCATTATCGATGCTGGTGCGTAGTGGATTAATGTCCTGTGTGCTTTCCTTATTTTTCCTGGTATAGTTTTGGGCACTATTAATCTACCTCTGCTTGCTCTTTCTGATATTTTTAGTTCCATGATATTTTCTGTTATTCCTTCTATCTGTTTCCATGCCTGAATTATCATGTAGCGTTCTCTTCTCCTTTCTAGACTATATAATTTTAAGGATTGTAGTCTTTCCCAGTAGTCTAGGTCCTTAACTTCTTTTATTCTAGCTGTAAAGGACCTTTGTACACTCTCTATTTTGTGCAATATCCTTTTGATAGTGTGGGTACCATATCATATTGCAATATTCAAGTGGACTACGAACATATGTTTTATAAAGCATAATCATGTGTTGAGCTTTTCTTGTTTTGAAGTGCCGTAACAACATACCCATTTTTGCTTTACATTTTGCCAACAGAATTGCTATTTGATCATTGCATAACATGTTCCTATTCATCATCACACCAAGGTCTTTAACTGCTTCCTTATTTGTGATTGTCTCATTATTAGGTCCCCTATATGCATATAGCTTTCCTTCTCTGTCTCCATAATTTATTGATTTAAATTTATCAGAGTTAAATACCATCCTATTTACCTCTGCCCAATCATATACTTTGTTAAGGTCTCTTTGTAGAGCGTTCCTATCTTCATCACAAGAATAATTTCTCTACTTATTCTTGTGTCATCAGCGAACTACTCACTACCGAATCCTTAACATTACTGTCTATGTCTTCAATCATAATAACAAACAATATTGCAGCTAGCACCGTACCTTGTGGCACACCGGATATTACCTTGGTTTCATCCGATTTCTCATCGTTTGCAATAACTATCTGTTTTCTGTTGTGTAAAAATTCTTTTAACCATCTTCCTACTTTTATCTACGATATTGTGTTTTCTAATTTTCTTTGCTAATATATTATGGTCTACTTTGTCAAAAGCTTTTGCAAAGTCTAGATAAACCACATCTGTTTCATTTTCCGCTTTTCATATTTTTGAATATGTTCTCACCGGTGGACTAACAGTTGGGTTTGTGTACTTTTTCCGGGTACGAAACCGTGTTGTCCTATATTAAACAAATTATTTTTTATTAAATGTTTCATAATATTTTTCTTCATTACCCTTTCATACACTTTCATAATATGTGATGTTAGACTCACAGGCCTATAATTACTTGCCTCTAGTCTTGATCCACTTTTGAAAGTAGGGGTGATATATGCTATTGTGCTCATCATAAATCTTGCCTGTATCTACACTTTGTCTTAATAATATTGCAAGTGGCTTTGCGATAGAATGAACTACTTTCTTTAACAAAATAGCAGGGACTCCATCCGGCCCTGCAGCAGCTCCATTTTTAATTTCATTAATTGCCTGCACAATATCAGCTTCATTAATTTCTATGTCAGCTAAATATTCACTATTTTCTTCCCTTACTTCTATATCATTATCTTCATTATCTATTCTAAGGGTGAATTCTCTCTTATATCGTTCTGCCAGTATGTTGCAAATTTCCTTTTTTCATTCGTTAAATCTCCCTTCAATTCTCAGAGGGCCTATTTCTATTCTTCTTTTATTCATCTTCTTCGCATATGAGTATAATAGTTTGGGGTTTTGCTTGATATTTAATAGGGTTTTTTCTTCCAAGTCCCGTTTTTCATTTTCTTTTGATTGTATAATCTTTTTGTTCTGCATTTTCTATCTTACTTTTTAGTTCTATAACTTTCCATGCATTTTTTTCTTTTGCAAGACCTTTTTTCCACTTTCTGATTTTCTGGAACAAGATCCTTCTGTCTCTTGGTATGCATGAATGATGTTTACTTTTCTTCTTCGGTATATATTTTTCCACTATTTTCTCCAATATTTTATATAATATCTCCGTATTTACCCTTATGTCATCACTTACGAAAATGTTATCCCAATCTTTGTTTAATTCTTCATTAATTTCTGACCATTTTATATTTTTACTGTAGAAGTTGTATTTTTCCATATCCTTCCCACTTTTTCATTTCTTGCTTATCTCTATTTTCACTTGCTTGGCAATGAAACTGTTTAATTCTATGACATTATGGTCTGAAATACTCGCATTATAAACTATTATTTCTTTAACATAATTCATCTCGTTCACAAATACTAGGTCTAAAGTATTTTCCTTTCTTGTTGGCAGGTGATTTATTTGTTGAATGTTGTATTCTAGTAGCATATCTAATAGCTTTTCAAATTGCCTCTTATCTTCTGCACTACTATTACTCTCTTTTTTATATGTATAAGTACAACCACAATCTCCTATTCGTTCTTTCCATTCTACGAAAGGAAAGTTGAAGTCACCAGATAGGAGAATAGTCCAGTCCTTGTGATTTCTACATATATCATCCAATTTTTCAATTATTAAGTCAAACTCTTTAGTATTAGGAGGTCTATATATTACTATGTTCATCAATTTTTCAGATTCAAATTCTACCGCTATTAGTTTCACATTCTGAGTTACTATATTTCTCATATATTTTTTTCCTTGTTTTTTGTCTTTCCCATATTATTGCGGTTTCCCCTTGATTCCTATTTTTTCTATCTGATCTATAAGTTTGGAACCCTTTTATTTGATCATCATTCCCAGTCTCTTGGAATACCAGGTTTCACTTATATTCATTATATCTATTTTCTTTTCATTTTGGGTTAGTTCTTCTAAGTACTCTATTTTTCTTTTTGAGTTACTCGTAACTAAACCCTGCGCATTCATCACTATGATGGTTTGCGTGTTTTCTCCTTCATTTAATAATGGTAGTAATAAGGATTTTCCCATGTCTCTTTCCTGTTCTGGTATGTTGTTCTTTTTTTCATTTCCAGAAATTCTGACATTAAAAAATCCAACTTTTCCATAATATTTGATCTTCCTTCATCATAATTATTCATTTTGTGTCTGAATCTGCAATTTTCTCCACCGTTTCTGCAATATCCTCTTGCATAATAAATACAGTTATTATCTCTTGAGTAGAATTTCGGAGCTGATGCTTTGAAATTTTTTGCTGACACTGCAATATCTCATTGGTGGTTTGCTTTTCTCTTTTACCTGATATTCTTGATTTCTCTCTTTATTTGTTTCTTTCTTATTTTGGATTTTATTACTTGGTTGGTTATTTATTTGATTATGATTCATGGCTACAGGGTGCATATATTTTGCATTTTTTGTCAAACTTACATCCTTTTCCTTCTTTTAGGTTTTTACATATTTTTGGATGCAGATCTCTGCAATCATCCCCATATCCATCTAAGTATGCACATTTACCATATATTTCATAGTTTTGACATATCTTAGGATGTTTGTAGTAACATCTTTCTCCAAATCTGCAATTCCCTCTTTTCAAAAGGTTGCAGATTTTGTCTTTCTTGTCTATTCCTCTTTCCCGTCATTGTGTAGATCTGGGTAGAGCCTCTCGGGATTTGCTTTTCTGTTGTCATATCGTATTTATTTCTTCGTAGGTATGCTGCTTTATTGCCTCATATGTAGTATCAATGAGTATCTCTGCATCCATACTTTTATCTTGTTCTTTGTTTTCCTTATTTTTTTCTGTCATTTCATTTTTGTTTACTTCTCTTCCGTTTTCCTCTTCTTCTTTTTCTCTTCTTCTTCCTCTTCCTCTTTCTTCTTCATCCTCAACTATTTGACATTCAATCTTGATTTAATAACATTGTCTATCCATGATAGACATGTTGAACAAAAATTCTTGTATCTTTTCTCAAATCTTGTATTAGAGAGAGAGAGAGAGAGAGAGAGAGAGAGAGAGAGAGAGAGAGAGAGAGATTAATCGCGCTGAGAACTCAGTGTAAACAACGTGGGTTGACAAACCAGTTCCCTCTCCCTAGTTGTACGTTGGCAGCAAGGAGGGGAAACTAAATTAAAAGAGATGTTGATGAAGAAAGTCTTTGTATGTTTGGTGTATGATATATACATTGCATACACACGAGCAAACACTCGTTTGCATGAATATCTTTATATACTTACATATAATATTATATATAATAAAATATATATATATAAGACCTATATTAATAATATATATATATACATAACATACAACTAACATTAATATAATATATATATATATATATATATTATATACATATATTATTAATATTATAAAATATACACATACCATACATACATACATATATATATATATATATAATTATTTATAATATTATATATATATATATAAGATATATATATAAAGGTTTTTTTGCCACGAAGGAAAAAAAATGAAAAAGCGAGTTAGCCGAGTACTTTCGGTCCTATATATATTGTTTATAAGTTTATACTGTATGTATAAATATGATCGACCCGTTCTGATTATGTGGACGAAGGGCTAGGTGGTAGTTCAAGGTCCTCCTCCACCACTCCACCTGGTCATGACAGGTGTGTAAGAAACAGTGTGAAATAAGTAACAGCAAAAGTTATTGGTAAAAGGAGGGGTTGGGGGTGCCTGTTATTGAGCTGCCCTTTTCGTCACAGTTATAACTCGTGTGCCTCATTGCTATAAGATGGTGAAAATAATTCCCAACTATTCTGTTCATAGCCATTGGTATAATAACATCGTAATCATCTGAAAGAGAAAAAAACATAATATTAATCAAAACTACATTATGACCTAATAATGACCTAAGCCCATTAGGTCATTGTATCCATCTTCCAACCCAAATAGCCGCAGAGAATTCGGTAGGTCCTGCGTGCCGCGAAAGGCGACTAAAAGGACAGCTGCTGCCTTGCAGTCATACTTCTCTAGTAAAAGGCTAGGCCCACCGCCAATAACTGTGAGACTGCTGCCTTGCAGTCTTACTGTTTAGTAAAAGGCTTAGCCCACCGCCTGTAACTGTGGAAACTGCTGCCTTGCACTCTTACTGTTTAGTTAAAGGCTAGGCCCACCGCCAATAACTGTGGAAGCGGCTACCTTGCCGTCTTCCTGCTTAGTAAAAGGCTAGGCCCACCCTATAACTGTGGAAACTGCTGCCTTGCACTCTTACTGTTTAGTTAAAGGCTAGGCCCACCGCCAATAACTGTGGAAGCGGCTACCTTGCCGTCTTCCTGCTTAGTAAAAGGCTAGGCCCACCCTATAACTGTGGAAACTGCTGCCTTGCACTCTTACTGTTTAGTTAAAGGCTAGGCCCACCGCCAGTAACTGTGGAAACGGCTACCTAGCCGTCTTACTGCTTAGTAAAAGGCTAGGCCCATCCCTATAACTGTGGAAACGGCTGCCTCGCAGTCTTACTGCTTAGTAAAAGGCTAGGCCCACCGCCAATAACTGTGGAAACTGCTGCCTTGCTGGTGGACTTTTTAGTCAAAAGCGAGGCCCACCGCAAATAATTGTGGTTGATGACAGTAAGGGCATGCAGTTGTAAAAACCCCTCTGCCAAATAATAAACCATGCCTGATGTAAAGAAAGGCGCATCAGGCATTAAAATCTCATTAATAAAACCAGTAATAACTATCATATACTCGCGTGCAACCAACCTTGAGCAGTTTTTGCGCATAGTAAGGCAGTTTTCATTCTAGTTGCGTTTTTGCCTGCAGTACCTGGTCTTCTGCTAGAGAAATGAAGGCTGCTAGCGCCACCTATCTGCGTGATGTAACAACTGGTCTCCAAGGAAAACAAGCTAAACCCTTTATGCACATTATTACAGACAAGATAATATATCATACGGCATGTTGGAAATTGCATCTAAATCCACTTCTCACCTCTCGTCATGGTTATGTTCCAAATACCATGCCCTTAGATTGAGCGCCTCAGTGGTGTGGTCGGTTTGGTCTTGGCCTGCCACATCGGTGGCCACGAGTTCGATTCTCGGACATTCCAATGCGGGGTCAGAGATGTGTATTTGTGGTGATAGAAGTTCACTCTCGACGTGGTTCGGAAGTCACGTAAAGCCGGTGGTCCCGTTGCTGAATAACCACTGGTTCCATGCAACGTAAAAACAACATGCAAACAAACAAACATCTTTTTAGTACTCTGGGCTCAGGGCTGACTTGGAGTGTCCTAAGAGGGTTTGCATTGCATCATCATGCCACATTACCCTATTAGAATTCTTGGAAGCTTTTTATAACAGTTATTATTACGATAACAAGATATTGTACAGAACCTGTCGTTTAGGCGTAGGCTCGCTTACTATTACTCTATCAAATCCTTTATTATATTTTGAGCAACGTCCCTTCGGCCCCTAGCTGCAACCCCTTTCATTTCTTTTACTCTACCCCCATTCATATTCTTTCTTCCATCTTACTACCCACCCTCTTCTAACAATGTTGAATGATGCAACTGCTTTGATGTTTTTCTCCTGTTACACCTTTCAAACTTCATACTCTCAATTTTCCTGTCAACGATGAATGACCTCATACGTCCGAGCGCTTGGCCTACGGACTAAATTTTATGTTCTGTCAATTAATTATATTTTAAATGTTATCCGTTTCTTTTTTAACGTTACAAAAACGTTTTTCAGGGAAAAGGTTGCCATTTTTGGGAAAAGATACCGCGCCGCCTACCACTACACTCCCCGTATCGTTTTCTCTCTCTCTCTCTCTCTCTCTCTCTCTCTCTCTCTCTCTCTCTCTCTCTCTCTCTCTCTTTTACAACGTGTTGGAAGAAATAGTTTTTAAGGAGAGAAAGTTGTCATTTCGGGGAGAAAGGGCTCTCTCTCTCTCTCTCTCTCTCTCTCTCTCTCTCTCTCTCTCTCTCTCTCTCTCTCTCTCAACGTTTAAGAAAAATTAGTTTTTAAGGAGAGAATGTTGCCATTTCGGGGAGAAGGGGCTCTCTCTCTCTCTCTCTCTCTCTCCTCTCTCTCTCTCTCTCTCTCTCTCAACGTGTAAGAAAAATTAGTTTTTAAGGAGAGAAAGTTGCCATTTCGGAGAGAGAGGGCTCTCTCTCTCTCTCTCTCTCTCTCTCTCTCTCTCTCTCTCTCTCTCTCTCTCTCTCTCTCTTTTACAACGTGTTGGAAAAAATAGTTTTTAAGGAGAGAAAGTTGCCATTTCGGGGAGAAAGCTCTCTC
>NC_087200.1:182833635-182853635 GCF_015104395.2 Macrobrachium nipponense | reverse complement strand
TTCAGTAGCCTTTAAGAAGCATATGTCGTTTGGTGCGCCTATTAACGATTGTATATAATATACTACTCTATTTCATTACTAGTTATTCGCTTAATTTCTTTCTGTTTTAAACTTGCAAGATTAAATTAGAATAAATTCAGTTAACGCTCTCTCTCTCTCTCTCTCTCTCTCTCTCTCTCTCTCTCTCTCTCTCTCTCAGCTTCTTTGACTTGAGGTAGGCCATTGGAAGTTTTATCTTTTGTATCATTAATTCTGATGATTGAATCGTAAAGTTTTCCTCATCGTCTTATTCCTTGCCAGGTTTTCTCTCTCTTTCGCTTTCTGTCTGTAAGAAAATTACGTTGTAATGAATGTTAGCAGTTATTGGCTGAATATTGGGACAGATTTGTATTGGAAGTTTTGGTTTAATCGCAGATTTCTGGGGCGTTAGTTGACGGTTTCTGTAGGGGAAACTGAAACGGTTTTGGATATAATCTATTGAACATTTTTGTTTTAGTTGACATATGTGTTGATGTTTGTATCAGTTTTGTATTTGTTCCAAACACACACATGTATATAATATATATATATATAATATATATATATATATATATATATATATATATATATTATATATATTTTAAATATTCTCTAGTGGTACATCTAATGGTCTGGTTAAACCACCAAGGGATTTCACCATAATTATTATAAATTTGAGTAGGAACCATTGTCGTGATAAAAATTAAATTATGTCGTTTTTCAAGGACGCCAGTAAATTGCTGAAATTATATATATATATATATATATATATATATATATATATATATATATATATATATATACATACTTTAGTTCTGCATCGTAAATACCTTGCCGTGTTTCAAAGATGTCTGTAAATTCAAGGAAATCCGTGAATTAAAGCTAGTTTCAAATATACATACGTTTTATATATCATATGTATGTGTGTGTGTGTCTGTATAAATACTTTAATTATCACTTTAAATTACTTTGCCCTCTTTCAAGGATGTCAGTAAATTAAAAGCTAGTTGGAGATAAATTTGGGCTTTAGTTATCTCTACCGAGAAATAATTTTCATTAACCTACAATTGTCACAGCGAATTCTATATTCATTGCGCTTTGCGTAGGAGTTTTTTTTTTTTTTTTTTTTTTTTAAGCATCGGCTGTAGTTGAAGTTTATGAGCCTTGCATTTAGGTAGGACGTAAGTTTAATGAATGAAATTTGAGCAGTTTATAGATAAACTTGGAGTTGCGCGGTTGTCTTTACGGTGCAGTTGGGCAGATGTCTTTAAGGTACAGTTGTGCAGTTTTCTTTATGGTACAATTATCCTATTGTCTTTACGGTACAATTGTGCAGTTGTCTTTAAGGGTAGCAGTTGTGCAGATATCTTTTATGGTTTTAATTGTACAGTTTTGTCTTTTACGGTACAATTGAGCACTTGCCATTACGACACAGTGGTCTTAACGGTACAATTATGCAGTTGTATTTACGGTACAATTGTTCATTTATCTTTACAGTACTTTTGTGCTTTTCTATCTTTGGTACTATTGTTCATCTGTCTTTAACGGTACAATTGTGCCGTTCTCTTTATGTTGCGATTATGCAGTTGTCTTTACGGTACAATTTTGCAGTTGTATTTAACAGTACAATTGTGAAGTTGACTTTCCTGTACAATTTTGCACCTGTCTTTACGGTACAATTATGGAATTGTCTTCATGGTACAGTTGTGGAGTTGTCGTTACGGTACAATTGTGCAGTTGTCTTTACAGTATAGTTGTGCAATTGTCCTCACGGAACAATTGTAGAAGTCTTTGCGGTACAATTGTGGAGTTGTCTTTGTGGTACAGTTGTTTAGTCTTAACGGTATAATTGTCATTACGGTACAATTATGCAGTTGTCTTTATGGTGCAGTTATGCAGTGGTCTTTACGGTACAATTATGCAGTTGTCTTCAAGGTACAATTATGCAGTTGTCTTTAAGGTACAATTATGCAGTTGTCTTTAAGGTACAATTATGCAGTTGTCTTTAAGGTACAGCTGTTGAGGTGTCTTTACGGCTATAACTGATGCAAATTCACATTCGTGTCCGGTGATTCGTCATGATGACATTTCGTGACGGCTCAGAATCTAATCCTTTTGTCCATCGTCACCAGATGGGTATATCAACCAGGAAGGAAAATCTCAAGATATGTGCCATTTTCTACGCTAAGACTGTCAATCCCCTGTTTTTGCTTTAAACCCAGAGTGAAGCTGTTTCGCTAACGAAAAGCATCACCCTATTAAATCCGGTTACCTCTGCTCTCTGCGTGATTAAACTGTCAGGGTTGAGCTATGGCTTTGTTGTGGATGCTGTGGAAACTCGCTCTTTATTCTAGTTACTCTATAATGTCATTAATAAAAGCCGAAGTCTTGTATTGTAATAGAATTAGGTAAGGGAATTTATTTCTTAGCTTTATCTCAAGCAATTTCTTTGCCAGAAAAAATTTATGTAAACATTTGCTTTTGTTGTGCATACGATAAAAACCCTCGCTTTATTCTGGTTACTCTGTCACGTCGTTAATAAAAGCCGAATTGGGTTGTTGTAATCGAGTTATAAATAGATTTTATTATGTAGTTTTTCAAGCAATTTCTTCATCTGAAAAAAAAAAAACTTACGAAAATGTATGCTCTTGTTTGGATTCGGTGAAACCCTTTTATTTTGTTTACTCTTTAGTGTAGCTGATAAAAGTCCAATTCGGTTGTTGTAATAGAACTAGGAAATGGAATTTATTTCGTAGTTTTATTCCAAGCAAATTCTTGGCCGGAAAAAACTTTGAAATTGTATGCTTTTCTTATGGATGCTGTGGAAATCCTCGCTTTATTCTCCTTACTCTGTAATGTACTACATGAATACCGAATAGTGGTGATGTAGTAATGCTATAACATGGATTTTATTTCCTTGATTTATTTCAATTAATATCTTGGTCAGCAAAAAAAATTTATGAAAATGTATGAAAATGATATGTATGTTCTCAGCCAGTGTAGGTGTTTGGGACATCATAGATCTTAAGCACAGTCATTAATTCATAAAGATTTAATGTAATCTCGACCGTAGCTTTTATTTCATAAATTCATGTAAATCAGTTTCTATGTTAGAGAAACATTTATGTGGAAATATCACTTGTTTTCTTTGCCAGTTTTAATATATTTAAAGTAAAATCTCCTTAAACATATATGATTATTAATAAGAATGAATTGCATCCTTTATAAATGATTAAAATAAAGTTGGCAAATAATTGTTGCCTCTTGCCAACTTTTTTTTATTCTTCTTTATATCTGTCACTGAAGATTTTGTCGAGGTAAAACTTAAAAAGAAAAAAATGCCATGCCTTTAGAGGTTTAGGAAAAGTTCGTCCTGTCTCTTAACGTTAGGCAAATAACTTCTCTCTCGCAAAACATCTTTCATCTCGACGCAATGAGTCACAAGTAGGAAGAAAAGGGAATGGAAAAGTCGTGAAAGGCTGTCGAGGTGAATAATGCTGGATTCTGATTGGGTGAAAACATAATCCCCTCCTTTGCCGTCAGCCAATCAGAATGCGTTTTCGCTCGTCGCCACGATGATTTAGATATTATCATTTCCTCTCTCTCTCTCTCTCTCTCTGCTAGTGAACAGAGAACCGAACCAGATGAAAAGATTGCTCTTTACTGCCGACTTGCATACGAGACGAATGAAATTTTGAGCGAAAGAAAATTATAGATATAGTTAATAATTCAATCATAAATAACAAAATAAATTCGGCAAAATAAATCAACGCAAAGTACCAATAACATTCCCGTACAGAAAATACCCATGTATCTCTCTGAGGGAAGGACGATGCAAGATAGCAGCAGTCACTGCCTTAGCAAGACTGTTGTAAATTCATTTTGTGGATCATTTGGATCCTGAAGAAATCTGAAGAAATCTGTCTCCAAAGGAGAACGGCTACTTCTCCTGGACTTTATTAGAAAGCGGAACGCAGAAGGAAATCTTAGTCGACGCGCGGGAGCTTGTAAGACGTCTCACCCGAAAAAAAAACAAAGTAGAAATAAACATTGCGCTAAATCCTCGTTGATATTCGAAGTGAAATATAATAAAAATGAGAGGAAAAAAAGTAAAGAGTTCCCCGAAGTTTGTAAGAAAAATAAAGATTCGAGCGAGTTTCGGGAAAGGTCTGGCGGGGTTTTTGTAAACATTGTGTTCATCAGGCACAGCTGGTCAAACCATCTTCGGTCCCACTTAGCGCTCAGCTGCGCAGGCGCAGAGGCAGCCAGCCACCTTTTGGGATTATTAAGACAACAAACGGTGCTTGCTTCCGTCAATAGAAGTATTCCCCCCCCCCGTGAATATTCCTATAATATGCTGATGTTTAATGAAATTTATGCATGTGTTTAAAGGTCAGAAATGATAGCTTATGAAGAATATGACTGAAAATATAAAATATATAGATTAAGCATACATCTGCCTTCCGCGTCCATGTTCTTCTGAATGTTCTAACATCTGTGTAATGTGATTTAATTTTCGTTCGTACTCTGTTGTGACATCAGCAGTTACGTTATTTTGTCAGTCATTCTTCCATATATATTTAGCCTCAACATTTTTTCTATGGTACTGATGTGAGAATTAACTATTTTATTACGGGGGTTTTGTTGGTAACAGTCATCATGTCTTTGTACATGTGCTAGTCCGCCTTTATTGAAGTGGATGTGGATTCAAAATCAAGAAAAAGGTTTTGAGGCTTTAGAAATGTTTTTGGGATATAATTGGTTTAAGAATACTCGGATATAAGGTAAGAAATGTAAAGTAATAAGAATGAAAAAATCGAGCTATCTATCCGTTGGTGGCCTCAGCCACGGCCCTTAAAACTCAAGACCGCGACTCATGAAACTCAGCCACGTTCCTTTGGTGGCCTATGTTGTTGGTAACTATAGCGCTGCCAGAAGTACGAATGTAGCTAACTTAAACCTTCATTAAAATAAAATATACTGAGGCTACAGGGTCGTAATTTGGTATGCATGATGATTGGAAGATGGAAAGAAAAAAAGGATTCTTTTTCATCTTCATGATGTTTTACTATGAACGTGGAAGTGATCGAGGCGCTGCTGTCTTTCGTCTCGTTAGCATTTATATATATATATATATATATATATATATATATATATATATATATATATATATATATATATATATACATATTTGGAATTGTAGTCAGGTCGTGACCTCGTCGTGACTATGGTTAACTCAGGTTCATTGCCCGCTAAGCCGGACATCATAATCTCTTCATATCTCCTGCACTTGATCTCAAGGCTCTGTAGTGACAAACGTATTCTAAACAGCCGGAAAAGTTCGAGAAGTTGAGAGGCCAATGATGGATATTTCAATTCCATGTGTATCTGGTAAAAAGTGACCAGTAGATTCTACACACATACACACACACACACACACACACACACACACACATATATATATATATATATATATATATATATATATATATATATATATATATATGTGTGTGTGTGTGTGTGTGTGTGTGTGTGTGTATATATATATATATATATATATTATATATATATATATTCTATATATATATATATATATATATATTACACGCATGAACTCTATCACTTACACAATTGTTCGGTGCATTGATACACTCACTATCAGGACCTCATTGAAACTGGATGGTATCTACCCGAGATATTTATTAAGAAATATTACAAGCTTTCCCAGGCTAACAGTCCTCATAGTCAAGAATCCGTGGAATAACCGGAATAGCGTAGTCCAGCTGTGTCTATGTCTGTGTGGGAGAGAGGAGGATTAAAGTTTATATTCCTCCTCCTCCTGTATGACCCCTGCCTTCATGACCATGACTGACCTTAACCTTTCTTGTCCCACCGACCAGGTGGTCATATTCCGTGTGGTTTCTTGTGTTTTTTTACGTTTCTCTTCCGTCGTAGAGCGTATGATTTTTCTTGCTGTAGGCTGTCTTCAAATCCGTTTCCTGTGTTGCTTGCCATTGCATTGTTTGCGCCTGTTGTGAAGGAATTCTCTACAATCAGCCTGGCTGTTTTTTTTTTTTTCCTATACAAAAAACTCATATTTCCCCATACTATTTTATGGTCGTTTTCCCAACGAATATATAAACAAATATAATATATATATATATATATATATATATATATATATATATATATATATATATATATACCATATATATATATATGTGTGTGTGTGTGTGTGTGTGTATGAAACATCTAATCACAAATTATGAAGGATAATTAAAGGACATCGCGTACTGTAAGCGATAACATATTAACCTATCAAAAGAAGTTTCTAATTGCGAGAACTGTCCAGTTCGCTGGATTGAATTATTTTAAACACATCTTCATCAGTTCCCCTTATCGTGAAGAAAAACTAACATATGTATATGTATCCCAGCGGTAGGGGCTTTTCTGTTTTTGAAGAATGTTACTTCAAATTCAAATTCAAATTCAAAAAGTTTATTGATATACATCAAATGGAGTGTAGCAGCATGCTGCTATACTCACCTACAAAATTCAAAAGATTCCAGGCAAAAATCACAATAAATACGTAAATAAAAATAAAAAACAGTAATGAAAAGCAAATATTTCACACGAGAAGAATTTTAACTCAATTTATACAAAAGCAAATGCCAAGCTGTAATGCAAATTTTATACAAATAAATTTTATTTTTTATAATACTAAATGCAATGTTCTAATTAGGTAAAATGTTATTTGACTCTCGCTCTCTCTAATCTCTCTCTCTCTCTCTCTCTCTCTCTCTCTCTCTCTCTCGATTTAAAAAAAGGTGGTCACTTAAGTTTCATATTTGTATTGGAGCTTCTTGTTCTGAAAAAGATCTTATAATTCGATTCTCCCAACCCAATAGCAAGTGTGGTTGGATAGGCCAAGAGAAAGTCTACGGGAATGTCTCACAACATTTCACTATGACACACTTATACAAGACTGTCAATTTCGAGAATTAGCACCCATTCAGTTTCATCTTCAGAATTATATTTTGCTATTTTCTGAAGATTGGTTAACGATTTATGAGATGGCGCAGCTGTTTAGAAACGTTTACGTTTAGATGGATTAATTGTTTTGGTCACATTTACCCTCTTTGTTGATTTGCCGAATTAAACATTTAACATCAGTGGGTCCGAGTCCCTCTTGGAAAGGAAGATTCATTTGCATTCTTTTGAAATTCCAGACTCGGTGGGAAGGGTATCCGAAAAGTTCAAGTACAGGAATTGAGAAGCCTTGTCGTCCCATAACAACGCTTGTGAACATTACTAAAAAATGCAATTCTCAAGTGTACTAAAAAAAAGTGCAATTCTCCAAGTGTACTAAAGAAAATGCAATTCTGAAGTCTACTTGAAACAATCCAATTCTGAAATCAACAGAAAATGCAATTCTCAAGTCTACTAAAGAAAATGCAATTCTGTAGTCTACAAAAAAATGCAATTCTGAAATATAAGAAAATGCAATTCTGAAGTCTACTAAAAAAATGCAATCTGAAATCAACAAAAAAATGTAATTCTGAAGTCTTCTAAAAAATGCAATTTTGAAGTCTAATAAAAACAATGCAATTCTGAAATCAACAAAAAAAATGCAATTTTGAAGTCTAATAAAAACAATGCAATTCTGAAATCAACAAAAAAAAAATGCAATTTTGAAGTCTACTAAAATAAATGCAATGTTGAAGTCTACTAAAAATAATGCAATTCTGAAATTTAAAAAATGCAATTCTGAAGTCTACTAAAAAAATGCAATTTTGAAGTCTAAAAACAATGCAATTCTGAAATCAACAAAAATTGCAATTTTGAAGTCTACTAAAATCAATGCAATTCTGAAGTCTACCAAAATAAATGCAATTTTGAAGTCTAAAAACAATGCAATTCTGAAATCAACAAAAACTGCAACTCTGAAGTCTATTAAAAAATGCAATTTTGAAGTCTACTAAAATAAATGCATTTCTGAAGTCTACTAAAAAATGCAATTTTGAAGTCTACTAAAAACAATGCAATTCTGAAATCAACAAAAAAATGCAATTTTGAAGTTTACAAAAAAAATGCAATTTTGAAGACTACTAAAAAAAGGCAATTTTGAAGTCTACTAAAAAAAATGCAATTTTGAAGTCTACTAAAAAATGCAATTTTGAAGTATACAAAATAAATGCAATTTTGAAGTCTATTAAAAAAAATGCAATTTTGAAGTCTACTAAAAAAAATGCAATTTTGAAGTCTACTAAAAAATGCAATTTTTTGAAAGTCTACTAAAAAACAATGCAAATTTGAAGTCTACTACAAAAAATGCAATTTTGAAGTCTACTAAAAAAATGCAATTTTGAAGTCTACTAAAAAAAATGCAATTTTGAAGTCTACTAAAAAATGCAATTTTGAAGTCTACTAAAAAATGCAATTTTGAAGTCTACAAAAAAATACAATTTTGAAGTCTACTAAAAAAAATGCAATTTTGAAGTCTACTAAAAAATGCAATTTTGAAGTCTACAAAAAAAATGCAATTTTTGAAGTACTAAAAAAAAGCAATTTTGAAGTCTACAAAAAATGCAATTTTGAAGTCTACAAAAAAAATGCAATTTTGAAGTCTACTAAAAAAATGCAATTTTGAAGTCTACTAAAAAATGCAATTTTGAAGTCTACTAAAAACAATGCAATTCTGAAATCAACAAAAAAATGCAATTTTGAAGTTTAAAAAAATGCAATTTTGAAGTCTACTAAAAAAAAGGCAATTTTGAAGTCTACTAAAAAATGCAATTTTGATGTCTACTAAACAATGCATTCTGAAATCAACAAAAAAAATGCAATTTTTAAGTCTAACTAAAAAATGCAGTTTTGAAAGTCTAACTAAAAACAATGCAATTCTGAAGTTTACTAAAAAATTTGCAATTTTCCTGAAATCAACAAACAATGCAATTCTACTAAAAAAAAACAAAGAAAAATACCAAAAACAAAAAATGCAATTCTGAAGTTATTTACTAAAAAAAAATGCATTTCTGAAATCAACAATGCAAAAAACCTTCTGAATTCAACAAAAAAAATGCAAGAAGTCTACTAGAAAAAATAGCAATTTTTGAAGTCTACTAAAAACAATCCATTTTGAAGTCTACTAAAAACAATTCAATTCTGAAATCAAAAAAACAAAAAAAATGCAATTCTGAAGCTCTACAAAAAAAATTCAAAAATGCAATTTTGAACGAAGTCTACTAAAATAATTTTGCAATCTGAAATCAACAGAAAAAATGCAATTCTCAAGTCTACTAAAAAAAAAATGCAATTTCCGACTCGATGTTAGCAGAACAAAAAACACCGGGTTTTGAAACACACCGAGTAAACTGTTTATGAGGTTTTGAAACAACACCGAGTAACTGTTTTATGAAGTGACGATCACCCCGAGGTCGTTGAAATGACGAGGGTGACAACCGCCCCCAAAAACAAGTTCAGCGGGTACAGAATCGCCAACATTACGTTGACGTCACGACAGTGGCGGCGGAGGCGGCAGAAATAGAGGCGCTGCTCCCGGGGCACACACGTCCCCGCAGATGTACGCTTCTTACACAACGTTCCGCTCGGACCTCGAAGATGCGTGTGGGAAGCAACGTCGGGAATAGGGTATCAATGAAGCTGGAACTTGCAACGTATTATCCCGTTTTCGCCGCTCCTCGACGAGGAAGCTTTTCTTCTCTTTCTTCCATCATCCTTTCCACCCTCACCTAACAGATGCTTCGCAGGGCAACTGCGAAGGTTTCCTGTTTCCTCCTTTTGCATCTTTCAAACCTGTTTACTTTTTTTCCACCTTTCAGCGCTGAATGACTTCATAGGTCCCAGCAGTTTGCATTTGGCCCAAATTTTATGTTCCATTTCATTTACGAGGAAACCTTTCGGCTGAGACTTCAGGGGACTGTATATATATATATATATGTGTGTGTGTGTGTGTGTGTCTTAAACAACATCTATTCTATAAAGGTTTGGGCAAAAAGTTGGCTGGTGAATGAAGGGTGACAATGAGAGCACTTTCAAGTTAAAGATGTGAGGAGAGACCAGATGGGCTAAACGAAAAATAGGCAGAAAGCATTGCAGCTTGATCCTGAGAAGGCACACTACAAGCGGTCTTGCTTCCTCAAACCTTGGTTCAATTTTTTTGTGGAGAAGCAAATTCGCAGTTATGTCTGCGTCCAAATATTCTTAAAGAAATCGATACAATGGTTTACGGTAATCTTTCTTTTTCAGTATGAGGCGGTGATGTAAAAATACTAGTAAAGTAATAATGCAAAAACTCAAAGCAAGCGAAATTAGTATTACGACGCTGCTCTTTGGACACGTCAGGTAATTTGTACGTTCGATGTAAAAATTCCTTTATTATAACTAACAGATGTTTATCTTCGCGACGAATAAGATACACTATTCCTGTGTGTGGGGGGGGGGGGGGGGGGGGGGGGGCGAAGGGTTTATTTCAAGGTTCCATATGGACTTCTTCCTTCGTTGGTCTGAGCTCTTTGGTCATTGCAAGTTTATTGCATTTTCGTACTATGCATTGCTTCAGGAATGACAGTCCGAGGTATCACACGTACACGCTTACACGCACACACACACACACACACATATATATATATATAATATAATATATATATAATTATATATATATATATATATGTATATTATATATATATATATATATATATATATATATAATATATATATATATATAATATATGTGTGAATATATATAGGCGTGTGTGTCGTGCATACACAAATTTTTGGAAGAATTTTATATTCCATGAGGATTTCTAAAATTGACTAACGGCTATGCTATAGTAGATTCACATTAACCGTTCATCTGATGTCCAGGCCAGTCCCTTACGACGCTCCTGATTGGCTCTTGATAAGCCGATCACGGGGCTGGAAACTCTCAGTCTCTCGAGAGAGTTCAGATCGGCAGGATGTATGTTCCACCTACCTCTCCTGTAGGGATACCTTTGAAAGACGTAGCTCTCAGGAGAGGTAGAATAAACATCCTGCCTATGTGAACTATCGAGAGAGACTGAGAGTTTCCAGCCCTGTGAATGGCTTATCAAACAGCCAATCAGGAGTGTGGTAAGGGACTGGCCTAGACACCAGATGCACTGTTGATACGAATCTGCTATAGTGAACGTATTTGTATGCATCAGCATCTGATAATAATGAGGTACTGAAGGAGAATTATACTTTGTTGATTGCTATCAGTGTCTAGTACGAATTCAGAATATCCTCACTTAATATTTGAATGTCGGTAGCTTGCTTTTAAGCCGTAGACACGAAGACGACGTTTTGGCCGTATGGAACCAGTCATATATATCTATATATATATATATATATATATATATATTATATATTATATATATATATATATATATAGATAATATAGATATATGACTGGTAAAAACGTTCTGTTACAGCAGAATTCCATCTAATTAAAGGAGCCCATAAAAACGCCAAAATATAGAGAGAAAATACCATATTTCAAAGACTGCTGTCTCCCTCTTCAGGTAGATGAATGAGAAAAGTTACAGAAAAGATGGTATTTAATTCAATACAGGATTATCTGTGGGAGTGACTAAATTGGCTTAACTGTGGATGGATCTCTTGGTATTCTCGTAAATACCACCTTTTCTGTAAGTTTTTTCATTCTTATCTACCTGAAGAGAGAGACAGCAGTCTCTGAAATGTTAGGATTTTCTCTTATATGTTGGCGTTTTATGTATGTATATATAAATTGTTAACATCTCTGGAAAATATGCACAGATCAGGAAGGTTTGGATGACTGTGATAGAATTTTAGAACTGTGCTGCTTCCACCAAGTAAACATGTAAACATGCGAAGTATGTCCGTTTAAATTTACGATAATATCTCTCTTTTCTGAAAATGCCTTCGGGTTTCTCTCCTCGATTTGAAATTCCACGTTCTTTTTCTATCTTCGAAAATGGTACTTTCTATTGACAAATGAAATGGGCATTCACAATTCATTTTTTGGTTCAAGTCCTGCTTAATTCCCATCCTTGCACGGAACAGTGACATTAAAATAATTGTCGTCAAGGAGACAAAAAGCTCTCTTGCGCTGGACAGTCATCTGTTGCCTATAAAAAAAATTTAAATCCAGTTCGTTTCATATATTGACTAAACCAATATTCAGTTGCGACTGCATTACATTAATAAGAAGGTAATGTAATTACGTTTTAAGTACATTAATCAAATATTTGTTGAGATATTTTAATTAATTCAAGTGTAATTAAATTGTTTTAGATACAAATCACCCACCATTTCTTTGAGAACTCACAAATTGCTTACAAAAATTCAGGTATCACTTGCTGCTCAGAATTGTATTCGATTTATATTCAATTATTTGTTAATAAATGATCTAAATTCCATTCCTTGAGAAGATCTGGATTTGAATGCCACCAATTATTCAAAATCTTCAGGTGTCATTCGTTAAGAGCTGTGCTTGATATAATGGTGTTCATTGCCCAGAAATATTGAATATATACCCATCATGGAGTACCCTGTATTTAACACCCCCCCAAAAAAACACACACACACACACGCACATACTGAAGACTGTATTTGATTTGATTTCATTTATTGCTGTAAATAATAGTGTTGTATAAAGACGTCATTTAAATAAATAGACCCACCTGTTGCAAAATATCTGTATTTCATTATGTCATTCATATTAAAACATATTCAGTTCGCTGTGTCGCTGGAAACTGACCAGGATCTATGACAGAGAGCTTATTTAGATGTAAATTTCATTACTTGATCAAAATATTAAGGAGTCCCGTTGCAAGTAACTATTTGATTTGAGTATCAGGAATTGCATAAGAGATTGTTCTTTTCCCATTCATTGCAACGAAGTTGATGCGATATTAGTATTCGTGATTGCCTAAAGAAATATCAATAAAAAATATTAAGGAGTCAAGTTGCAAACAACTATTTGATTTGAAGATCAGTCATTGCCTAAAAGAATATTTCATTATCATTCATTGCAGCGAGTTGATGTGATATCATTGCTATTGATTGCCTAGTTGAATAATCAGTTAGGATTTGTTGCAAAACAGAACTGAACTTGATCAAACATTAATTAACTAGAGAATTAGTTAGGCCGCATTATTTGGTTTTAAATGTCATTCACTGCCAAAACAACTGAATTCCCTTCTTGCAAAGAACTTTATTTTATTCAAATGTTCTTGCTGAAGCATATTCTCTTCGTTACAAAGAGCTACGTTTGATATAAACGTCATTCATTCCTGTAAAAATATATTCGGTCGGTTTTAATACAAAAGAACAGTATGAGACATAAATGTCATTCATTCCCTAAAGAATATGTAAATATGCAAAGAATGGTATGTGTTATAAATGTCATTCATTTAGCACAAAATATTCGAGTTTAATATTTACACACACACACAAAATGCTCGTACTTACTTCAATTTTCTCCTGTTCGGGGAACTTATGCTCGCATCCGTTCGTTGTGAAAAAAATAAGAATAGATATTAACTAAGTAAATAAAATAACTGGTGTGAATTCCCCTTTGAATATTGTTTTATAACTCTCAGAAATAAACTATACATCGATTGCTAAAGATATAGATGATAGATTTAGATTATAAAGCCATGGTGTAGTTCTTCATAGAAATAGATATATTTCGTTAAAAGAAAATAAATAGTTGGTACTTTCTCCATATGATGCAGACTATTGTTAGTAACTTTTTTTTTTTAATATTAGTAATCTGTGACGCAGTTAATCTTCATTATTTTTTGGATATGGTAAAAGGAATTTGCAAGTCATATGTGCCACAGTATTCACAAAGAGAGAGAGAGAGAGAGAGAGAGAGAGAGAGATCTTTTAACTGAAGAGTTACAAGGAATTACAAGGATTAGGAGTTGTTAGTCCATCCGAGGAGACATCGTGTGCTCACTTATCTGTAGGAGCAGATTTTACTGTTCATTCAGTGTCCTAATGATTTTGTCCAGCTTTCTTTTAAACTCCTCTACACCGTTGCTGTTTACAACTTCAGGTGGCAGTTTATTCCATGTGTCACATATCTTGTATGTAAAGAAGTCCCCACAATGGGATGTGTTGTATCTCTTCATTTCTAGTTTCCATCTATTATTTCTTGTCTGGTTTTCGTTCAACGTAAATAGGTTACTGTCTACTTTTGTTATGACTTTCAGTATTCTGAATGTTTCTATTAGTTGTCCTCGCAGTTGTCGTGTTTCTAAGCCATACATGTTCAGGCTCTCTAGTCGTCTTTGGTAACCTATTTGCCTGATGGATGGAATTAACTTTGTGGATTTGCCTTTTCTTAGTGTTGGTGACCAAAACTGTACTGCATAATCAAGATGAGGTCTAACTATTGATGTGTAGAGCTGCAGCACCGTTTCCTTGTATCTGTATTTGAACTGTCTCTTTTGTGGATTTTAAGTCCTTGGTAATAATGCCTCCAAGGTCCTCCTCTTGTTCTACACTATTTATGTCATTCCCAAGCAGCATGTAGCTGGCATGAGGGTTGTTTGTTCCTATTTTTTGTAACACTTTACACTTATCCAAGTTAAAAGGCACTTGCCATCTCTTTGACCACTTCTATTTTCATTAGATCATTTCTTAAACTTTCCACTGTATCTGGGTCTGCTGCATTTACACCTAGTTTGGTTTCCGTCTGCAAATTTGGCTACCCTGCTAGTTAAGCCTATATCAATGTCATTAATGTAAATCAAAAACAAGAGATGGCCAAGAACAGAACCCAGAGGAACTCCGCTTGTTACATCTGCCCATTCTGATTATTAACTATTTATTACGACTCTATTCTCTATAAGTTAGCCAGTCTTCGATCCAGTCTGATATTTCTCTTATAATTCGTAAAGCTCTAACTTTTGTCATTAGTTTCTTGTGTGGAACTTTGTCAAAGACCTTTGGAAATCTAAGTCGAGTATATCTATTGCTTTAGTACTGTCGTAAATACCAAGCATGTTATGAAAAAGCTCCAAGAGGTTTGATAGGCAGCATTTGTTTTGTCTGAAACCGTGTTGGCTTTTTAACAACGAGTTGTTTCTGTCAGTGTGATCCACAATGTGATCTGCAATTATGGAACTCAAAAAAGTTTTACAAGCGACCGACGTAAGACAGATTGGTCTATAATTTCCCAGCTCTTCTCTTGGACCCTTTTTATAAAAGTGGGGTACATTACCTAGTTTCCATCCTTTTGGTGCCTTTCTTTTTTCTGCAGTTTTTCTGTAGAGTTTATATAGGCGAGGAACACTCTCCTCTTTTAGCTCTTTAATTTCTCTTGGATGAATCCAATCCTGACCAGGAGATTTGAACTTGCTGAGGTTGTCTATTTTGTTTTTAATGTCCTCTTCTGTAAATATTATTTTGTCTAATGGTTCTGCCCCTACATGTTTATTAGCTGATTTAGGGATTGAGGTAGTGTCTTCAATTATGAAAACAGTAATAAAACCCTTATTCAGCAAGTCTGCTTTTTCCAAGTCTGAGTTCACCTGGTTCCTCTATTGTCCCTTAAGGGATCTGTGCTATTTTTTATTGCTTTCCTACTATTAACATGCGCAAAGAATCCTTTCGGGTTTTCTTTACAAACTGAGGCAACTCTCTTATTCTCATTTATCTTTGCCTTTCTTACTAATTTGTCCAATTTCTTACTAATTTGTCCACCAATCTAGAGTTCTTTATACCTGCTTGCTTCTTCTGGTGTTGGGTGTGGGTTCATTGCTGTGTGCAATATGTCTCATTCTCTCATTTTATTTTTAATTTCTCTGTTGAACCACTTAGGCTGAGGGTTGCCATTTGTTAATATTTGCTTTAATGGTATGTATCTAGAGCGTTTTTCTGTGTACTCCTCTAAAAAGGCTTCCCAGTACTTATATCTATGCCTGTGTTCTTGTCGTACTCTAGAATTTTAACGTACTCCTTTAGCTTTTTTTAGGTCTTGTAGTCTAATCTCATTAATTATCTTCTTCTCTTTTAAGTGTAGAGGTCGTTCATAAGAACTAATTATTTTTCTTTACAGAGAGAGAGAGAGAGAGAGAGAGAGAGAGAGAGAGAGAGAGAGAGAGAGAGAGAGAGAGAGTTCTATTAACTGTGAAGATTTTTTCATAGAAAATCATTTTTTCTTAACTGCTATATTTTCGGTACGAGTAACAGACAGTTATTTACAGTCCTTCGGTGTATTACATTACTGTCAATGTAAGGACAAGACTGTACTTTACAGGTCATTATTTTCATCCCTCATATATATTTTTAAAGAGACTTTTAAAGTCTCAGCCAGAGTGACCTTGCCACCTGCTAATCTCGGTAGTACCCATTTTTTACAAGGCCTCACATAATTCTTTCTTATTTTTAACTTCTTTTTTTATTTTTTTTTGCAGTGTGACACACCTTCCCTTCGCTTTAGTCATTGTCGTGTATCTTTTTTTTAGTAAGTCAAACTACACGTAATGTAATATTTATATATTTTAATTGTGATCAAAAACTTTCGCGTTATATCAGATTTGCAGGTTCTCCATCTGGCGAAACTCCATATATGATATATATATATATATATATATATATATAGAATATAATATATATATATATATATATATATATATATATATATATATATATATACATACATGAATTAAACTACAAAAGTTCCTTTAATATCCAATTCGTTCTACTCGGAATTAATATATTTATTTGATATGTGTTAACCGAAGGGGAATTTTTTTTTAATTGATTTCGTCCTCTGTCCGCTGTTTCGAACCCACGAGAGGACGAAATTACTATTATCAACTAAAACATTTTCCCCTTCGGTTAACATATATGAAAATATATTAATTCCGAGGTAGAACGAATTGGATATTAAAGTACAATTGTAACTTAATTCGTGTATATGAATCACGGTGATGGGATAAAATATATATATATATATATATATATATATATATAATATATATATATATATATAGTACTGGTAATCTTTTTTGGCACGAAGATATAGTAATTCAGTTGTATTCTACATTAGAAAATGAACGCTCCATGAAGAGTTCCATTGGAGGACGAAATTGTTGGGTATTTTCTGAGACACACCTTTTTCATTTTCCTATGTAGAATTCAACTGATATATATATATATATATATATATATATATATATATATATATATATATATATATATATATTCCTGGACGGGCTCTCGTTGAACGTGACTTCGAGTCAAGGATATTTAGGTTGGACTGTAAATATCCTATGGTCTGTCTACGCAAGCGATGCGAATAACGGCAATATTCCCTTCTCGTACTTAACATTCCCCGTCGGGGGGTGGTGCTGTAGGCGCTCCCTCACGTGGTGCGACGTAGGCATTACTTAAGGGTCTTTGCAACGTCCTATCCGCCCCCTAGCTGCAAGCCCTTTCATTCTTTTACTGTACCTCCGTTCATATTCTCTTCCCTCTGACTTACCACCGTCTCTAACAAATGTTTGATAGTGCAACTGCTTTGAGGTTTTCCTCCTCCTACATCTTTCAACCCCTCTTACTGACAGTTTCCCTTTCGGCTATTCTACCCAAATTTCCTCTCGTTACTTTGATAATAATGATATCCTTTGTTTGCAAAGTTTCATTTTTTTTATTTGCGTTGTTGCCCCCAAATATTAGCTTTTATTTCCTCTGTCTGTTATTTCCCTTTCAAGTAGAATGTCTTGTATGGTATCTTTGACCTAATGTGGCATTTCCTCCTCGACATTTGCTTAGTCCCACTCACTTGGGTTTTATTTTCACCACAAGGAAATGCCTTGAGATTAAATCTTGGTCCTTTTTTTATTTCTCCTATTGAAATAACGAGATGGCTACGTAGAGCTCTCCTGCTTTATTGAACAGTTGGTGTCACAGAGATTGGAATGTAATCGTCCTGACTGTCAATAACTTCAGCTTATTATGCAAGTGTTAGCCACGTCTCTCTCTCGAGAGAGAGAGGCGCGATTGCGTTACGTAACGTGTACCTAACCTATTATCATTCATCCAGGTAGTACAGTCACTCATATAAGTTCATTTATCCAGGTAGTACAGTCGCTCATATAAGTTCAATGATGTCCGGGTGTTTGAGAGAGATCTTCATTTCACCCCTTTCTGGACGACAAGTGTCTGGGAGTTACGAAACTAGCGTAGAATGTTTTGGTGTGAAGCCTCTTACGCAGTCGCTCTGCAGACCCGTTATCCAGAAAGGGGTTGGATGGAATTCAGCCTTATGCCCGGAGACATCCATGAACTTACATGAGTGACTATACATGAAGCCTGAGAGGCTCAAGCGAAGTTGCAGGGTATTACTACCCTAAAATAATTCTCGTATTTTCATAATTTGCTTACATTTATATATATATATATATATATATATATATATATATATATATATTGATTAATTGGTTAATATATTTTTTATTTTCTTGTGACAGATTTATTTTTATTTTTATTTATTTATTTATTTTTTTTTTTTTTTTGGGGGGGGGGTGTTGGTCTTGTAATTCCCGTTACCTTCTGTTTCCGATTGCAGATTAACACCTAATTCTTTGGAAGTCCAATTCAGTGGCCTTCGTGGGCTTGTTCTGAATAGGGATCATCATCTGGATACTAATGATAATAATAATAATAATAATAATAATAATAATAATATAATAATAATAACAATAAAATAAAACTAAGGAACCTCCGTAACGAGGTTATAATGTTGACAATTAAAAGTCACAGTAGTGTTAAAAATATATTGTTGTACAATACTAGTAATTTTTAGCATTGTACAAAAATATATTTTTAACACTAGTGTGGCTTTTAATTTTCAATAATAATAATAATAGAATATTTGGAGGAAACAAGTGTCAGAAGAAATCGTACTGAAATCGACAGAATATCTTTGTGATGACACCTAGTTTCCCGTCAGATATCAAGTGCCAGGCGGAATGGCATTGCAGTGCATAAATATAAATGAATACCACTGTAAATATTACAAATGAAGAAAGCCAGAGTCGTAGGAGTGCCTCCGGTATGTGGACACGACGGTCTCTTAGTAACAAGATACCCATAGTTATGGGAAAACAAAATACCCAGTGGCTGTCTCTGGCACTTGGGAAGGGCATGTCACTTTTCCCAGATGGGTGGCTACAGTTTAGGTCACGTGGGATGTATTCGATGCAATAACGTGAGTTTTACATGTTGACCTAGATTTTCTCGTATTAATGACTTTCACTGACATAGAAGCTCGTTGCATTTTGGATTATATTCCCATCGAAAGCATTTGGCGGATATGGAATCAGTAGCCTGTAATGTATCATAGGTAAGCCATTCAGTGTTTGAAGAGACGAGAAGTGAAACGGTTTTTCTTCTCGTGGGTAAAAAACAAGTATTCTGGAGAACAGTGAAGTTGATTCAGGCAGGTAGAACAGTTTGCAAGTTGGGGAACATTACTGATTAAGCCAGGCAGATTATTTTATAAGTTTGAATGTTGACGTGAGGAATGAAAGTGGACGGCGGAAGAATGGACACATGGTTTAGCAAATAAAAAAAAAGGGATTTATAGCAATGCAGGATAGAGGCTAAGGGAGAATGTGAGGACAGAAGGTAAAAGCTGGTAAAATGGTCAGAGGAATTGAGTAATACCTAGAAGAAAGGTGTTCTGAAGGAAGTGGATGCAGGGAGAGAGGTCAGTGAATTACAAGATGCACCTGGGGTGGTTCTGCACGAGGTTAATGCATTTGTCTTTGAATGATGTGATTCTGGCAAGGGACATTAAATTTAAATGAGGAGATAAGATTATAAGTGATTACTTTTTAAGGAAAGATGAAAGATATTTTAAGTGAATACTATAAGATATTATTGTAAGCATCATTAAATTCTGCTGAATAGAATGACTACTCTGTTTACTTAAG
>NC_087200.1:182806135-182823635 GCF_015104395.2 Macrobrachium nipponense | reverse complement strand
TTTTCCTTTCCACTTTTCGGGAATCCGGGACTTTCTTCCTTTCCACTTTTCTCACGTCCAGGACTTTTTTCCTTTCCACTTTTCGGGAATCCAGGACTTTCTTCCTTTCAACTTTTTTCCGCGTCCAGGACTTTCTTCCTGTCCACTCTTCGGGAATCCAGGACTTTCTTCCTTTCCACTTTTCTCGCGTCCAGGACTTTTTTCCTTTCCACTTTTCGGGAATCCGGGACTTTCTTCCTTTCAACTTTTTTCCGCGTCCAGGACTTTCTTCCTGTCCACTCTTCGGGAATCCAGGACTTTCTTCCTTTCCACTTTTCTCGCGTCCAGGAGTTTTTCCTTTCCACTTTTCGGGAATCCGGGACTTTCTTCCTTTCAACTTTTTTCCGCGTCCAGGACTTTCTTCCTGTCCACTCTTCGGGAATCCAGGACTTTCTTCCTTTCCACTTTTCTCGCGTCCAGGACTTTTTTCCTTTCCACTTTTCGGGAATCCGGGACTTTCTTCCTTTCCACTTTTTTCCGCGTCCAGGACTTTCTTCCTGTCACTCTTCGGGAATCAGGAACTTTCTTCCTTTCCACTTTTTCTCGCGTCCAGGATTTTTCCTTCCACTTTTCGGGAAATCGGGACTTTCTTCCTTTCCACTTTTCTCGCGTCCAGGACTTTTTTCCTTTCCACTTTTCGGGAATCCAGGACTTTCTTCCTTTCCACTTTTCTCGCGTCCAGGACTTTTTTCCTTTCCACTTTTCGGGAATCCAGGACTTTCTTCCTTTCAACTTTTTTCCGCGTCCAGGACTTTCTTCCTGTCCACTCTTCGGGAATCCAGGACTTTCTTCCTTTCCACTTTTCTCGCGTCCAGGACTTTTTTCCTTTCCACTTTCGGAATCACTTTCTTCCTTCAACTTTTTTCCGCGTCCAGGACTTTCTTCCTGTCCACTCTTTGGGAATCCAGGACTTTCTTCCTTTCTACTTTTCTCGCGTCCAGGACTTTTTCCTCCACTTTTCGGGAATCCGGGACTTTTCTTCCTTTCCACTTTCTCGCGTCCAGGACTTTTTTCCTTTCCACTTTTCGGGAAATCCAGGACTTTATCCTTTCCACTTTTTTCGCGTCAGGACTTTCTTC
This sequence comes from Macrobrachium nipponense, assembly GCF_015104395.2. Taxonomy (NCBI): domain Eukaryota; kingdom Metazoa; phylum Arthropoda; class Malacostraca; order Decapoda; family Palaemonidae; genus Macrobrachium; species Macrobrachium nipponense. Next base: position 182,822,517 of record NC_087200.1, on the reverse strand, counting down.
CGTCCACTCTTGGGAATCCAGGACTTTCTTCCTTTCACTCGCGTCCAGGACTTTCCTTTCCACTTTTCGGGAATCGACTCCTTTCCATTTCTCCGTCCAGGACTTTTTTCCTTTCCATTTTCGGGGAATCCAGGACTTCTTCCTTTCCACTTTTCTCGCGCCAGGACTTTTTCCTTTTCCTCTTTTTCGGGAATCCCAGGACTTCCTTTCAACTTTTTTCCGCGTCCAGGACTTTCTTCCTGTTCCCATCTTCGGGAATCCAGGACTTTCTTCCTTTCCACTTTTCTCGCGTCCAGGAGTTTCCTTCCACTTTTCGGGAATCCGGGACTTTTCCTTTCAATTTTTCGCGCCAGGACTTTCTTCCTGTTCCATCTTCGGGAATCCAGGACTTTCTTTTCCTCACTCGCGTCCAGGACTTTTTTCCTTTCACTTTCGGGAATCCGGGACTTTTCTTCCTTTCCACTTTTCTTTTCCGTCCAGGACTTTTTTCCTTTCCACTTTTCGGGAATCCGGGACTTTTCCTTTCCACTTTTCTCACGTCCAGGACTTTTTTCCTTTCCACTTTTCGGGAATCCAGGACTTTCTTCCTTTCCACTTTTCTCGCGTCCAGGACTTTTTTCCTTTCCACTTTTCGGGAATCCAGGACTTTCTTCCTTTCAACTTTTTTTCCGCGTCCAGGACTTTTTCCTGTCCACTCTTCGGGAATCCAGGATTTCTTCCTTTCCACTTTTCTCGCGTCAGGACTTTTTTTTCCTTTCCACTTTTCGGGAATCCGGGACTTTCTTCCTTTCAACTTTCCTCGCGTCCAGGACTTTCTTCCTGTCCACTGTTCGGAAATCCAGGACTTTCTTCCTTTTAACTTTTCTCGCGTCCAGGACTTTTTTCCTTTCCACTTTTCGGGAATCCAGGACTTTCTCCCTTTCAACTTTTCTCACGTCCAGGACTTTCTTCCTGTCCACTTTTCGCGAATCCAGGACTTTCTTCCTTTCCACTTTTCGTGAATCCATGACTTTCTTCCTGTCTACTTTTCGCGAATCCAGGAGTTTCTTCCTTTCCACTTTTCGCGCATCCAGGACTTTCTTCCTTTTCACTTTTCTCGTATCCAGGACTTTCTTCCTTTTCACTTTTCTTGCATCCAGGACTTTCTTCCTTTCCACTTTTCTCGCGTCCAGGAGTTTCTTCCTTTCCACTTTTCGTGAATCCAGAACTTTCTTCCTTTCCACTTTTCGTGAATCCAGAACTTTCTTCCTTTCCACTTTTCTCGTATCCAGGACTTTCTTCCTTTTCACTTATCTTGCATCCAAGACTTTCTTCCGTTTCATTTTTCTCACGTCCAGGACTTTTTTCCTTTCCACTTTTTTCGCGTCCAGGACTTTCTTCTTTCCACTTTTCTTGCGTTCAGGACTTTCTTCTTTTCACTTTTCTCGCATCCAGGACTTTCTTCCTTTCCACTTTTCTCGCATTCAGGACTTACTTCTTTTCCACTTTTTTCTCATCCAGGACTTTCTTCTTTTCCACTTTTCTCTCATCCAGCACTTTCTTCCTTTCCACTTTTCTCGCATTCAGGACTTTCTTCCTCTCCGCTTTTCTAGCGCCCAGGACTTTCTTCCTCTCCGCTTTTCTCGCGTCCAGGACTTTCTTCCTTTCCACTTTTCGTGTCCGGGACTTTCTTCCTGTCCACTATTCGCGTCCGGGACTTTCTTCCTGTCCACTATTCGCGTCCAGGACTTTCTTCCTTTCCACTTTTTTCGCGTCCAGGACTTTCTTCCTTTCCACTTTTCTCGCACCCAGAACTTTCTTCCATTTCACTTTCCTCGCGTCCAGGACTTTCTTCCTCTCTACTTTTGCGAATACAGGACTTTCTTCCTTTCCACTTTTCTCGCATCCAGGACTTTCTTCCTTTCCACTTTTCTTGCGTCCAGGACTTTCTTCCTTTCCACTTTCGCGTTCAGGACTTTCTTCACTAGAAGACCCATACTAAGAGAGGTCATCTGTATGGCCGTGTCTAGCACAGGTCTGATGCAAGAAGGGAATAAACAAATAAATAGTTAATCACACTGAAAGAAACATGGTATATTGACGAATAAGTCAAGAGACAAAGGAATAAACGGGAGGTGGAAGCTAGGAAGAAATACCTGGAAAAGGCTTATTAAAAACAGCGGCCCCTATTAAGTATTAAGCCGAGAAGAAGGGGATTAATTCAGTTGATTTCGCATGGGTGCATTTTCACATTTTAAAGAATTTTAAAAGCCACACACACACACACACTCTAGATTTAGATGTGATTTGGATATTCCTCTTGTTATCTCCCGTAGGGGGTTAGTGCCTTCAGTGAACATCAAGCGGTGCACTGTAGGCATTACTTCAGCTTCTTTGCAGCGTGCCTTCTGCCCCTAGCTGCAACCCCTTTCATTATTCCTTTTACTGTACCTCCTTTCATATTCTCTTTCTTCATCTTACTTTCCACCCGCTCCTAACACTAACACTTGATTCATAGTGCAACTGCTTTCACCTTTCTAACCTCTTACTGTCAATTTCCATTTCAGCACTGAATGACCCCATAGGTCCCAGTACTTGGACTTTGGGTTAAATTCTATATTCAATTCAACTATTGTTATCCTCTTGTTCTTTGTATTACCATCAATTGAAAGCAAGTACAGTACAGAATTTAACTTCGGATTTTGTAATACGTATTTCAATATGTCTTGGATTTCCTTAATATAATTTCAGATGCCCGATCGTTCTCTATCCACGAAATATATTTGCGAAATTTTAGTAAAGCAGCTGTTCGCCTTTAGTGATTATCTTAATAGAAATAAATGAATATAGCTCAAGAAATAAATGGCCAACTGCTTGCTCATGATTATTCTTATGAAGGAATTAAAAGCAGAAAATGACAATATTATCTTTGTGGGAAACTAAGAAATAGCTTAAAGTATTTATTCCCCAACTCTGGGGTTAAGGATATATACGGCATTATTGTATGTCTGCACCAGGTAAAACATGTCAGCAACTTATCTTACACACATCACGAACAGGTTGAATACGAGTCATCTGCTGTGATCGATTCCACAGCAGAGCCGATGAGAGGAACAGTATGAGAATGCCCCAGTGTGACTATAGACGATTCACATCAACCGTGATTTGATGGGTAGGATCTATGTTCCACCTTTCCTGAGGTATACGTCTTTCAGGAGAGGTGGAACATACATCCTGCCTATATGAACTCTCTCGAGAGACAGAGTTTCCAGCCCTGTGATTGGCTTATCAACAGCCAATCAGGAGCGTCGTCAGGGACTGGCCTAGACGTCAAATGTACGGTTGATGTGAATCTACTATAGTATGCCTCTGTTTATATAAACAGTTAAATGATGTACTTGTTTGTCTGTTGATGAGTGCGGTTCTCATCTGGAGAGACGTCAGTATAAAGTAATTAATTGTCAGTCCGTTAAAATGTATACCGTCATACAACACTTTAAAACCGGGATGTCTATGCGAATTAACCCTCCCGTTTTGGATATTAAAACTATTCATGACAATATTCTTAAGGCCTTTTTTTTTGTTCTTATATAAAATTCGTAAAACAAATTTTAATAGAGTTCTTCTTCCTTTCTAACATTCTTGGTATGGTGTTGGCGTCCTACCTCGGTGGTCGCGGGTTCGATTCTCGGCCATTCCATTGAGGAGCGAGAGATGTGTATTTCTGGTGACAGAAGTTCACTTTCGACGTGGTTCGGAAGTCACGTCAAGCCGTTGGTCCCGTTGCTGAATAACCACTGTTTCCATGCATCGTAAATGTGCACCATACAAACAAAACAAACAAGAGCAATAGCGTTTAATGGGCACAAGACCTAGAAAATAATAAAAAGGCCTGCTGTATTTGAGAGCGCGATACGAAAAGAAAGTTTATGGGTCTAGTGTCATTGAGAAGGACTTTGGCGCGAGGCGTGATTATGAATTGGTAAAAAAGAAAAAAAGAAAAAAAAGAATAGCCAGTCCTTCACCGTAAATTTTATAGTTAAGCGACGATTGCGGTGGACGGAACAAACAGCTTCATTGATATATATATATATATATATATATATATATATATATATATATATATATATATATATATATATATGTGTGTGTATGTGTGTATATATATATATATATATATATATATATATATATATATACAATATATATATATGTGTGTGTGTGTGTGTTTGTGTCTATGATATACATATATATATATATATGCATATATATAGATATATTTTTATCAAGTATTATGCCACACATACCCCGTAATATACGTAGTGAATAACTAGCACCCAAAATGTATTGACCTCTTGACGGTCACTGTCATTTTTGTATAGCCCCATAGGGCACAGATTGGAATCATGGCGAGCGTAATTGTAGAAAGGGAAAAGTCACCATCAAGGCAAGTTCGCATCTTGGCCGTGGTAGATGTTTTTATATATAAATCCCTTAGGATTTAGGGTATTTCTAGTGTGGATTCGACATAAAGGGGTATGTGTGGCTTAGTATTTGAGGCTGAGGTGGGGAAAGGGGTGTATTTGTGTTTGTCGAGTATTGTAGATTATACAGTGATAACTCTGTATTCATGATATATATATTATATATATATATATATATATATATATATTATATATATATATTTTAATAAAAGGAGCCCATAAAAAACGCCAAAACCATATATAAAGTACTTTCTATATTTTTAGCATTTTTATAGGACTTTTGTTAGAGGCATTCTGTTGTAGCAGAACATTCTTTACCAGTCATGTATATGTATTTATGTATATGTGATATATGTATTATACACACATATACGTATGTATTATATATATATATATATATATATATATATATATATATTATATATTCTAAAAATTTATAGCTGTATAGTTGGCATAATAACCACTTGCATTCACTGTATGTTTACGAGTGTCTGTGTATCAAATAAAAGGGTTCCAAACTTATAGATCAGATAGAAAAAATAGGAATCAAGGGGGAACCGCAATATATGGGAAAGCACAACAAGGAAAAATATATGAGAAATATAGTAACTCAGAATGTGAACTAATAGCGGTAGAATTTGAATCTGAAAAATTGATGAACATAGTAATATATAGACCTCCTAATACTAAAGAGTTGACTTAAATAATTGAAAAATTGGATGATAATATGTAGAAATCACAAGGACTGGACTATTCTCCTATCTGGTGACTTCAACTTTCCTTTCGTAGAATGGAAAGAACGAATAGGAGATTGTGGTTGTACGTTATACATATAAAAAAAGAGAGTAATAGTAGTGCAGAAGATAAGAGGCAATTTGAAAAGCTATTAGATATGCTACTAGAATACAACATTCAACAAATAAATCACCTGCCAACAAGAAAGGAAAATACTTTAGACCTAGTATTTGTGAACGAGATGAATTATGTTACAAAGAAATAATAGTTATAATGCGAGTTATTTCAGACCATAATGTCATAGAATTAACCAGTTCATTCCAAAGCAAGTGAAAATAGAGATAAGCAAGAAATGAAAAAGTGGGAAGGATATGGAAAATACAACTTCTACAGTAAAAATATAAAATGGTCAGAAATTAATGAAGAATTAAACAAAGATTGGGGATAACATTTTCGTAAGTGATGACATAAGGGAAATACGGAGATATTATATAAAATATTGGAGATAATAGTGGAAAAATATATACCGAAGAAGAAAAGTAAACATCATTCATGCATACCAAGAGACAGAAGGATCTTGTTCCAGAAAATCAGAAAGTGGAAAAACAAAAAAGGACTTGCAAAAGAAAAAAAATGCATGGAAAGTTATAGAACTAAAAAGTAAGATAGAAAATGCAGAACAAAAGATTATACAATCAAAAGAAAATGAAAAACGGGACTTGGAAGAAAAAACCCTATTAAATATCAAGCAAAACCCCAAACTATTATACTCATATGCGAAGAAGATGAATAAAAGAAGAATAGAAATAGGCCTCTGAGAATTGAAGGGAGATTAACGAATGAAAAAAAGGAAATTTGCAACATACTGGCAGAACGATATAAGAGAGAATTCACCCCATAGAACTAGATAATGAAGATAATGATATAGAAGTAAGGGATGAAAATAGTGAATATTTAGCTGACATAGATATTAATGAAGCTGATATTGTGCAGGCTATTAATGAAATTAAAAATAGGAGCTGCTGCAGGGCCTGATGGAATTCCTGCTATTTTGTTAAAGAAAGTAGTTCATTCTATCGCAAAGCCACTTGCAATATTATTAAGACAAAGTGTAGATACAGGCAAGATATATGATGAGCACAAATTAGCATATATTACCCTACTTTCAAAAGTGGATCAAGACTAGAGGCAAGTAATTATAGGCCTGTGAGTCTAACATCACATATTATGAAAGTGTATGAAAGGGTAATGAGAAAAATATTATGAAACAATTTAATAAAAAATAATTTGTTTAATAAAGGACACATGGTTTCGTACCCGGAAAAAGTACACAAACCCAACTGTTAGTCCACCGTGAACATATTCAAAAAATATGAAAAGCGGAAACTGAAACGGATGAAACATGATGTGGTTTATTTAGACTTTGCAAAAGCTTTGATAAAGTAGACCATAATATATTGGCGAAGAAAATTAGAAAAACACAATATCGTGGATAAAGTAGGAAGATGGTTAAAAGAATTTTACACAACAGAAAACAGATAGTTATTGCAAACGACGAGAAATCGGATGAAGCCAAGGTAATATCCGGTGTGCCGCAAGGTACGGTGTTAGCTGCAATACTGTTGTTATTATGATTGAAGACATAGACAATCAATGTTAAGGATTCGGTAGTGAGTAGTTTCGCAGATGACACAAGAATAAGTAGAGAAATTACTGTGATGAAGATAGGAACGCTCTACAAAGAGACCTTAACAAAGTATATGATTGGGCAGAGGTAAATAGGATGGTATTTAACTCTGATAAATTTGAATCAATAAATTATGGAGACAGAGAAAGAAAGCTATATGCATATAAGGGACCTAATAATGAGACCATCACAAATAAGGAAGCAGTAAAGACCTTGGTGTGATGATGAATAGGAACATGTTATGCAATGATCAAATAGCAACTCTGTTGGCAAAATGTAAAGCAAAAATGGGAATGTTGTTACGGCACTTCAAAACAAGAAAAGCTGAACACATGATTATGCTTTATAAAACATATGTTCGTAGTCCACTTGAATATTGCAATATGATATGGTACCCACACTATCAAAAGGATATTGCACAAATAGAGAGTGTACAAAGGTCCTTTACAGCTAGAATAGAAGAAGTTAAGGACCTAGACTACTGGGAAAGACTACAATTCTTAAAAATTAAAATTATATAGTCTAGAAAGGAGAAGAGAACGTACATGATAATTCAGGCATGGAAACAGATAGAAGGAATAGCAGAAAATATCATGGAACTAAAAATATCAGAAAGAGCAAGCAGAGGTAGATTAATAGTGCCCAAAACTATACCAGGAAAAATAAGGAAAGCACACAGGACATTAATCCACTATGCACCAGCATCGATAATGCAGCGTCTATTCAATGCGTTGCCAGCTCATCTGAGGAATATATCAGGAGTGAGCGTAGATGTGTTTAAGAATAAGCTCGACAAATATCTAAACTGCATCCCAGACCATCCAAGATTGGAAGATGCAAAAAAATATACCGGAAGATGTACTAGCAACTCTCTGGTAGACATTAGAGGTGCCTCACAATGAGGGACATGGGGCAACCCGAACAAGATGTAAGGTCTGTAAGGTCTGTAAGGATCTGTGTGCGCGCGTGTGTCCTTACGTGGAGAGAGAGAGAGAGAGAGAGAGAGAGAGAGAGAGAGAGAGAGAGAGGTTGATTAAGTACGTGACTTTCCTTCCTGTGTAATTTTTGCTAACGTGTTATTTCGAGAGCGGTTTGTAAGAATGAAAATATGCATTTTGAATCACATGCCCCAGACATCATTTCCTTCGTCATACCACTATTTATTTGTTTCCCACACGGACTCCTCGTAATTTATCATTCCCCCCCTTCCCCCCCCCCCCCCCCCCCCCCACCCCCCCCCCCCCCCCCCCCCACACACACACACACACACCCCACACAACCCCTGGGGGTGCCAGTACGAAAATCGTGATCACGAGGCCTTACGGGAGGAAAAGATGTTTATTAATAAATAAGATTCCTTTAGCGCGGTGGGAAATGAAAGTGCAAGTGTTCACGTGACGTCCTGTCTCATTTGTTCCTTTTAGATTTGAATATGAACCGAATTCTTTCGTTTTTCTTTGTCTAGAGTCTGATTTGAATCGCGTATGAATGATACAGCCTAAATTATTTATTTTTAACTATTAGTTGTCTTCTTTCAGGTCGTAAAGTTTCGAATTTGTTTATTTAGTTTTTTTTTTTTTTGTATAATTGTTTTTGTTTGTTATTGTGACGAAAGAAGGATAAACACTCCAACAAGGAAACAGGGAAATGAATAAATAAATAATAAGTAAAAAGAATGCGGAAAAAAAAGAAACGATAGGCATTGTGATTGTCAGTTTTTGTGCTTTTTTTTTTTTGCAATGTAAGGAATGGATAAAAGTCTAGTCCAGAAAATAGCAAAAAAAAAAACCAAAAAAAAAAAAATAAAAAAATAAATAAATAAATAAATAAAAACGGAAAGAAGAAGCGATGGAGTGGCCTGATAAGCGCCGCGATATTCGCTTTTCGTTTTTCTTCCTCTTTGTGACCTCGTAATGAAAAAGGAAAACATAGATGAATAAATGAATAAAAAAGGCTTAAAAGAAGGAGCGATTGAGTATCCTAATGGGGGCGTGTCTGGGGGCATTGACAGCCCAGTGACATGAGTTTATTCTGGGTCTGACCATCACTCATCAGAGATAGGTAAACAGTCATCGTCTGTGCTTTCACCTCTCTCTCTCTCTCTCTCTCTCTCTCTCTCTCTCTCTCTCTCTCTCTCTCTCTCTCTCTCTCTCTCTCTCTCTGCGTGAGCCAGAGAAAATACTAAGCACTGTTTGATCTCTGAAGGTCGCATCTATAAAAACATTGTATGTATATTATGCGTCTCTCTTCTCTCTCTCTCTCTCTCTCTCTCTCTCTCATCTCCTCTCTCTCTCTCTCTCTCTGTATATATTATATATGTATAAAATTATATATTTTTAAGTAGCATCTATATGTATATGAGTCTCTCTCTCTCTCTCTCTCTATCGCTCTCTTCTCTATGTATGTATATGTGTTATAATTATATATTTTATGTAGAATCTATAAAAACATTGTATGTATATGAGTCTCTCTCTCAGTATATATTATGTAAATAATTATATATTTTATGTATAATTGTGCAATACATAAATTTTATTATGTAATATGATATATCAGAAAGTTAACATTTTTTGTTTGTTTCTGAGAAGTCTTTAACTTGGGTTTAAGTTTTAGTCTCACGCTTTATAATTCCATTTGAATTTCATTTCAATTACCTTTCTAAGGAGAAAAATTTTTCTTGGCTAGCACATACGTACATGTGTATGTATTCCAAACGTGGGTACATTCTGACTGAATGGTGTACAGACCTTATTGTAAATTGGTCTACACGTATAGCATTTCACAAGGCATTCTGAGCGGTTAATTATGATTTCCAATATTGTCGCTTTTCCAGCCTGATTAAAAAAATTGAATACATAAAATTAAATAAATAATGTTCTGATTCAGAAATGGATCATCCAAGAACTGCAAGACAGACTACTTTGTTTGAAATCATTCTCAAAGCAATAATGCACTCTTCAGATTAAACACCCTTGTCTCTGCCCCATTTTTAGTTTCCTATGAAAAACTGTTGTGCCGGCTTTTTTTGTCCGTCTGCAATTTTTTCTGTCTGCTCTCTGATCTTACAAACTACTGAGGCTAGAGAGCTGCAAATTGGTATGTTGATCATCCACCCTCCAATCATCAAACGTACGAAATTGCAGCCCTCTAGCCTCGGTGGTTTTAATTTTATACAATGTTGAAGTTAGCCATAGTCGTGCTTCTGGCAGCAATATACGACAGGCCACCACACGGCAGTGGTTAAAGTTTCATGGGCCACGGCTCATTCAGCATTATACCGAGGTCACCGAAAGATAGATCTGTTTTCAGTGGCCTTGAGTATACGCTGAAAAAACTTCGGTGCATTTTTTACTTGCTACACCGAAGATGTCACTCTCCTGTTTGCAAATTCCAAATTTTGAACTTTTGTCATAAGAGATTTTTAATTCTATCATAAGAGTTTTCTATTTCTGGACTTCTTATCCCGTCAGCCTTCAATCATCTGTTCCCTCCAAACTACCTCTGCGAGTTTGACCTCAGGTCACATGTAGCTCATACCTTTCATTTTCAAATCCAAAGGTATACCCCACTCTTGACCCACGCACATCCCTCCTTGTCTGAATCGACACTGTTCTTCAGGTGTCCATCTGTTAGTCATCCGGTTTACTCAGTCAACATCCCTGCATGCGCCGTTCCTGGTGTATTGAGTGACGTTACGTTTTCATAATCCCTGTAGTCTCCTTTGTAACCTTTACCCTTCAACAAATGGACAGTTATTCCTCTTGCCTCATTGGCGCATGCGTGATAGGGCCTAGTCAGACACACACATATGTATATATATATATATATATATATATATATATATATATATATATACTATATAATATATATATATATATATATATATATATATATATATATGATATATATATATAATCTGCATATATAATTTGTGTAATATATATGGAGACCCTCCATGGGTGGTTATATCTTCAATAGCTATTCCTAAGTAGACAGAGACGCTGGAATGTGAAACTTTCTGTAAATGAAAATATGGTTAATATCTATGTTAACATCACCTTGATCTGTAGTCTATTTACCAGTAATGATTAACTCGGTTGAATTGTCAGTTATACTTGCGTAACATTTATATTTAAGACATCTGGGTCAGCTGGCCGTGAACGACCTCCCTTTGGTGTAGTGCTTAGAGTGTACGGACATTGGGCTAAGTACGCCATTTGAACTGCAAAACCCAATATAAAATGAATGAGTACAGATTGGGAAGGTTTGAGGTTTTCCTCCTGTTACACCTTTCAAACTTGTAGCTGTCAATTTCCGTTTCAGCGCTGAATGCCCTTATAGGTCCCAGTGCTTGGCCTTTGGTCGAAATCCTAAATTCAAAGCAATTCAAGTATTTCATAGTATTCCATATGCAACAATTAACTTTTTATAATTTTTTTGCGATTGCTATTTACTAATTCCGTTTCTTTCTTCTTTGGTATCAATCATTTTCGTAATGTTTTAGAGAGAGGAAGGATTCTGTGAGTCGCCTTAAACATGGATACTATAGTAAATTCACATCAACTGTGCATCAGATGTCTAGGCCAGTCCCTTACGACGCTCGTGATTGGCTGTCTCACTGGAGAGTTCACATGAGCAGGATGTATGTTCCACCTCTCCTGAGGGATACGTCTTTCAAAAGTACCTCAGGAGAGGTGGAACATACATCCTACCTATGTGAACTCTCGAGAGAGAGACTGAGAATTTTCCAGCCCTCTGATTGGTTTATCAACAGCCAATCAGGAGCGTCGTAAGGGACTGGCCTAGACATCAGATTCACGCTTGATGTGAATCTACTATAGTTGTACCAGTTGCACGTTCGTTATGATACGATTTATGTATTCCTTTCAATACTCGTCTCTTAATTAAATAAATATTACCAGAAGAAAGAAAGTGCGCAAGATTTTATATTGTGTATATATATATATATAATATATATATATATATATATTATATATATATATATATATATATATATATATACTATATATTTTATGATATCAATACAGTTTCTAACAAAGGTACTTCCATTAGGTTTCATATTTACTGAAGTAGTGTTGGTCTAAAATTCGTAAATATGTGAAATGATTCAGTGTGCAAATTGCCTGCTGATTAAGAGAAGTATTTATTCGCTGCTTTGTCTCACAAGGTTGAACCAAATTCAACTTTTGAAATATTGACAGTACATTAAACTTTGACTTCGGGAATCTTAAAAAAAATAGTGAATTTGATTTAAAATAACACTGAATTTTGTTTAGAAAGCAGAGTTTGTATCATTTTACCTCACACTAACATGGAAGTATGAATCATTTTACTTCACATAACATGAAAGTATGTATCATGTTACTTGATAGTAACAAGAAAGTTTGTATCAGTTTACCACACAATAACATGAAAGTGTATAATTTTATTTCACGATAACATGAAAGTTTGTATCATTTTACTTTCACAGTAACATGCAAGTTTATATAATTTTACTTAACAATAACATGAAATTGCATAATTTTATTTCACAATAACATGAAAGTTTGTATCATTTTACTTCACGATAACATGAAAGTTTGTATCAGTTTACCTCATAATGACATGAAAGTTTGTATTAGTTTAATTTCACAGTAAGATGAAAGTTTGTATCATTTTACCACACAATAACATGAAAGTATGTATCATCATTTTTTCTTCACTTAACATGAAAGTTTGTATAATTTTACTTCACGATAACATGAAAGTTTGTATCATTTATACAAGGGCTTCGACTACCTTCATTTCAGGCTGTCTGTCGTGGTCAGTTTACATCAGATTCTCGACGCTGTCTCGAGCATCTATCTTCCCTTTTTTAAAATAATTTTTTTTTTTCAAACTCTTTCCATAAACTTCCCTTGCGTGACGCGTACACGAAAATCGCCACACTCTCAACTGCTTATGGCATCAATCCAGCATGCTGGGAGGAAGAAATTAAGGCGCATCTAACATCTCTGTCCTTTGTGGTAAAAAATAGAAGTTACGGAGATAAAAAAAAAATAAACTAAAAAACATCGGTTAACACGTGTTGCTGCTGACATACGTATTGCATCCTGGGGAGGACCACTTAGCCACTCTGTTAGCCACTCTGGGGGTGAGAGAAAAAGGGTTCGTAGATTTTTTGCCCATGAGTCTCTCTCTCTCTCTCTCTCTCTCTCTCTCTCTCTCTCTCTCTCTCTCTCTCTCTCTCGCTTTTATTGACGCTTGTGGTCACGTCTGTGTTGCATTTTTGTGGTGAAGATGATGAAAACCATTTAAGGATACTAGATTTTTATCCTCTCCCTGGATACATTTTATATATACATACATGTATGTATGTGTGTGTATTATATATATATACAATATATATATATATATATATATTATATATATAGTATTATACATAACAATACATATATATATATATATATATATATATATATATAATATATATATATATATATACTATATAGGATACGCACGTATATTTCATATATATGATAAAATTATTAAAAAGTTATAACTTTCTTGGCAGTTATAAATTCAACTCAGTTTTTTTATAGAATTAAAGAGAAGGTTACATAATCCTGTGCTAAACTTTAAGGAAAAAAAATATAGAACCGTTTGATAATAAGTACCTCTCCACTGGAGAGAGAGAGATAGGGGGGGAGGAGCTACTCTAACTTCCTTTCTGTGAGACGGAAATTATGAAAACCAGGGATATAATAGTTCTTTTTTTTTACAGAGAGAGAGAGAGAGAGAGAGAGAGAGAGATAGAGAGAGAGAGAGAGAGAAAATGTTATGTAAAAAGAATATTATAGTAACTGAGATCTCTGTTACCTTTACCCTTAATATGGTAAGTGGAGGCACATAGCGGTGCCATATATCTCAAGGCATTATCAAACACCGGTCCCCCCCCCCCCCCCCCCCACCCACTTTCCGAAATCCTTGGACTGCTGGGCGGGGGAGAAAAGCTATCAATCCATATTCTGCGAGCACACCCCTCGTATAATTAAACCTGTGACTCATTACGGATTCTGGCAATCCTGCTTCAATACAACACTCTTAACCTCATTCGGGGTCTCTCTCTCTCTCCTCTCTCTCTCTCTCTCTCTCTCTCTCTCTCCACAAACACACAACACAAAGGGCAATTAACTCGGGAGGTACATTACTGCACATTGGTTTTGTTTAGTCGCGTCCTTTGTAATACTGTAATGAAACTAATTCATACTTAGATACATAAATAGTTTGGTACGTGAACATATTTTTCATAGAATGTTATATATAATATATATATATATATATATATATATATATATATATATATATAATATATATATATAATGTATATATATATATATGAATAATTATCACATCAGCGTGATTCATATAAATTATTCGATCTACAAACGCCCTTTAATGTCTAATTCGCTCTACCTCGGAATTAATATATTTTCACATATGTTAGCCGAATCGATAACGTCACTGAAGTCCCGATTTCTTCTCTGTCCGCTAAGCGGTGGTTCGAACCCACGAGAGGACGAAATTATTATCAACTAAAAAAATTCCCCCATCGGTTTACATATATGTAAATATATTATTAAAGGACATTTGTAACTCGAATAATATATATATTGTGCATATATAATTTCATAGTCAGTTACCCATCAAACGACGTGTCACTCGCATCGTGCTTAGGATTCGCCCGAACACCGAGTAAATCGTCCGAACTTCGACGACTTTCGTTCATCTATTCTACATCCTCAGAAGACGCAATTTCGCTCGGCTGAGATCTTCCCCAAAAGCAAACTCGATCCGCCGCTAATCCTCTGTGATCCTGTTTTGGCGTCTCTGTGGCATTACGCCGTTCGTCTGTTCTCTGGGCGAACTTAGGTATATGTATATATTGACTCTCTATTTTCTGCTGTTTTGCTCGGCGTTATTCTTTGGTTTTGCCAGTTTTTCGTATTGTATAGGTAATTGAATATTGGGCCTTGTCCAGGTTGCATTATCAGTCAAGTTGAATATCTCTCTCTCTCTCTCTCTCTCTCTCTCTCTCTCTCTCTCTCTCTCTCTCTCTCTCTCCTTGTGATAGAAGTGCAATCTAGACGTGGTTCGGAAGTCACGTAAAGCCGTTAGTCCCGTTGCTGAATAACGACTGATTCCATGCAACGTTCAAACACCGTACATACAAAACAAACAAACTCTCTCTCTCTCTCTCTCTCTCTCTCTCTCTCTCTCTCTCTCTCGTTTATCCTTTAATTACCTATAATTGCTAACAAACATCCAGACTTATTTATATAAGGAAGTAACAGCACGCATGAGTTACGTATTTTCACTTTAGATATATTTCATTTCAGGTCGTTCTTCTTGTAATAATAAACTTTAGTAGAATCGGATATGTTGTTATTTTAGGTTTTTTCACAGGAGTGAGTGAGGTTAGATTTAAAAGAAACATTTAATATGCCATCAAAATCCGGACGGTGAGATATATTTCAAACAAATCGTATGTGCAAAAGGTAAAGTATATCTTAGTTTTACCGACCACTGAGCTGATTAACAGCCCTCCAGAAGGATTAGATATTTTTTTTACGTGGCTAGGAACCAATTGGTCACCTAGCAACGGAACCTACAGCTTTTTGTGGGATCCGAACCACACTATATCGAGAAATGAATTTTCATCACCAGAAGTAAATTCCTCTGATTCCGCATTGGCCGAGCCGGGATTCGAACTTCGGACCACCTGATTGGCAGCCGAGCGCGAAAACCACTCATCCAGCGAGGAACTAATCGTAGGTGCAAGCAAATAGTCATTGGTGTTCTGAAAAAGAAAAAAAAATGTATGTCCTATCTGATGTGAAATCACACTCCTTAAATGCATTTCGATAGCGTTAAAGATTAATAATAATAATAATAATAATAATAATAATAATAATAATAATAATAATAATAATAATAATGATAATAATAATAAATATTGAAAAACAGAGAAAATGGCTTAGCGACGAAGGAACAAAAAAAAAAAAAATAATAATAATAATATACGAGCGATGGACTTCGCTAATCGCTAAAGGAGAAATAATTAACGTCCTGGCTAGCAAGACAAAGTAGGCGAAATTCAGATCTCATTCATTCTTCTAGGCAATTAGACGAACATTAGTGTTTTTCCGTTGACTAGAAAAAAAGTCCCACATCTTGGTTTGTTTACTTTTTCATCGGATATAGTAGTCGTAACACGCACAAATATATATATACGCACAAATATATACATATAGATATATAAAAAGACAAGACAACAGTCGCTACTACATTGACAACTTGACGCTGAAACGTGGATGAACCCCTTGTCCATGGATGGGGCTCAATTTTAATGAGAATTTTTCTGTAGAGATTCATCTTGGGTGGAGTGAAGGGTTAAGTTCTTGAGACCTGTCTATAATTAATTGAAGTACTGTAGT
>NC_087200.1:182761135-182801135 GCF_015104395.2 Macrobrachium nipponense | reverse complement strand
CACTAATAGAAGCAGAGATAACATCAGCCCTCGCAGTGAGTTATACATCTCATCCGTAGGCACGAGCGTGTCTGATGATTATCGGCGGGGAGTAACAGAGGCGGCAGGGCGAAGAATGGCTTTAGATGGGCGCGATATCTGCCGATAAGGGAGGGGGGGTGGCCTTGGCAGGTGGCGGTTATCAATGAGAAGGGATAAGGGACTCTCAACCATTGTTTGTTGGTTTGTTTGTTTTTTTGCTTTTTTTTTTTCTGTTTTTTATTTATTTTTTTTTTTATTTTTGAGATTTCTCATATTGCGGGATAAGGAAATCTCAAAGACTCCTAAATTGCTTGTTTGTTTTTGTGTGGTTTTTAAGTTCTTTTTTATTCTATTTTCACATACTGTGATTACTAGTTTTTTTTATTGTGTTCGTGTTGGTGTTGTAAATATGGCTGCAACTCTTGACAAAATACCAAACGTATTGTTTTGCTATATTTGTCATTATATCTATTTCTACTTTTCTTTATTTTTGTCATATATTGCATTCATGTGGATGTTGTAAATTAGACAGAAACTGCAGCAATATACCAGATTTATGATCTGGTCATACTTGTGCGCGCGTTAACCGTTTCTACAGCTACAAAAATTGTAATCCTATAGAAATGAATTTGTAGTTCATATTTTGGGCAAGTGCGCCGCATAGTAATGATAGGATATTACCTCTCTCTCTCTCTCTCTCTCTCTCTCTCTCTCTCTCTCTCTCTCTCTCTCTCTCTCTCTCTCTCTCTCATATACTATATATATATATAATAATATATATTATATATATATATATATATATATATATATATATATAAGTGACCTATGTAACTACGAACCTGCCACTTACACCCACAAAACCCTGCCCCAGCATCTTCTTTTCATGCGCCCATGTACGTCCGCTTCACAGTGACTTATATCCACAGCTTATAAGGATGATATTCTTTTATAGATATTTTGTCGTTGTATAATTCATCCACAGTGTTTTACGCAGCGAACCGTATCCATAATAATTCGGTTTTAAACAGATACCAGGTTTTGGCATCGTGCCTGCTCAGTTGACTATAACGTCTCATCCTCCTAAGAATTAAAAGGTTTACTCACTCTGATGACAATACTGTGAGACTTGATTGGTTGATCCTCACCTGACCGGGAAGCGACTTTTATTATTATTCAGAAGACGAAACCTTTTCGTAGGGAACAACCCCACAAAAGGGGACATTGATTTGAAATTCAAGCGTCCAAAGAATATGGTGCTTCTCAGGAAGTAGTAAGTCAAGAGGTAAAGGGAAATACAGAAAGAAGAGATTTCCCTTATTGAAAAGAAAAAAAAATCGAAAAATAAATTAATAAATAGGAATAAACGTATTAGATTGCAAGTGGAATAGCATTAGAATAGTAATGCACTGCATCTTCGCTTGAACTTTTGAAGTTGCAATCGCAAGACAAACTCAGGGAGGCTGGAAGTTCCAGACTCCAACGTTGTGAGGAATCAAGGACCTCTGGAACTGAGAAGTTCGACAGCGAGGCTAAACATTGACTGCATATTGGCGCTGCTGTTCAGCGAATCCGGTCGCTCTCGGCAGATAAAGGAGGGGATGGATCTATTGTGTATGTGAAAGATCTGTTGAAATGTAACTTATGAAAATGGGATGATGGATCTATTGTGAATGTGAGAGATCTGTTGAAATGTAACTTATGAAAATGGGATGATGGATCTATTGTGAATGTGAGAGATCTGTTGAAATGTAACTTATGAAAATGGGATGATGGATCTATTGTGAATGTGAAAGATCTGTTGAAATGTAACTTATGAAAATAAGACTGGATATCTTGACGCTAACCATCGACATCTGTAGCAGTCAGGAGGTGCCGTCCTTAGCGATGTTATTGCGTGGGATACAGCGCCTCAGTGGCGTGGTCGGTTTTGTCTTGGCGTGCCACCTCGGTGGCCGCGAGTTCGATTATCGGGCATTCCATGGAGGGGTCATAGATGTGTATTTGTGGTGATAGAAGTTCACTTTCGACGTGGTTCGGAAGTCAAATAAAGCCGTTGGTCCCGTTACTGAATAACCACTGGTTCCATGCAACGTAAAAACACCATACAAACAAAAAATATATACGTATATATACGTAATGTGTGTGGTGCATGTGCATTTGAACGTGTTCACGAGAAACAGTAACGATACCAGGTTTAGACGCTGAAGGATGGATTCGGTACTGAATTGGATACTGTACCTAACATTACTTGGATGATTTTAAGCCACACCGAAGCTGAGTCGCCCAGTAATCTTTTGACCTAATTCTCTCTCTCTCTCTCTCTCTCTCTCTCTCTCTCTCTCTCCTACTTACTACTTACTATCAAGGGTTAAACGGGCGTTTGTCTCGATGTTTTTGAAGCGCTGGTAAATGTTTTGAATTCTTCCACGTTGTCGGATTGGAATGACGAGAGGCGCATCCGTTAAAGAAATGCTTTTAGTGGCACGACGCTCGTACACACACAGAGAGAGAGAGAGAGAGAGAGAGAGAGAGAGAGAGAGGAGAGAGAGAGTATGCCAAAGTTTTCAAGGCCAGCCGAGGGGGAGGGAAGGAAAGGAGACAGAAGACAGGTCGAAATGCTATTATCATAATCTCTGCCAAATTCTATTTTGAAGGGAGGCTCCGCCATTGCGCCCCTATAGGTTTCTCGTGTATTAGCAATTAGAGGCTTTTGGGGGTAGGGGTGTAGGGGGGCTTGGGGATGAGAGACACGTTCGAATATTACGGTTCAGGATAACACGCGATGTTTAATATACAGTATGCAATGTATAAAGTATGTATGATATGTAAAGTAGAATTTTTTTTTTTACTACTCAAGGTTGTAACTGACAAAGTGGTTTATTGCGTGTAATTTAAAATTGTTATATTTTTTAAAAATTGTTAACGAAAATTAAAACAAATATCCATACGCAAACGCACATACATTATTTATTATTCATATGGTAATTCAAGTCCTTTTACGCTTAGCATATCTTTGACCTGCAGATTAGGAAAACTTGTTGTTCCAGATGAATCCGTATATGTGTATATATATATATATATATAATATATATATATATATATATATATATATATATATATAAATTTGTATACGTGTACGTGTGTGTACTTTGGTATGTGTTTTCATCTTTTTAGTTCATGTTAGTTTTCGCACTTACAGTTGGAAGAAGTAAGCAATGCCGAAGGTCTTTCATTAATATAGCTCAGCCGTGTTGAGTCTGATCATTCACTGGATTGGTGACCGATGATGAGAATCAGGCATCGCCGGTACACAATTTTACAGTGAGGCGATGCATTCGATATTGGACAAAAGCCCTACGTTCACAGCAATGGCATTCTGCTCTGTCTCTTCAAAGGGTTCAGAGGGCCAGCCATATTGCCGGGCTTCTAAAAGTGGTCTACAGATGTTGGCCCTTTTATGTCAAGATCAAGAATTTACCGGTTAGACCCGCTTGTGTGGTATTCAATCAGTGCTTTTGAATTTACAAGTGATAATTAACCTGGACTTGTGTAAATGAAATCCTCTGCTGGTTTGTGTTTTCACGATAGACTTTTAGAATCTTTAACGATCTCTGTTTTGTTTTCGAAATAGAACTGACTTCGATTTTAAATCATAGAATCGCGTATTGGTCTTTAATCTTTCGTGAAAAAATTCACTTATGATCATGAAGCGCCTCAGTGGCGTGGTCGGTATGGCGTTGGTATACCACCTCGGTGGCCGCTAGTTCGATTCTCGGCCAATCTGTTGAGGTGTGGGGGATGTGTATTTCTGGTGATAGAAATTCACTCTCGACGTGGTTCGGAAGTCCCGTAAAGCCGTTGGTCCCGTTGTTGAATAACCACAGGTTCCATGCAACGTAAAAACACAGTACAAACAAAACAAACTTATGGTTATGAGACGAAGTTTTCTCCTTTCTCCTTCTCTTTACAGAAACCATTTGTAAATTTGTTTATGCCATGTTAGTGCTTGTAAAGTATATATTATCTGGATAGAGATCTTTGTTATAAGCCTGGGAACACTCCCGGTTCCTGATTCCTAGAAAAGAAAAACTATTTCGAGAGGAAAGGTATATTGGAATCTTGGAATCGGTTAGAATCAATATTTGTCTGAAATCTAACACTTACCACTTCAGTACCGTCCGTACGTCAAGAGAAACGGTGTTTGAGTCTTGAAAAGGTACTTATATATATATATATATATATATATATATATATATATATATATATATATATATATATATATATATATATATATACATACACTATTTATGTACGTATGTATATCAGGGTTGGTGATTTTTTAAAAATTTTTAATTGCTTGGTTTTTTATGATTTAGATGTTTTTTCAATCTTTTTTTTCCTCAAAATGTATTTTATGACAGAATTACTACTTATTTATCTTTTAGGTTTCCAGTTCTGGCCTAAAGTGTGTACTTGCAATTTTTTTTTATATCAAAATAAATACATGCAGCACTGTTATGTTCAAGATTTTGATAACCTCCAAACCATATTTTTCAATTTGTTAGCGTTCAAATTTTACAAATCAATGATTCCATCACTTAATTAAATCAGTTTGGTTTAATCATCGCCAACCTCGATATATATACATATATATATATATATATATATATATATATATATATATATATATATATATATATATAATGTAATCGCTAGTCAGTTGCTGATTTTCTTGAATAGTGAAAGTATTCAAGTCACTAAACGAACCTGGAGTAGTATCGGATTCATGGTGGTAAAACCTATTCCAGAAAATATGAGGACTCCTCCATTAACAGTTCTCTCAGCTTCTCGCTTCTCAGTTAACCTGATGGCGTCGTCTAGGGGATGAGTGGAATAAGGAATAATGTTTTTCGTTTTTCGCTCTTCTACCCTTTTTCAGCTATTATCGTATTGGGCTCATTTTTCCCTGGTTTGGTAAAAGCATAAGGTATCCTGCTCCAGGCTGTTTTGAAAAATTACTGTCTGTTTTTATCTATTTGTTAATTTATTAGTTTATTCCCTCCCCTTTTTTTTAATAAGTGTGGTCTCTTCTATCTTTGTTTTTCTTTACTTCGTCTTAATTCTTCCTAATGAACACCATATTCTATGGAAGCTTGAATTTCAAGTCAGCGGGCTTGTTCCATATGAATAGGTTTCATAATAATAATAATAATAATAGTAGTAGTAGTAGTGGAAGTAGTAGTAGTAGTAATGTTCTAAAAGGTCCACAATAATAAAAAAAATGTTGTTGGTTTGTGTATAATTTAAAAACGCTTTACAAAGGTTCGAACCCTTCCCCGGGCTCATCTTCAGTCAAAAAAATGAAGATAAACCTAGGGAAGGGTTCGAAAGGTTTGTAGAGGGGTTTTGAATTATACACTAACTCCCAACATTTTTTATTATTGTGGACGGACCTCTTAGAACATTATATATACTCTCGCGTTAGAGTCATTCCCAAATAATAATAATAATACTAATACTAATAATAATAATAATAATAATAATAATAATAATATAATAATAATAATATATTATTATTAGTTATTATTATTATTATTATTATTATTATTATTATTATTATTATTATTATTATTATTATTATTATTATTATTATTTTATCTCGTAAACCGACCTTGTAATCGTGAAGACCGTTGGAAATTTCTCCTTGTAAAAGTTTGAATTGACGAAAGCACTAATTGTTTTAGAGAAAATTTTTTATTTTATTAGAATTAGAACCATTTAACATTCCTGTATATCTCTCAGGAAGCTTTTTACCAAACGCAAAGTTTAGTGTCTCGTAAAAATCAGGGATTACTTTTAACTGTGGAAGTGAACATTTTCTCACGAAACATCAAGAAATATTCCTTGAAGTTAATACTTCTAATCGTCTCTCATCCCTGGAGAGATGAAAGCAGTATGTGCTTAATGTAATGGTAATGTAAGATATAAATCATAATAACTTTTAAAGTATTTTTTTTTATCTTTTAAATTCAAGATCCGTGAAGACTTTTCTTATTCAGGGGCACTTAAATGATATTCACGCAAATGTGAATATTTATTGTGGAGAAATATAAATAATATAGTATATATATGTATATATAATATATATATATTATAATATATATTTTCATAATATTAAATATATATTCTATATATATATATATATATTACGCATGCCTGAACGTATATGGACAAGAAACCCTACTGTAAAAGAAAGCAAGAATGATAAACGTCAAAGGAGGTGAAAATGAGAGTAAATGACTATGAATGAGAGAGTAACGCGTTGCCCAGAATACTCATGCATGACTGAATGCCGTGCATAGCGGGAATGCGTCTTTGATAAGAAAATGGAACGAAAAGGATGAGAAAGACGAGGAAGGTTTGGACGGAAGATTCGATAAAGAAATTATTATTAGCGAGACCTTTAGATGATATAGCATAGACATTATAATTATAGATGACTGACATATTGACATTAAAAAACACTGAAAGAAGATAGTCTATTTAGAAATAGTTTTATTTATATTTATGTATTTATCTATTTGTTTATGTTATAAGGTGGCTGGAGCATCCAGAATTACTTGAACGTTGAACAAAAAGTTGATTTTTCGTAAAATCTAGTTTATATTTCTAATCGTCTCTCATCCCTGGAGAGATGAAAACAGTTTATGCTTAATGTAATGGTAATGTAATATATAAATCATAATAACTTTTAAAGTATTTTTTCAGTTTTTTTTATCTTGTAAATTCAAGATCCGTGCAGACTTTATTTATTTATTTATATATTTATTTATAAATTGTTTTATTTATTCATTTTTTATATATATGTATATATATATATATATATATATATATATATATATATATATATTTATTTATTTATTTATTTTATAAGTTGGCGGGAGCATTCAGAATCACTTGGACGTTGAACAAGAAGTTGATAGTTCGAAAATATAGGAAGTCAGAGAGAGAGAGAGAGAGAGAGAGAGAGAGAGAGAGAGAGAGAGAGAGAGAGAGAGAGAGAGAGAGAGAGAGACGAAAAAAAGCCTGAAAGAAATATTTGAGATTAGGCAACGGAAAACGTCTACTTGCTTGCGAGCAGATCCCTAGGGACAGTCCTTACGCTTGTACGATCAAATTTAAACGTCTTTTGAAATTCCCGGAATTTAAGTCATTAAAAAGTAATGACAAGTGATTGGTGTGGCATTTTGAAATGCGTGCACATATAATTTTTGTTTACTATATTGTCGGCAGACTTTAGAAATATCTGCAGAAATGAATTATATACTGTAAAAGTTAAGTATATCTTTGTTTTACCAGACCACTGAGCTGATTAACAGCTCTCCTAGGGCTGGCCCGAAGGATTAGATATTTTTAAGTAACTAGGAACCAGTTGGATACCTAGCAACGGGACCTACAGCTTATTGTGGGATCCGAACCACATTATACCGAGAAATAAATTTCTATCACCAGAAATAAATTCTTCTGGTTCCGCGTTGGCCGAGCCGAGAAACGAACTTCGGACCATCGGATTGGTAGCCGGGCGCGAAATCGACTCTTTAAAGAGAAGGGATTCCGAGGGGGTAGTGCCATCAGTGCACCTCATTTGGTGCACTGTAGGCATTCCTTAAGGTTCTTTGCAGCGTGCCTTCGTCCCCTAGCTGCAACCCCTTTCATTATTCCTTTTACTCTACCTTCTTTCATATTCTCTTTCTTCCATCTTACTTAACGCTCTCTCCTTACAGTTGATTCAAAGTGCAACTACTTTGAGGTTTTCCTCCTGTTACACATTTCAAACCTTTTACCATCAATTTCCTTTTCAGCGCTGGATGACCTCATAGGTCCCAGTGCGTGGCCTTTGGACTGGATACTATATTCACCATATTCGTATGTCAAGAGAAGGGGACAGGCTACTATTATTCTGTCCAATAATTCGTCCATTTTCTTTATCTCTTTACCAGCCTGTGTCATACCTATCCCGTAGAAGCTCAACTTACATTCACTCGAAAATCTGAATCGACGAGAGACCTGTGTCTTTTTCTTTTTTCCCACAGTTATCCCTACCCTAAGGGGACGGTTGCCTGAGGCGCCTTTCTTGACAACATCAGGCCTGGTTCATTATTTGGCAAAGGGTTTTTTACGACCGCATTCCCTTACTGTCATCAACCACAGTTATTGGCGGTGGGCCTAGCCTTTTACTAAACAGTAAGACTGCAGGCCTCGCCTTTGACTAAAAAGTCCACCTGCAATGCAGCAGTTTACGCAGTTATTGGCGGTGGGCCTAGCCTTTTACTAAAAAAAAGTACGACTGCAAGGCAGCAGCAGTCCTTTTAGTCGCCTTTTACGACACGCAGGACCTAAGGTGGTAGGATTCTTACACCCCTACCACAGGGTGGTGACAAGAGACCCGTATGTTGGGTCTTATACGACGGTCAACACCGAAAAGGCTGGAGTAGTAAGTAGTTCCTGCGCGCACCTCCCACTCAGGCCCCAATAATCCACCCCGCGAATGGAGAGAGAGAGAGAGAGAGAGAGAGAGAGAGAGAGAGAGAGAGAGAGAGAGAGAGTGGAAGGAAAAGTCAGCAGAGCCAAGCAGCAGGGCCCATAAAATCGCCCACACAAGTGAGCCTCAACACCTGATGTTGTGCATCGGGAAATAAGCGTTTGTTTTCCCGGGGTTAGGTAATGGTGGCGAGGAGATCTTCCGAAAGATCGAGCAATATTGAGGTGATTTCGACACAGACGCGCCAAAATATATATAGGTTTGCAGCCAACCAGCTCATGTATAAGTGTCTCTTTTAAATCTAGAAAGAAAAAGATATCGCTTTTATTTAGAAATAAAAAGATATGTCTATTTTATACTAATAAATAGAAAAAGATATATCTCTTTTATTTATTAACAAATATATTTCTTTTATTTATGAATGTGCTACATGTCTGTTTTACTTGTAAATAAAGATTTTTATGACTAAAAATACATGTCTCTTTCACATATATGAATAGGAATGTCTTTTATTTGTGAATAAAAGGTGTTTCTCTTTTATTTATAGATAAAAAGATACGTCTTTTTTATTCACAAATAAAAAGATATATCTTATAGTTGCAAATAAAAAGATGTCTCTCTTACTTATAAATAAACAAGATGTCTTTTACTTATTAATAAATAAATAAACAAGATGTCTTTTACTTATTAATAATGAAAAGAACTGTTTCATTTAGTTATAGATAAAAATATTTTATTTATAAATAAGAAAAAAACATGGCTCATGACTTTTATTTATAGGTAAAAAGATTGTGTCTCTTATTTGTAAATAAAAGATGCATCTTTTATTTATGAATGAAAAGGGACGTCTCTTTTTGTAAATAAAGAGATGCGTCTCTTTTCTTTTGCAAACGGCTTCGAAACTATAAACTTGAAGGCATTAGGTGACTCAGTACTTCCAAGACGCAGATGTGGTCGGCCTTCAAATGAAAGACATGTCTTTTCTTTATTTTATCAATTTGAGATTTAATTTTTTTTTTTCGACTAAAGTAAGGTGAGAGAGGCATCTCTCTCCTTGGCAGAGACCCCACGTAAACATATTCTAATTAATGTTGCTTGCTTCTGTTTATTCACTCCGGCGTTGTTCCCTTGACTCGAATAATGGAGAAGGTGTTCTGACATTTCTGGACTCCGGTCCTTTCGATCCACTTTAATATATATATATATATGAGTCTTATCACATCACCGTGATTTATATTTGTTCATTAAGCTAGAGATGTCCTTTAAATCTAATTCGCTCTACCTCAGAATTGATATATTTTCATATATGTTCACTGAAGTCCAGTTAACGTATATGAAAATATATTAATTCTGAGGTAGAGCCCATTAGATATTAAAGGATCTTTGTAGCTTAATGCGTATATATTATATATATATATATATATATATATATATATATATATATATATATATATATTTATACACACAAAATTGGCAAAGTAGCGTATTATTTTTTTTACCAGGATTATTTAGCTACTATTCCATAGATCTTAAGGTGGAATGCGGTGGCAGGGTGGGGGCGGGGGAGGGGGGCGGGTGTCACTGCAAAAACCTGTAAGTTCATTATCTATTTTTTTTGTGGAGAGGGAGAGAGAGAGAGAGAGAGAGAGAGAGAGGTACTCTTCGTGACTTAAAAATTGCTTCTTTTTGACTCCTACATGTTTGTGTCCTCTTTATCTGTTTGTGATCATCATTATATGGAGAAACATTTACCCAGAGGTGGACTTAGTGCCATGTTAAATGTGACCGAAGTACCGTCACTGAAACCAGTATACACCATTTCTGTGGAATCTGTTAACCAGTTTTATCCGTAACTTCATTTTGGGAGAAATAGGATTACTTAGCCTTGGCGGAAGTTTGTGTCCGTCAAACGCACTTTCTTTTTTTTTTTTTTTTCCCCAAGTTTTGGAATTCTCCATTTGTCTCTTTTTATTTATTATTATTTATTGCAAAGTTTTGGAAGTCTCTACTTGTCTCTTTTTATTTATTTATTATTATTTTTGCCAAAGTTTTGGAATTCGCTACTTGTCTCTTTTTATTTATTTATTATTATTTTTTTGCAAATTTTGGAATTCTCTGTCTTTGTCTTATATTTATTTTAATATTATTTTTTTTGCAAGTTTTTGGAAATTTTTTCCACTTGTCTCTCTTTATTAATTATTATTATTTTTGTTTTGCAAAGTTTTTTTGGATTCGGCTTACTTGTTCTCTTTTATTTATTTATTATTATTTTTTTTGCAAATTTTGGAATTCTCTGCTTGTCTTATATTTATTTAATATTATTTTTTTGCAAAGTTTTGGAATTCTCTACTTGTCTCTCTTTATTAATTATTATATTTTTGGCAAAGTTTTGGAATTCTCGACTTGTCTCCTTTTTCGTAAATATATATATTCCTCTTCAGAATAACCTGGCTTCATGTCTTGCTTCAATTGCTTCTATTTACCCGTATCGAGAAACCATTATTGACTAAATTATCCAAAGAAATATTAGCCAAAAATTTTGCACTCTTTGTATCTTCATGTTTACTTCAAGAGAAATTAAGGGCTCGTGTTGGTTTTTTAATTTTGAGTGATAAAATAGGAAGAGATTTAGAAATGTAACAAAACTTTGCATATGAAAAGGCTATTTGATGTAGTTTTGCTATGGGAATCATAACCGGTTTTACAAGAGGCATGACAAATTTTTTCCTTGCAGAAGTGTTTATAAAGTAACGACGAAAACAGTCCAAAAGGTCAATATCTCGAGAAATATTTGTATTACATCTCTTTTTCTAAGCACTGGTTTGACTGGGTTGCGTACCACGGGTTAGTCGCCTGTTGCCTTTCCTTATAGCTAGTCAGCACAATACATGGTAGGGCACTGTGCCCTACCTAGCCAAAGTTAGTCCACTTGACGGGCGATGACATAGGTTTACAACACCAGACATTGGACCAAACCTATCGATGGTTCGAGACACCGTAGGCAAAGAAGGCAAGTCTGCAAAAGCTTTTTTATTTTTTATTTTATTTTTATTTTTTTAGTATTCTTCATTTTGATAGTCTTATTCGTTGCAATCGTTTAGACCATAGGCGTCGCGACGCCAGCTAACTTAAATCCGAAAATAAGGTTAATGAATGTTGAACGAGTGGTTTATCGTTTTGGCCGTAGACGTTGGGAGGCCAGGAAACGTAAACCTCAAAATAAGGCGAATGCCTGCTCAACGAGTGGATCATCGTCGTACTTCTTAGGAATAGGCTAGCACTGAAAGAACGATGAAATTCTTAAATATGCAGGCACGGAGTCTCAACGGAAGATGTCACTCCAAGGACGCCAAGTTTGCAAGGTCTCCCAAGGTGTTCGTGTGTGTGTGTGTCTGTCGAGAAGCTGTCGTTACACAATCGTAGAAATCGTAAGAAAGAGAGAGAGAGAGAGAGAGAGAGAGAGAGAGAGAGAGACGCGGCGGAGGGTAGTCTTAAAAACCACCCTCTCGAATTTATTTGAAATGGCCCGTCAGGAGAGGGCATTTTAACAGTCGTTTGTGTGGTGGCGACCCGGGGCGGGGGTATGGGGGGGGGGGGGAGCACACGAGATGATAATTCCAACTATCAAAGGCTCGAGCCGATTCCGTTTTGAGCGTTGGCTGCAAAGAAGTCTCGGAATGTTACACACCTAAAAGAAAAAAAATGATGTAAAAACTTAAAAGTGGTTTATTAAATGTGTGGAGTCATTTACCACCAAGGTCTCGTACCTTTTCTGCTAATATAGTGTAATGTAAATAGATCTTTTCTTGCTCTTTTTCATTTATTCATCGGCTGGTTTAGGTGGCGCGCCTGATATTACCTAAAGTCTCCTCTTGTATTTGATTTCACTGAAACTATGTGGCTAATAGAACGTTCTTTGTAAACACCCATAGCACACGTACATTCATATATATATATATATATATATATATATATATATATATATATATATATATATAGTACATTCATATATATATATATATATGTATGTATGCTTAAAAAATCACAGTAGATGCACGTGACTTCATTAAATAAGCGAATACCAAGCGCTTTCGTCTTTACTAGGATGAAAGCGCTTGGATTTCTGACTATCATTTTCCTGTGGTATCCGCTATATATATATATATATATATATATATATATATATATATATATATATATATATATTAGTTTGAAGATGATGACTCTCGTTGAAATTATTCTCTCCTCTCTTTATCAGTTGGGCAATGATATAGTATATTTATTACTTGCTCCATTTCTCTGTTTCACATCCTTCTTGACCGTCATATCCACCCGCCTATGTACCGGAAAATTATCTAAAATAATTATCTCGAATTATCTCATGCAGGCGCTCATCAGATTATCTCTGTATTATTTCACTAGACCTCACTTCTCTTTTCCTCATTCAATACTTATTATCTTTTTTACATTGATCGTCACATTTCCACCCCTTCCGCCTCCTACCTCAAGTTATTACGATCATATTTCACGCTTCATCGAACTCGTGGTCAGATATACCTCCAGCCACACCTCTGCTATCTATTTCATTCGTTTAGTCGCTTTTCCTTCTTCTCTTTGCTAAAACAGCGGTCTAGTAGCTTTTTCTTCTCTTTGCTAACATAGTCTAGCGTTAGCAAAGCTTTTCGTTGCTGATTTCTCTGTCGTAGGTCTAGGTCCCAGGTATTGTATATTTCTGTGTGTATTCACAGCATTCAGTGGCACGTCACCAGTACCACTTCTTCCCTTGAGGGTTAATGCTGTCTTTGCAGCGTCCCTTCGGCCCCTAGCTGCAGCCCCTTTCGTTCCTTTTACTGTACCTCCATTCATATTATCTTTCTTCCATCTTGCTATCCACCCTCTCCTAACAGTTATTTCATAGTGCAACTACGAGGTTTTGTAAGTTTATAGGTTTTACGATGATTAATTATTTTTATCATGGGGATTTTCCTTTGTTATTTTTTTTTTTCATTTAAATGAGTTTTTAATGTTTTTTTATTTTAAGTTAATAATTTTGTCTTGTGTGTGTATTTATGTGCGTATGAATGTATTTGATCGTTTGTATATGCATACATATCCTTTGTGTATTCCATTGTAGTGGCGTCAATAACCATTAGCAGTTGTGACGCCAGATAATCTTTAAAATCAAATCAAATCTACTCTCAATTTCCCTTCCAGCGCTGAATGACCTCATAGATGCCAGCTTGGCCTTTGACCTAAACTATAATCCATCCATCCGTCACTTGGTTTTGTTTTTTTAACCACCTAACTCAAGACTCCCGTAGTGGGGTATTACCTGCATTGCACCGCATGAGGTGCATTGAATTTAACAACGTTCTTTGCAGAGTCCCTTCGGCCTCTAGCTGCAACTGTTTTCATTCCTTTTACTGTAACTCTGTTCATATTCTCATTCTTCCATCTTACTTTCCACCCTTTCTTAACAATTGATTTATAGTACAACTGCGGGGCTTTCCTCCTGTTACACCTTTCAAACCTTTTCACTGTGAATTTCCGTTTCAGCGCTGAATGGCCTTAGTTGCCCCAGTGCTTGGCATTATGCCTAAAACTTATAAATTAATTAAGTATATCTTAGTTTTACCAGACCACTGAGCTGATTAACACCTCTCCTAGGGCTGGCCCGAAGGATTAGATATTTTCACGAGGCTAGGAACCAACTGGTTACCTAGCAACGGGACCTGCAGCTTATTGTGGGATCCGAACCACATCGAGAAATGAACTTCTATCACCAGAAATAAATTCGTCTGATTCCTTGCTGGCAGAGCTGGGAATCGAACCCGGACGCTGAGATCGGTAGTCGAGTATGTAACCGACTCGTCCAACGAAGAACATCTAAAACCTATGAATCTGTCTATCTATCTATCTTAACTCTAGACTATACGAGCGCTGCTGTTTCACCACCTCTTATCTTCACCTGCCTTTGTCCTTCCAGTTCGTGCACAGGATGCTTTTTCACCTTTGTTTAGCCAAATACCCAAACATCCAGATTTCATGTTTGAAACAAATCAGTTGTCATGCACATTTCTTCACTTCTGCATCACATCCACATACATTCTAAACTTCCAGAGGTATTTTATGTATATGGGAGTATAGTTATTTGTTTTGAGTTTTCTGTGTATTTCGCAATTTTTATTATTTAAATCTTCTTTCCCACCGTTATCCCTACATTAAAGGGTCGTTTGCCTGATGCGCCTTCTATTCCACTGCCTTCTATCAAAAGGCATCATCCTCCACCAAACCTCTTCTCTCCATATCTTCCTTCACTTTGTCTCGCCATCTAATTCTCTGTCTCCCTCTCGATCTTCTTCCTCTAAGAGGTTCTACCAGATCCCTCTTCACTCCCTCCTCATCATCCATCCTCAACACACGCCCATACCATCTCGATCGTGACTCTCTCATCCCCTCTGTAATCTTTACTAAGCCTGCCCTTCTTCTTAGTTCATCATTTAAATACAATACTGTAAAATTGTATTGTTCAAAATCGTTAGATTTCTAATCATACAAACGTTGATTCTCCCTGTATGGTCTTCACGTTGATGCAATTTCTCGCTGTTCTTTTAAGACCATCCAATACTTTATAACATTTGTCATATATTTTGTGCTGTTTCTACGATTTCTTTTATTTTGTCATTAATATCACTTTGTATTTCAGATGTGGTCGGATTGGCAGATATGAAGTTACAGGGAAGGTAAGTGTAATTCAGAGATTGTAGTAGATGATACGAATCTGCATTGAAGGAAATTGTTGAATAGGTCGAAAAAAAAAACCTAGTTATATTTACGTATATGTGTGTATGTGTGTGTGTATTTCGAAGTGTTGAAAGGAATGTAGGGAATCTGGATACAGAATTTTCTCTCTTTTTAGTTGTCATATAGGCAGAATGGACGATTTTTTCCCACATATCATTCTGTATTCCTCTCCCGGCCATAAATCTATTGGCGTTGGCTGTAAATTATTCATTCCTTGCACCGGTATTACATTGGACCCGTGCCAAAATCATCTATAATGGGAACACGGCAAATAAGCATGATTAGCCAACCCGCAGTACATGTGCATGATGGAAGAAAGGGTGGATGATAATGTTCGAAATGAAAACAAAGCTTCGAATATGAAGACGTAAACAATTTCACTGAATAGTGTGTCATATTACAGTTAAACTCTGTTTTTATGCTTATTGTTAAGCGCTGATGATGCCACTCTAGACCAACATAAAATGGTCTACTATACTGTCAAAAGTAGGTATCCCATCATGATGATGTGCAATGCAGTTCTCGTAGAAAGGACGAAATTTCTGATGAAGCAAGAAGTCTTTTGCTTTTCATATGAATCGGCAGTATGTAATCTTATTAATCCCATCTAATTCGAGAGTTAAATATGAAAAACCAATGAAACGGCCTACAAGAAAATGAAGGAGATCTATATCTTTAAGGCTGTTAGTTGACGAATCACTTTTAAACCCAGTATTCTGTACATGACCTTGAGACCGGTGTTTCACGAATTGATCTGTTAAAGTCTGTATTTCGTGATTTGCATTTTTCTTTGCATACCTCTCGCGAATTGCTTTATTTGCGTGTCATGCGTGTCCTGGGTTGCTTTATTTGTTTGGGTCTAGCGAATTGCTTTTTTTTTTTGCGTGTCCTGGGTTGCTATATTTGTTTTTGTCTCGCGAATTGCTTTATGTTGCCTTTGATGAATTGCTTTATCCGTGTGTGTGTCTCATGAATTGCTTTATTTCGTGCGCCTTCATAAGTTGCTGTAGCTCCCTGTCTGTGACTAACTCATTATTCATTCGACTTTGTACTTCTTTCATGATTTATTAGTATATATTTTTGTATTCCAAGATTCTTTTATGTGTATAAACTTTTCAAGAAATGTTTTGTACATCATGATCTGCTTCATTTTAGTATTTTCTTGTGATTTTTTTGTAATGGCTCTTTCTATCTGTATTGTCCTTTATGAAATACTGTAGGTATCCATATGTATCGTTCGTAATTTTTTTTATCTATATGTGCCTTTGGTTGTGGGCTCTGTCTTTGTGTATCTTTCTTTTGATACATCATTTCGACTTTCTTGAATGTCTTTAATGTTGCATGTTTTTCATCAGTGATTTTACATTTTAGAACATTTACAAATTACTTTTTAGGACCAGTAGTTCACCAGTGACTCCATCTTTTTGGTCAGTAATAATCGAACAGAAATGGCATCTTTAAGACCAATATTTTGATAATAAGACCAGTGTTATCTTCAAGGTCGTCCGTCCACAAATAGCTCTGCGTTGAAGGTCAGTCGTTCACTGAATATTTGAGCGGTTGAATTTTAACGAATTACTTTAAAACCCCTCTTGTAAGTGACTTCATCCTTACATTCAATCTTGCTTTGATTAATGTATTTACAAAGTCAGTCCTTTCCGAATATATTTAATAACAGTATTTGACGTATTACCTCGTTGGCAATTTCTGTCTCGCCCTTCAGCTTAAAAGTTCGTCTTTTCAATATTGGCTCCGTGGTTAGCATATTCATTCACTAATGATCAATTTGAAGATGGCGCCTCCACGAATAATCACCAGCCTGTGAGACCAGCGTTTAATTTATGACTTATTTCAAACGTCAACCTTTTCCATCAACAGACTTGAGTCGTAAAATACTTAATCTTCAGCGCTGGTCTTTCACGTCCATGTTCAATGACCCAGCAGATTTGCTCGTCAGTGCTTGGCGTGAGATGGTGAGCGATGATAACGTTGCTTGCAGATGATTTATTTGCTGATCTACATTCGTGGCGTCGCAGTATCTAGGTCATTGAAGGTGGGGCTCAGTTGAGCACGGTCGGACCGAAATATATGCGTACCAGAAGCGACGACCGTCAGCTGTCGGTTTCGAGGGAGAGAATTAAGTAGCTCTAGGAAATCGAACTTCCTTTGGGGGAGATGGTTTCCATGCTGAGCCTTTTCTGTCCTATATTTTATCAGAGGTGAGGCAGCTGTAATGATGAAAACCCCTATATATATATATATATATATATATATATATATATATATATATATATATATATATATATATATATATATATTCGTTTTTATAAAACTTGTTGGCTCTTATTAGAAAGCCGGTGCGTAGTACTGGATCTTAAGGTTAGTTACCTCATGTTAAGGGTTGCTAAATACATTATGAGATCAATGGTGACTCATGGGAAATTGGGTGGTAAATACGTTCAGACAATTACAGGTAACTACGGGAAAGGTGGTGCTAACCTCTTCATTGCAACATACATGAGAGGGTTAATATTATAACATTGGTGACTCGTGAATAAGGTCGTGCACGTTATAAAATCGGTGACTTAGAAATATGAAGTCCTAAGTATGTAATTGTAACATTGGTAACGCCCATGAAAACGTTTGGGTGAAATCCATTATTAAAGCAACGACGAAAAGTGGCACTGGTGTCTAGTGAGAAACTTAGTGTCGTGAAATTCAAAAAGTACTGAGGAATTTAACAAGACTTTGAGGTTATTTTGAATGAAAAAAAAAATTATCAGTGTAGTGTATTTCGTATTAAAGTGCGTATATATAAATCTTTTGACAAATGAAGATGACAAAATCATAGTGGCACTGGTTAGTGAATGATATGG
This sequence comes from Macrobrachium nipponense, assembly GCF_015104395.2. Taxonomy (NCBI): domain Eukaryota; kingdom Metazoa; phylum Arthropoda; class Malacostraca; order Decapoda; family Palaemonidae; genus Macrobrachium; species Macrobrachium nipponense. The sequence continues at coordinate 182,782,892 of NC_087200.1, read as the reverse complement.
CTTCCAGTTGCCTAAAATAACCCAAAGCTGCCTTTTTTGCATAACCAATTGCAAGAACGTATTTAAAGAAAAATATGATAGTTCTAACTCTTAAAGGAAAGCTCTTAGATACTTGTCTCGTCGGATCAACCTTGAGTACCGAGTAATTATTCTTGTTGACGACTGCTCATCGCGGTTAGCTCGTAATCACCAGCATTAGTATGGCTATTCTCTTTAGCTATGCATGGCCATACTAATGAGTACATAGGACGGGAGTGCCAAGAAATGCCGAGGGAGTCATTTTGCTGCCTCTGCCTCCTCATCTTTCTGCACAGAACTGCGATTAATGAGGTTTGAATATCATAGGGCATCTTTTTGTATTTGCAATCTTCATCTCCGTGAGAAATGCGGAGAGGATAGGGAAGGCTAATAATCGAGTTTTCTGTACGGCGTATAATCAAGAGCACCGAAAATAGATCTAATCTTTTGGTGGTCTCGGTATAATGCTGTATGAGACCTGGCCTATATCATGGTCAGACACACGATCATGGCTAACTTGAACCTTCAATAAAAATAAAAAATACTAAGGCTAGAGACCTGCAATTTGGTATGTTTGCTTCTTGGAGGGTGGATGATCAACATACAAATTTGCAGCCCCCTAGCCTCAGTAAGTTTTAAGATCAGAGTTCGGACAGCAAAAAGTGCGTATGGACAAAGCCAGCACAATAGTTGTCCTTTCAGAAAACTAAAAAGGGTTTCTAGTTGCGTTCTCTTCATTTTAACAAATGGCTACCACAGATCAATCGGCCAGTCTTCTTTCGCTATGACAACAGATCAGTATCGAACTTTGAAACCTGACAAAACCACAGATTGGAGAATCAGTATGTTTAAAAGATCCACATACAGATTCGGAGCGTCATGCTTCCTCTTCAGTATGCCTTCACACTGAAGATGGAGCATGACTCTCCGAAATTGTATGTGGATTAAATATATTTGTACTCCAATTGTGGTTTTGTTCGCGTTTGTTTCGTTACTTGGATAGGTCCTCCTGTTACTCATATATAAGTTCATGGATGTCCGGGTGTTTGAGAGAGATCTCCATTTCACCCCTTTCTGGATGACAGGTGTCTGGGAGTGCGAAACTGCCCAGATGTTCAACTACCTCACTCTGCTGTAGAAAGTTTCGGTGTGAGCCCGTCTTACGTAGTCACTATACAGACCCGTTGTCCAGAAAGGGGTTGGATGGAATTCAGCTGTATGCCCGGAGACATCCATGAACTTATATATGAGTGACTGTACAGTCATGTTAAAAAGTGCAATTCTGTACTAAGAAGACAATCACCAGAGAGTGTCGTCAGATTAACACGACAAAAAAAAAGAGTATATCTTAGTTTTAGCAGACCACTGAGCTGATTAACAGCTCTCCTAGGGCTGGCCCGAAGGATTAGATATTTTTACGTGACTAGGAACCAATTGGTTATCTAGCAACGGGACCTACTGCTTATTGTGGGATCCGAACCACATTGTATCGAGAAATGAATTTCTATCACCAGAAATAAATTCCTCTGGTTCCGTGTTGGCCGAGCCGAGAATCGAACTTCGGACCACCGGGTTGGTAGCCGAGTGCGAAATGCACTCGGCCAACGTGGAACTGTTAACACAACAACTTAGAGAAATAGCAGAGGTAGACCATGTCTTCTATTCGAGTAGTTATAGTAGATTCACATCAACTGTGCATCTCATGTCAAGGCCAGTCCCTTACGACACTCCTGCTAGGCTGTTAATAAGCCAATCACAGGGCTGGAAACTCTCAGTCTCTCTTGAGAGTTCACATAGGCAGAATGTATGTTCCACCTCTCCTGAGGGATACTTCTTTCAAAAATATCCCTCAGGAGAATTTGAACATATATCCTGCCTACGTGAATTTTCGAGAGGGACTGAGAGTTTCCAGCCCCGTAATTGGCTTATCAACAGCCAATCAGGAGTGTCGTAAGGGACGGGCCTAGACATCAGATGCACGGTTGATGTGACTCTACTATAGTAACGTGACGAACTACGTTTGTTTCATTGTAGCACCTACATCTTTTATTAGTGATTCATAAATTTCTGAGTGAAACATATATAATCGAGGTAAAAGAGAGTAAATGTAGAACATTACTAAATAAACAATAGTAAATGAAAGCGCCTGAGTGGCGTGGTCGGTATAGTGTTGGCGTACCACCTCGGTGGCTGCGAGTTCGATTCTCGGGCATTCCACTGAGGGGTGAGAGATGTGTATTTCTGGTGATAGAAGTTCACTCTCCACGTGGTTTGGAAGTCACGTAAAGCCGTTGGTCCCGTTGCTGAATAACCACTGGTTCCATGCAACGTTAAAACAACATACCAAAAAAAAATAGTAAATGAAAAAATCTATCAAGAGGAAACAAGATTGAATGGAAAACGTTTTAAAGATAAAGAAGAGTGAATCGGAAACATGAAAGGGGCAATTAGATAAACGGCCTCTTGCTATTTTAACAGTCTGAAAAACTCAAGGTCTCATGGTCCACGATGTAGGCGCTGTGGTTACGCATAGTTTAATGACCATTTCTTCAACTTTTTATTGCCTTTTTATGTTTTATGTTGTACATGAAAAATATACATATTTTTTCCCCCTTTTTTTTTTGACCGAGTAAGTCGTTCATTGAAGTTAGAATACCACAGCAGTTTATAAAGTGTAATAACTAGAATCTCTTTTTTGTAGCCTCTAAATTTATGTAAATGTTCACGTACGTAAATAAATATATTTGCGTCTGAGGACACAGAAATCAGTCGTCTTTTGATATGTGATTTATTGTGATAATTTGTTTAGCCCGTGGGGGTTTGGGGTTAGGGGGTGGGGTGGGGGGCTTAGTGCCGTCAGTGCACCTCTGCAATCCCTTCATTGTAGCTCCGTTCATATTACTTTCCACCGTCTCCCTTTCAGCGCTGAATAACCTCATTATAGGTCCCAGCGCTTGGCCTTTGGCCTAAAATTCAATTTTCCATTCCATTCTAATCATTTATTTGATCATTTGTAAAACTTTTTTTTTGCGATAAATGAAGGAGAGAGAGCAGTTGTCTATAGATAAAATAATTTTCTTTTATTATTTTGATAAACCGGCCGAAGTTTCGTATTCCATTCCATTCCGCTAATTTGCATGATGATTTGTAAACCAGTAGTTTTGGGAAGAGAGAGAGAGAGAGAGAGAGAGAGAGAGAGAGAGAGAGAGAGAGAAAGTCTTATACAGGTTCAATTTTCATGTAGGAATAATTGAAAAAGAACAAGACAGAGAGCGAGAGCCCCAGATGTGGGTCAAGGTCAGACCATCATTCACCTTTGACGTTTCGGAGATGAAGTAGAGATCATTTATTTATGAGAGCGCCCAGCAGATGTGGCCATCGTCTTCTGCTGCTGCTGCTGCCGTGTCGCAGCATTCTTGAGGCGGCTTCGGGTTCTGTACGTACTGTCTGTTAGTCTCGTTATGTTAATGAGGTATCGCTCCCTCGTCCATCATGGGTGTGTATATATATGTAACGAGGGTCCACTGTAATTTATTTATTTATCTATTTATTTATTATTTTTGTTGTAAATTTGTCAATTTTGTAGGCTTCTCTTCAAGAGCCCTCGACAGGAAACCCTTCGTAGAAAATATAACTTAATATTTTATTTATGGTCGTGGCTCAAAGTTTCATACAGCATTGCCGAAGAAACTTCGGCGCATAAATAACTTGTTTTAAATTTTTTATCGCTACCATATGGGCGGTTAAATTAGTATGTTACATTCCCTAGGTGAGTGGTACTTTGCATGTGACTGTTAGTTGTTCTTCGCCTCAAAATTCTCTGGTACTTTCAGCACTGTCATATTTTTTTTTTTATGTGAATGCTACGGAAGCATTTCATGGTTCTCATCTATCAAATCTAGAATAAAATACCTTAACGGATAGTTTCTATGGTAGAGATTATTATTATTATTATTATTATTATTATTATTATTATTATTATTATTATTATTATTATTATTATTATTATTATTATTATTATTGCATTCTCAGGTTAAATAAAGTTACCTTTTATAACTTCATCTATGATGATTTTTCCGTGTGATGAGAATGTGTGTGTGTGTTTGTGTGTGTGTGTGTATGTGCGTTTTTTTCTACCCGCTACCCTGATCTACCTCTGCATCAACCTACAGAACTTTGATTGCCAAGTTTTCGGATACATTCATATAATTGCCTTACACTTTCTCCTTGTCAAGTGTAACAGTTTGTGACCTTAATAAGTAAATATTAATTTGCAGAATATGAGTTAGTAGATTTGACTGAAAACACCAGCAAGTTAGTCCAGTGCCTGCTTTGATCTTTAGTCTGTCTCCTTTGAAAAATATACCGTACAATTTTCTGGCAACTTGTAATTTTCTGTAATATGATTATAACAGATAAACATTTTGGTTTTGTCTGTTTGAGTGTACCGAGTTTTAAAACTGTTCTAAAGGTTTTGATTTATTTTTAGTGCACAGTAATCTCGAATATTATACGATCTTTATTCCTCTTCAAAAGAAAGAAAAAATATATATACTATAGAATTTTGTTCCTTTGTTTTCTACGTTGAGTTAGGAATCAGTTTTTCGTGCATTGAGTCCTCATTCTATTTTCTTTAGTTTCAGTACCTTCCTTTAAGAACTCCTTCAGTATTTCTATAATTAGTTTCTTTACTTGGACGGTATGGTTTCTGAGACTGAATAAACATGCTGAGTGAATTCGAGATTTTGCATGTGACCTCCCCTCTCAACAAAATGCTTGTTGTTCGTGTGTGTGTGTGTCACCTTCCTCCGTGAGAAGAAACACAAATCATTTATCTTATGAATCTTCTGAAAGCATGTTTACCTTGTCAGAACAATTGCAAACTCCCTCATTGTACCTGGCGAGCAGGTGCCTAATTGCGTTGACATGTAGGCGCTGGATTAAAAAAATTCGTCCAAGTAACCTAATGTACAAGGAAAAGGAAAATGTCAAATATGAATGATCTTGGAACAGGGTGAAAAGGTCTGGAATTGAACCATAAATAGCTATTGGGTAAGATCCAAAACGAATAATGAAATTACTAACTCCCTGTTATTATTTTTCCCGCGTGTTTTGAATTATAAGTTCTCTTCATTTTCCATTCTTCATTCCTTTTTTCTTCCCGTCTGAGCTACATTGGAACATTCAGTAACCCATCCCGTCGACTTTCTCTTGAAAAATGTATAGATGACTAATGTAAACCAAATTCATCATGTCATCTCTGTCACGCTAGTTGAGTTTGACATCAAAGGCAAATCAAGTGTTGACTTCTGAAAATGTCAGACATATTGCAAGTAATTAAACACTTTGGGGGCCTTTGCCTTGTGCATGTACATACCTTAGGTTGAGTATATTTTATATACATAAATATATATATTTCTATATATATACTAGATAGATAGATAGCAGGTACTTGCATGCCTACGTAGATGAGGAAATCAGGATTCTTAAAGCATTTTAAAACGAGTAAATCCGTACAATTTAGAAAAGCGTGAATGGTGATAAGCCATGTCGGAGCTCAGTGCATAGTGGAAGATGTCCTCATGCTGCGTAACTGTTTAATGAACCCTTGAAAATGATGAATCTGCGATGAGGAAGCGTACCGGGTATTGCACACCACAGTGAGGATGTATGAATTAGCTGCCTCCATATGGGAACCTAAATAGGTTTGCATTAGTTGTCAGGTAGCTGTTGAAATGTTAATGATTAGCTCCATCGAAAATTATACCGTTCTTGATGTGCGCTTTTGTGTGCACTCCGACCACCTTAATTCCATGGTTTTTGCCTTGAAAGGGGAAACGTCACCGCTATATATTTGATCTTGTAGATGCGATTACTAAAGTTCTCATGATATGCATTAATACTTAAAGCTACAAATGTATATACCTAAGTAAAATTATTTTGTGTGTGTGAGGAAAGAGTAAATGCACCTTGTGAGGAGACAAACCCGTTCAGGATTGGATGATCTTGAATATTATTAGCATCATAAAAATGTCCAAAGGTTATTTGATGAGGAATTCCATTCCGGCAGGAGGAGCTGTGTAGTCTTTTGGGACACCTAGTTAAGACCCTTCTACAGCTATAGTAGATTCACATCAACTGTGCATATGATGTCTAGGCAAGTCCCTTACGACGCCCCTGATTGGCTGTTGATAAGCCAATCACAGGGCTGGAAACTCTCAGTCTCTCTTGAGAGTTCACATGGGCATGATGTATGCTCCACCTCTCCTGAGGGATACTTTTGAAAGACGTATCCCTCAGGGGAGGTGGTACATAGATCCCGCTAATGTGAACTCTCTCGAGAGACTGAGAGTTTCCAGCCCTGTGATTGGCTTACCAACAGCCAATCAGGAGCGTCGTAAGGGACTGGCCTAGACAACAGATGACGGCTGATGTGAATCTACTATAGTGTTCTCTACCTATATCGCTTACAGTAGTTAAAGAAGTCATACCTGAATAGGAGAAATAAAGTTTACAGGAATGGATGCAACGCTGTTCTCTCCAGAACACACTTAGAAGCGACCGGCAAAGGCCTCCTTAGTGCGATGGTAGTTGGTTTGGAAGAGGGACAGTGATAACCATCAGATTCTAACCCTATCGGGACTGCCATATGACACTTATGCCGTGAGCACTCATGTTTCCTGGGGTCATTCATCCATTTAGATGAAAAATGTGTTGCTTGTTATATCTTTGTGTTTAAAACGCGGTTCTCAAAAGATAAAGTAATAATTATATTTTCATGTAGTTTTATTATTTCTGTTTTTAGTGGTTTTTCGTCTCGTTTGAAGTGTGCTTACAAGCAATTCTTTTACTTCCCTCCTCTTCATTTCTTGTTTGTCAAAAGAAAAGCGTTTAATCATTTCCACTTGCTTTCCTCTCTGCTTCTGTGGAGGGAATCTTGCCAAAGACAAAAACATAAATAAGAGATGAAAAAAAAATCAACCTCTAGGGAAGGTTCCCATTAGCAGAATGGGAAGAATGAAGATTGGCATGAGCAAGGTATCTCTCTCTCTCTCTCTCTCTCTCTCTCTCTCTCTCTCTCTCTCTCTCTCTTTCTGTGCATAGGAATGATTTGGGGGACTGTCACGTCTCAAATTAGAAGGGACCTGTCTATTCTTAGCTCGCTAAGTGCATTTGTACACTCTCATGCACGAATGAAATGCTTGCACTTTCTTGCATTGAAATCTTTGCGAGGGCTTGAGCACTTTGTCTCGTAGACCTTTATGTATTATAGTAAGGAGATTCACAAAGATTATAAAGAAAAAGTAAATCGCATATCTTGCACATCACGAATAGTAATGGTTGATGACTTGCACGTCAGAGTAGTTGTCGTGAACTTGCTTTTATTGCTTGTTCTCAGCAGTCACAAATGCAAGGATTATTTTTTGTAGTTAGCCTTTTATTTTATAATGTACTGGTATCGACTGAAAAGGTCAGTCGAACAGAACCCCGAAAGCTCTCTATTCAGATTTATTTCTGAATGTATTGGTACCCTTATATGACAGTGGATTTGTTTCTCCATTTCAAGACTCATGCTACTTTGAGTATTTTTTTAAATTATAGTAGTAATGGTATGAAAGTCTTGATTACAGGCAAGTGATTGCTTTTACATAAGCAGTAATAACGGTATTTGTGTATGAAAGCCTTGAATACATGCAAATGATTGTTTTTACATAAACACAACCCAGAGACTTAAAAAAATAATAACACGAATTCTGAAAATAGAATGCTGTTTTCACATAAACACAACCCAAAGAAATTTAAAAGAATATAACATGAATTCTGTAAACAGAATGCTGTTTTCACATAAACACAACCCAAAGAGTTTTAAAGAAATAACACGAATTCTGAAAATAGAATGCTGTTTTCGCATAAACACAACCCAAAGAGTTTTAAAGAAATAACACGAATTCTGAAAACAGAATGCTGTTTTCGCATAAACACAACCCAAAGAAATTATTAAAAATAACACGAATTCTGAAAACAGAATGCTGTGCAAAACCACCCAAAGAAATTATTAAAAATAACACGAATTTCTGAAAACAGAATGCGTTTTCACATACAACCCAAAGAATAAAAAAATATAATAACACGAATTCTGAAAACAGAATGCTGTTTTCACATAAACACAACCCAAAGAATAAAAAAAAATAAAAACACGAATTCTGAAAACAGAATGCTGTTTTCACATAAACACAACCCAAAGAATTAATAAAAATAAAAACACGAATTCTGAAAACAGAATGCTGTTTTCACATAAACACAACCCAAAGAATTAAAAAAAATAATAACACGAATTCTGAAAACAGAATGCATAACACTCAATCCCATGAATCGAAATACCTCCGCATTTCATCCATGACAAAGCAACTGCCCGTTCTTCGCGTGACGGTCAAATGCAAATGAAATGCGCCGTGTAAACTGAAAGCAACTACCCAGTCGAGTTGAGGAATGCCTCCGCGTGCATTAGAGGGAAAGCATTTAACGGAGACACTAATGCTTGCAAGCATAGATAATCTCGAATCACCATGGAATGTGTTCTTGGAAAACGGGTGGCTTTCCTTGGACACCAAATATACGGATCTGTTTACTAACCGTCGGTGGTCGTGGGTGGCGGAAGGTTCATAGAGGATCTCTCTCTCTCTCTCTCTCTCTCTCTCTCTCTCTCTCTCTCTCTCTCTCTCTCTCTCTCGTTAGCACTTGATTAATGATTTAATTGGCTTTAGAGCTATTGCTGGATGAACTAAGAAATTTCACGAAGATGGTTTTTTTTTTCAGTGACAATTTGACTAGTATTAGACATAGTTAGCAGCCTTCTTCATTCCATCCTAAAATGATTCTTATATAAGTAAAAGAATTAGTTTAATGAAAACGGCTAGCGACAGACATAGATGTTCCACTCTCTTTGGGCTTGATGGGGAAGACCACAAGTCCCTCTTTTAGAATGGCAAATAACCAGAACGCCTTGAGGTCTTGCCACAGTCAATTCACTACACGCATGGATGAATTTATGTCCTGACTTTCCATTCCCATGTTCACTAAAGGTACAATTTAAGAGCCTTTTTTTTTCCTTTTTTATCTCTGTGAGGTTATGACTCTGATTCGCCTCTCAGAGCTTCATAGAGCTGCAACATTAGCCAGGTAAGTGGGAAGCTCCCCCACATAGTTTAATGGTCCTAGCTACTGTAATATTCGGGTTATCAAAATAATGCGGAACGTTTGCAAATGGCAATCTGTCAGAGGCAGTGGCCTTGAAACAAAGGGATGGTAATTATCATGCTTGTATGCTCGGCAATTACTTGCCTGTAAAGCGGCGTGGGTATTGATATAAAATCGGAAAGTAGTGCCGGTTGTGAAAGACATTAGTGCGTAAGTGTTACACGGCTTTGATCTGAATATTAGTGGGCATTTGGCAAAGCTTCTCATCAGTCACTAGATTTTGAGTTTGTCACGTATACGAAATCTGTTTTGCGGGAGTCTTGATCATCATTGCAGTTTTTATACGCAAAGCTATAAACTTTCGAACCGTGGTCTCAAGTCGATTTAAAAACTTCGAAGTTTATAAATAGTCATTCTCAAGTCAAAATCAGACAAAAAGAAAAAACCGACACAGGAAGTGACTTCAAAACAATTAACATTCCAGCCCCGCTATCTATTCTGAGCCTACATACCGTGAGGACTGCGCTGCTTGGTCTAAATTGAGTATTGCGAGAATCATTAGATGGGCAGATAACTGCTTAGAGCCCTTTGAAGGTTGACGGCAAGCTCGAGGAAGAGAGGAATGATGGGAGACCGCTTCCCTCTTACCCCCTCAGCTCCGACGTAATGCAAAATAAACACCCGTGAAGGAAGTGCTTTTACGATCGAGGTCTCTGAGGACAGGAGGGTCAGAGGGTTCTGAATTTGGTGAAGACAATGTATGAATAGGAGAGGAAGAGGCTTCTTGGGGCTCTCTCTCATCCATCTGCCTCATGAACTCTTTAAACACGTTCAAGAAAATAAATAATCGAATAAAGAGGTGAGGGACTTATATTACATGGAATAGGTGCATCAGTCATTGTAAATCTGTACCTGAACTTAGGAGGAATTGATGTTTATTTAATAACTAGCTAACTAACCCGGCAGTGCCCGGAAAAACTCTTTGATGACAACCGATAAACTCTCTCTCTTTTTTCATCTCGGTGCCATTTTGCTTGGTGAGACGTACATGTGCACAGTCTGAATAATCAACTGATATCACTAGTATAACAAACAACTAGAAAACGAATTATAGCTAGAAGTGTTTGCAAACTGTCAGTGATTAGATTAGTGTCATAATAGTAGGATAAAGCGTCGACTAAGATAGTTTTTCGAGTGAATTATTGCAAATTCGATAAGGATGGCAACGAGTGGCAGTAGCAGCGGAAAGCAATGGAGAAATCTTGCTTGCCTTGCAGTCATACAATATGATGACTTAGCAGGAATGGAACTGGTATTTCTTATCTATGAGATCAACAACAACCCTCACCAAAAAGATGCAAAAATATTCATAGACATATTGGAAAGATATGATCCTTCAAACTGGAGCAAGTCTGCAGAAAATATTTTGAAAATAGTTGAAGGAGTACCAAATAAAATTCAAGTGATCAAAAGACTTATAAAGAAAATTTACTTCAATCAACATATTCCAACAAAGAAAATGAATAAAGTGAATATTGTGAACATACTGATTGATGCACTAGGAAAACGAATGCCGAAAACATTTAATTTATGTAAGGTGTGGTATAGCGTTGTAAATCCTCAAATCCTGATCAGGAAATGCTATGCTTGCCACGTACCAACGCATCCTCAATGTGCAGAAGTCCAGCAAAATACAAGTAAGAACACAAGAGTATGCTCAACATGTCTGTCATGGATAGATAATGTTATTAAATCGAGACTTGATGTACAAATAGTAGAGAATGAAGAAGATAAGGAAGAGGGAGCCGAGGAAAATGGAAAAGAAGAAAATAAAACTGAAGTGTTAGAAAAAAATAATGAAAACAAAGAACAGGACAAGAGTATGGATGCAGAGATACTCATAGACACTACATATGAGGCAATGCAGCAGCTTACATACGAAGAAATAAATTATGACATGACAACACAAAATAAAATCCCAAAGAGGATTTACCCAGATCTTCATACCGATGGGAAAGAGCAAGAAAAAAAAGGAAAGAAAGACAGTCTGCACCCTTTTGAAAAGAGGGAATTGCAGATTTGGTGAAAGATGTTACTACAATCATCCCAGGTATGTCACAATTATGAGATATATGGCAAATGTGCATACGTAGACGGCTGTGAGGATGAATGCAGCGATCAACATCCAAAAATATGCAAAGACTTAAAAGAAGGAAAAGGATGTAAGTTCAACAAAAAATGTAGATATAAGCACCCTGTAGCCATGAATCAAAATCAAATAAATAATAAAAATAAAAATGAAGCAAATAAAGAAAGGAACAAAGAACATGAGGTGAAGGAAAAAAACAAGCCATCACCGCATTATGAAATGTCAGCATCGAGAATTCAAGCAACAGCACCCAGATACAATGCAAGGAACAAGCACTGTATATACGATGCCAGGGGATGGTCCAGATACGGAGATAAATGCAGATTCATACACAAAATGAATAAATATGAAGACGGAATATCAAATATATTGGAAAAGTTAGATTTTTTAATGTCAGAATTTCTGGAAATGAAGAAAAGATCAACATACCAGAACAGGAAAGAGACATGGGAAAATCCTTATTATTACCCATATTAAATGATGGGGATAACATGCAAACCATCATAGTGATGAATGCGCAGAGTTTAGTTACAAGTGACTCAAAAAGAAAAATAGAGTTCCTAGAAGAACTAACCCAAACTGAAAGAATAGATATAATGAATATAAGTGAAACCTGGTATTACCAAGAGACTGGTAATGAGGATCAGATAAAGGGGTTCCAAACTTACAGATCAGATAGAAAAAATAGGAATCAAGGGAGAACCGCGATATATGGAAGAGACATAAATCATGGAAAAATATATGAGAAACATAGTAACTCAGAATGTGAATTAATAGCGGTAGAATTTGAATCTGAAAAATTAGTGAACATTGTAATATATAGACTCCCTAATAGTAAAGAGTTTGACACACTAATAGAAAAAATTGGATGATATATGTAAAAATCACGAAGACTGGAATATACTCCTATCCGGAGACTTTAACTTTCCTTTTGTAGATTGGAAACTCGAAAAGGAGATTGTGGTTGTATTTATACATATAAAAAAGAGAGTAATAGTAGTGCAGAAGATAAGAGGCAATTCGAAAAGCTATTAGATATGCTACTAGGACACAACATTCAACAAATAAATCACCTACCAACAAGAAAAGATAATTAATATTTTAGACTTAGTATTTGTGAATGAGGTGAATTATGTTAAAGAAATAATGGTATATAATACGAGTATTTCAGAACATAATGTCATAGAAATAACAGTCCGTTCCAAAGCTAGATAAAACAGAGATAAGCAAGAGATGAAAAAGTGGGAAGGATATGGAAAATACAATTTATATAGTAAGAATATAAAATGGTCAGAAGTAAATGAAGAATTAAACAAAGATTGCGAAAACATATTCGTAAGTGAGGATATACAGGTAAATACAGGTATATTATATAAAATATTAGAGGAAATAGTCGATAAGTATATACCGAAGAAGAAAAGTAAATGTCAGTCATGCATACCAAGAGACAGAAGGATCTTTTTCCAGAAAATCAGAAAGTGGAAAAAGGTCTTGCAAAAGAAAAGAATGCATGGAAAGTGATGGAACTAATAAGTAAGATAGAAAATGAAGAACAAAAGATTATACAATCAAAAGAAAATGAAAAACGGGACTTAGAAGAAAAGACCCTAGAAAATATCAAGCAAAACCCCAAACTATTGTACTCATATGTGAAAAAAATTAATAAAAGAAGAGTAGAAATAGGCCCTATAAGAAATGAAGGGAGATTAACGAAAGAAAAAAAGGAAATATGCAGCATATTAGCAGAAAGATATAAGAGAGAATTCACCCCTAGAATTGACAATGAAGATAATGATACAGAAATAAGAGATGAAAATAGTGAATATTTATCGGACATAGATATTAATGAAGCCGATATTGTGCAGGCTATTAATGAAATTAAAAATGGATCAGCAGCTGGACTAGATGGTATCCCGGCCATTTTGTTAAAGAAAGTAGTTCATTCTATTGCAAAGCTGCTCACAATATTATTATGGCAAAGCGTAGATACAGGCAAGATTTATGATGAACATAAAATAGCATATATTACCCCTACTTTCAAAAGTGGATCAAGACTAGAGGCAAGTAATTATAGGCCCCTGAGTCTAACATCACATATTATGAAAGTGTATGAAAGGGTAATGAAGAAAAATATTATGAAACATTTAATGAAAAATAATTTGTCTAATAAAGGACAACTTGGTTTTGTACCCGGAAAAAGTACACAAACCCAACTGTTAGTCCACCGTGAGAACATATATAAAAATACAATAAATGGAAAGAAACATATGTTTTTTAACTAGACTTTGCAAAAGCTTTTGATAAGGTAGACCATAATTTATTAGCGAAGAAAATTAGAAAACATAATTTAGTGGACAAAGTAGGGAGATGGATAAAAGAATTTTTTACAAAATGGAAAACAAATAGTGATTGCAAACGATGAGAAATCGGATGAAGCTAAGGTAATATCTGGTGTGCAGCAACGTATGGTGTTAGCTGCATTGCTATTTGTTATTATGATTGCAGACATAGATAGTAATGTTAAGGACTCGGTAGTGAGTAGTTTTGCCGATGACACAAGAATAAGTAGAGAAATTACTTGTGATTAAGATAGGAATTCGCTACAAAGAGACCTAAACAAAATATATGAATGGGCAGAGGTAAATAGGATGGTATTTAACTCTGATAAATTTGAATCAATAAATTATGGAGATAAAGAAGGAATGCTATATGCATATAGGGGACCTAATAACGAAACAATCACAAATAAGGAAGCAGTTAAAGAACTTGGCGTGATGTTGAGTAGGAACATGTTATGCAATGATCAAATAGCAATACTATTGGCAAAATGCAAAGCAAAAATGGGAATATTGTTACAGCACTTCAAAACAAGAAAAGCCGAACACGATTATGCTTTACCAAAAGGATATTGCACAAATAGAGTACAAAGGTCCTAGATTATAAATGAAGAAAATGAAAGACTTGTAAGAGAGGATGGACAAGTAAACATGGGAATGGTAATGGGGATATCTAGGGATGAAGTGATACGAGCCTTAAAAAGAATGAAAAATGGGAAGGCAACAGGACCTGACTTAATCCCAGTCGAAGTTTGGAAAGCCTTAGGAGAGGAAGGGGTAGACATCTTGTATGATCTGATGGTAAAAATATTCGAACAGGAAAAGATACCAGAAGAATGGCGGGAAAGCATATTGATACCTATATTTAAAGGTAAAGGTGATGTCCAGGAATGCAGTAATTATAGAGGTATAAAACTAATGTCTCACACGTTGAAGATTTTGGAAAGAATCATAGATAGCAGGCTGAGAGAGGAAGTTAGAATAGGGAAGGAACAGTTAGGATTTATGAAGGGAAGCGGCACAACGGATGGAATATTTTGCATAAGGCAGCTAATGGAGAAATTCAGAGAAAAACAACGAGACCTGCATCTGGTATTCATAGACCTTGAAAAGGCCTATGACAGAGTGCCAAGGCAAGAAATATGGAGATGTTTGAGAGAAGATGGTGCCGGAAAACCGTATGTCAGAATTATTCAGGAGATGTACAGGAATGTGTATACTAGAGTGAGGAGTAGTGTTGGTGAGACGGATGGATTTGAGATAGGAGTTGGATTACACCAGGGGTCAGCACTTAGCCCATTCATCTTCAACATCGTGATGGATGTAATGAACAGGGATGTTAGAGAAGCAGTGCCATGGTGCATATTATACGCGGATGACATTGTGTTGTGTTCAGAGGGGAAGGAGGAGTTGGAGGGGAGGTTGGAGAGGTGGAGAGCAGCACTTGAGGAGAGAGGAATGAGAATAAGCAGATCAAAAACAGAATATATGTGTTCTAGTATTACTGAGGACGGTGGAAGTAGCATAAGATTGGGTGGGGAAGAAATAAAGAAAGCACAGAAGTTCAAGTACTTAGGGTCCGTATTGGAGGATAGTGGAAGCATGGACCAAGAGGTGAGACACCGAATTCAGGCAGGATGGAATAACTGGAGGTCTGCATCAGGGGTCCTCTGTGACAAGAAGGTCCCTCTGAAATTGAAAGGAAAGTTCCATAGGACGGTGGTCAGACCAGCAATGTTATATGGAACAGAAACGGCAAGTATGAGGAAAACAGAGGAGAAGAAGATGGATGTAGCAGAAATGAGAATGTTGAGATGGATGTCGGGAGTAACAAGGGAAGATAGGATTAGAAATGAGTATATAAGAGGATCAACAAAGGTAGCTGAAATATCGAAGAAAATACAGGAAGGAAGGCTTCGATGGTATGGACACCTGTTACGAAGGGAGGAACGTCATGTTGGAAGACATACGATGGAAATGGAAGTGCGGGGTAGAAGGAAGAAGGGAAGACCAAGAAAGAGATGGCGTGATTGTGTAAGGGAAGATATGGAATTGAAAGGTATAAATGAGAACGAGGCACAAGACAGAAATCGATGGAGACGACTCATTCGTAATGGCGACCCCATATAAAAATGGGTTTAAGCTAGGAAGAAGAAGAGTACAAAGGTCCTTTATAGCTAGAAAAGAAGAAGTTGAGGATCTTGACTACTGGGAAAGACTACAATTTTAAAAATTATATAGTCCAGAAACGAGAAGAGAATGCTACATGATAATACTGGCATGGAAGCAGATATAAGGAATTGCCAAAAACATCATGGAGCTAAAAATATCAGAAAGAGCAAGCAGAGGTAGATTAATATTGCCCAAAACTATACCAGGAAAACTAAGGAAAACACACCGGACATTAATCCACCACTCACCAGCATCGACAATGCAGCGTCTATTCAATGCATTGCCAGCTCATCTGAGGAATATATCAGGAGTGAGTGTAGATGTTTAAGAATAAGCTTGACAAATATCTAAGCTGCATCCCAGACCATCCAAGATCAGAAGATGCAAGATATACCAGACGATGCATTAGCAATTCTCTGGAAGACATTAGAGGTGCCTCACACTGAGGGACCTGGGGAAACCTGAATGAACTGTAAGGCCTGTTAGGTAAGGTAAGGTCTCTCTCACTCCTGTTAAGATAGTTGCTTGAGTTACATTTTTGATATTTTATATTTCATCGCACCACTTCTCCATCCCCCCTCCCCACCTCCATTCCTATTGGTGCTGAACTTGGATTCAAAGGGCATTGGGAGTGTCACAATTCATCTCAGCGACCTCAAAAACTATGGATTAGACACTAATCTGTCATTTTCTATTATTCTTATGTCACCCCCTTCTCAGCCCATCTCCGTATTGGGGCTGAACTTGATTGAACTTAGACATAGGGAATCGGGAGTGTCACTATTCATCTTAGCAACCTCGAAAACAATGATTAGACACTAATGTCTGTGATCTTTTGTTATTTTTGTTTGCATGTCACCCCCTTCTCAACCCTCCTCCCCCACTGGGGCTGAACTTGGACTTGAAGGGCATCGGGAGTGTCACTATTCATCAGGACGACCTCAGCAACTATGGATTAGACACTTTTATCTGTTGTTTTCAGATATTTTTACATGTCACCCCCTTTACACACCCCATTGGTGCCAGTGATGTCTTACCCCAACAATATTCTTTTCCAGATGGTAAGTCATATGTATACCAAGTTTGGTTGAAATTAGTTCCACGTTGGCCGAGTTCATTTCGCGCTCAGCTACCAATCTTGTGGTCCGAAGTTCGATTCCCGGTTCGGCCAACGCAGAACCAGAGGAATTCATTTCTGGTGATAGAAATTCATTTCTCGATACAATGTGGTTTTGATCCCACAATAAGCTGGAGGTCCCGTTGCTAGGTAACCAATTGGTTCCTAGTCACGTAAAAATATCTTATCCTTTGGTCCAGCCCTAGGAGAGCTGTTGATCAGCTCAGTGGTTTGGTAAAACTAAGATATACTTAACTTTTGGTTGAAATGCTTAATGAATTTCAAAGTTTATGTGGCACATACACACACACATACACAAACACTTACGTACAATTGTACAACCATTTTTATGTATATAGATTTTTAAGGTGGTTGAAAATCGAAAGTTAAATATTTTGTAATAATATAATTTCCTTTATTTTGTAATGATGTAATTGCTCATTTTTATCCAAATAGGAAAAAATCCATAGAATCAGGGTACATAAATAGCTAAATTATCCTATATAGCGCAAGTAAAGCACTCCAGTCTGTTGTTATTATGTTATTATTATGATTATTACGATGATACCAAGCAAAACATGTCATTATGTTTTTATATTAGTATTGATGTCTGTATGTGTATATGAGGTGTATGTATTTTTACGGATCAATGCCCCTGGGATACGGGGGGAGGGGCCGGTTGTACATCTCGGGCAGATGAACTCCTTGAGAATGAAATGACTGGGAAGCACCATGGTATGCGACTGGCCTCAGCATAGTTCAACTTTTCGGGTGTGGGCATGCAGGCAAGTTAACTGTGACTGCAAACACAGTGACGAAGTATTCATGTAGTTAGCGCAGTGCCTCAGTGACGTGGTCGGTACGGTGTTGGCGTGATTCGGAAGACACGTAAAGCCGTTGGTCCCGTTGCTGTAAAATCACTGTTTCCACGCAATGTAAAAACACCATACAAATAAACAAACAGTGTAGTTACCCAAAGATACCTTGATGGACTCTAACAGAAGAGGAATGATCCCTACCCGTGCAGCCCTTAAGAGGGCAGGGGGTACTGAGAATTTGACGGTCTGCTAATTCTTTTATTGATGCTAAAAGTTCTAGCTAAATTGGCGATTGGAATGTGAAAACGCTAAATCAGGGTAGCAAAATAGAGGAGTTTAGTGGCAGTTTTTCAAAGTTATGAATTAGACATTTGTGCTGTAACAGAAACGAGATTAACTGGAATCGATAATTTGGATTTTGGAGAATAAGTTATGTTTGTTGACGTCTGATCGACGGGATGGAATGCATAATCGGGGAGTAGGGTTGCTGTTGGGATGCAAGCGTAAGAAGGCCCTATGTGAGTGGGATCCTATTTACGAGCGATTTACTCACGTTTGCGCCTCAGTGGCGTGGTTGGTATAGTATTAGCGTGCGTCCCACCTCGGTGGTCGCGGGTTCGATTCTCGGCCATTCCATTGAGGAGTGAGAGATGTGTATTTCTGGTGATAGAAGTTCACTTTCGACGTGGTTCGGAAGTCACGTAAAGCCGTTGGTCCCGTTGCTGAATAACCACTGGTTCCGTGTAACGCAAAAGCACCATACAACAACAACAACAACAACAACAACAACTCACGGTTGAAGTCAAATCTTGGTAACATCCATCTGTTTGTGTGTTATGCACCCACTGATGATGCACCTGATGAAGGGAAAGATGCATTTTATGGAAAGGAATAGATAGAAAGAGCACTTTGAGACAGTTCTTAATAGACCAGTAAACCTCCCCTTCCCCTCCCCCACCCTCACCGCAAGATTTAAATATTCATGAAAGTGAGAGCAGGCTAGATAGAAGTAGTAGTTAAGGCAACAAAACGGTTAGAGAATTATAGGAAGAGTTGTTTAAAACGATGTTTTTATTTGTTTTGGAGAGTTCAGTGCAATAAGGGGTTGCTCGAATGAGAGATTTGAGGCTTGTATGGGTAAGATGATTGATCATAATGCTGTTAGTATAAGGCATAGATGCTCTTTGCTAAATGTTCGTGTTAATCGGTAACCAGACATTGGTAGTAATCATCATCTCAGCATTGCAGAAGTGAGACTTAAGCTAAAAATTCAGAAGACGGGAAAATCAGTAGTTGAAGCCGTTGATAGGTACGATATTGATTTGTTTAGAGGGTAAGGAGAGGAAAAGGAGGAATTTAGAATAGAATACAGTTTTTTGGTTTTGGAAGCGTTGGGGAGGAAAGGAGAGGGAGGGAGACGTGTAGTAGATAAGAGGTCACGTAATATGAATAAAGCTTTGCATGAGGCTGTTGACTCAGATTGAGGAAAAAGATCTGGATGTCTGAGGAAACTTGGGATATGATAAAAAAAAAAAAAAAAAAAAAAAGGAGGTGAGGCACAATTGAGGAGTGAGATGCATTTCGTTAATGATGAAGATTTTCAATTAGCAAGAACCAAGTACTTGAGCTGGGATTCAGAAGTTAGAAGAATAGGAGACAAAAGAAGATCTGTTAATGAAAAGGTTGCATAAAATGAAAAATTAGTAAAAATGATGGTCAAAGCCAAAGGATAGCATATAAATTGGAGAGCTGGGTGGTAGCGCTGGTAAGCGTAGGGATATACCAGTCAGGAATATGGAAGGTAATTTAATCACCAAAAGTGTTGTAATCAGAAATGGATAGAAAGAGCACTTCGAGACAGTTCTTAATAGTCCAGTAAACCTCCCCCCCCCCCCCCCAACCCCCCAGCAAGATTAATAT
Organism: Macrobrachium nipponense; assembly: GCF_015104395.2. Classification (NCBI taxonomy): domain Eukaryota; kingdom Metazoa; phylum Arthropoda; class Malacostraca; order Decapoda; family Palaemonidae; genus Macrobrachium; species Macrobrachium nipponense. The sequence goes on along the minus strand of NC_087200.1, from coordinate 182,763,164 downwards.
ATTCATGAAGGTGAGATCAGGCTAGATAGAAGAAGTAGTTAAGGTAACAAAACGGTTAGAGAATTATAAGGCGCCAGAAGAGGATGTTTTATTCCCAGGAATGTTTAAAGTGGGGAGGGGAGAGAATAGTATTTGTCTTGAAGATGATATTAAATGAGATATGGGTGACAGTAGGAAATACCATCAGGTTGGAAGAATGTTGTGATCATTAAAGTTCCAAAGAAGGAAGATGTGAGTGGTGTGGTAACTGGAGAGGAATCACTTTGTCACCAGTAGCCTTGAAAATTGTCAGTAGAGAATTGTTGAATAGGTTGGAGCCACTGGTTGATTGTTTTAGAAAGGGGCGTGGTTGCAGTGATCAGATCTTCATAGTTAGGCATTTAATGTAGCAAGATAATGAAATGGAAACTCCGTTAAGTCTTTAGTTTTCTTGGTTTGAAAAAGCCTTTGAAAGTATTTCGAGAAGTACTATGAGAAAAACTTTTGAGTCATTATGGAATACCATATAAGTTTTTGAGAGTTATTATAAATATGCATGAGGGCACATCTTGTAAAGTGATGGCTCATGGGTATTTCAGTGATCCATTTGATGGCTCATGGGTGTTTCAGTGATCCATTAGGTCTGGTGTGATTCAGGGTGGCATTCTGTCTCCTCTGTTGTTTATATTGGTCGTAGATAACGTTATGAGAATGGTCAAAGGAGAAACTGAAGCAGGTATATATGCTCTGGGGAGAAAATGGGAAACTTCTTGGTTTAGATTCTGCTGATGATGCAGTTTTGATCTTCGAGCGACCAGAAACAATGCAGAGTGTTGAATTGTGTAGTAAGTGAAGGTCGAAAGGTTGGTTTTGGTTATTAATAGCGGAAAACTGAAATCATGAATAGGAATACTGAAAATGCACAGGATTATCTAATTGGAGGCATGGTTGTAATAGCAAATGGATAAGTTTAAATATTTAGGTATTTATTTAGATCTCTGAGCACAGAATTTATGGAAACAAAGAAATAAAAAAAAGCGTTCACCAGGCATTAGGAATTCTTTAAAATATCTGGAATGGCAGCAATTTTTCTGTGCATACAAAAATAATTTTTTTAAGGTAACTGTTTAGAAGTATTTTAGATTTATGGGCATGAGTCATGGTAACAGTCCAAAGACTTCGGATAATAAATTCTTAGCGTTTTGAAAATAAGGCGTTCAGGAGAATATTAGGAATTAATTGAAGGGAGAGCATATCAAATAACAGAATCAGAGAATTAGAGGGCGTGCAGCCGGACGATGAGAATGTTGGGTTCTTGCGCTGGAAGTGGCTAGGTCATGTGCGTAGAAGACAGGGATATAGTACGAGATACACCGGGGTGGGCTGCCCTTGGTAGAAGAGGTAGAGGTAGGTCAAAGCAGACGCGGTTGAGGACAATGGAGTTAGCCCAGGACAGAGTTTGGTGGCGTGAGTTCATCGAGGCCTTGGGGGGGGGGGGGGGGAATATACAAAAGATCCCTGTGATATATATATATAATCTATATTATATTATATATAAATATATATATATATATATATATATATCTATATGATATATATATACATACTATATATATATATATATATATATATATATATATATATATTCTATATATACATAAACAATCTTGAACCGGTTGTTTTGCATATAAACAACCGTCGGACCCTTGGAAGTTAAACATGCATTCACCTCAACTATATATATATTTATATGTATATTTTCTTATCTTTTCAGCCTGGCCTCTTTGGCACCGACTATTATTAGGCAACTGCGCATCCGCATGCTTACGAGTATTCACCTCTTGTTATTATTATGAAGACCTTTCATCTGGGTTACAAGTTGGATGATTTGCTTTCATTTTGCCCTTTGCGCGCGCGCACTCCACACACACACACACACACACACACACACATGTCGCTTTGGCTATTCTGAGCAACAAATCAGAAAGTCCTCTCGTTCTCTCTCTCTCTCTCTCTATCTCTCTCTCTCTCTCGTTCTCTCTCTCAAATC
>NC_087200.1:182756135-182758635 GCF_015104395.2 Macrobrachium nipponense | reverse complement strand
TGGCTTGTACTAAACGCCCCTGACGTCCTCCATCAGCCGTCGTTTCAGAATTATTTACTGCCTGGCCTCTTTGCTCTTGGCAGGCGAGAAGCGCACCCTTAAGTGCCCGCTAGGTAGGGTAGGGTTATTTTTTTCCCACCCAGGTGATCAACGAGGGAGTCTGTGTGTGTGTGTATGTGTGTTTGTTTGTTTTTCCCCCGCTCCTGTCGGTAATGGGTTAAAGATGAAATGTGCTGGGTAAGAAACGGGACAATTTGTTCTTCTGGCCAGCGATAAAAACCCAAAATATGTTGGTGAACACATAAACAGCTAAAAGGTTGCCGTTTAAAAATATCATACAAATCTAGCTCACGGGCCTTTATGCTCGTTAAAGATTGCGTGCTGCGGAATGTTTGGGACACAACGAAAAAGACTTTCGTGGGATGACACCGTGGTGCTTTCTCTGGAAATATTTCATCGTAGTATACTACAAATATTATTCAAAATTTATTGAAAGTCAAAAGATTGGCCTATTGTTATGTGTAAGGATTTCTCAAATATAAAATTTTCGAAACGCCTCGTGTTTCCTGTTATTTGATGATCTAGATGATACTGTAATTTTTCAGTTAGAATTGGTCAGCAACAAGTGACGTTTTGATACTCAAGATTATAATAAGAAGACTGATATTGCGTTGTTTTTGTTTTACTTGGCCTCTGCGAATTTTTAGTTGTAGTTTGCTGTTAGTTTGTAGAACCCGTAATCGAAAATTATTTAGATTTTTAATAGTCAGCCACTTCCATTAAAAAGAAAGAAATCACCTACACTTCGATGAAATTACGGTTCCTTTACACGCGTTTGTCTTAATGCAGTTATCCAAATTTATGTGTACAGTGTAAATCAAGAAATTAAGTGTTTTGCAAATCTGTAGTTGGTGGTTACCAGAAAATTCTGGAATGTAACAAATCATTTCAGCCATGGTTGTATCATATTATGCCAAGAATTTTTGCACATGGCTAACTCTTGGATTTTCACTTCCAGGCAGTCTTTGAATGATGTACTATAGTAATTCACATCAACCGTGCATTGATGTCTAGGCCCGTCCCTTACGACGCTCCTGATTGGCTGTTGATAAGCCAGTCACAGGGCTGGAAACTCTGTCTCTCTCGAGAGAGTTCACTTAGTCAGGATGTATGTTCCACCTCTTTTTAAATGCGTATCCCTCAGGAGAGGTGGAATATACATCCTGCCCATGTGAACTCTCGAGTGAGACTGAGAGTTCCCAGCCCTGCGATTGGCTTATCAACAGCCAATCAGGAGCGTCGTAGGGGACTGGCCTAGACATCAAATGCACGGGTGATGTGAATCTACTATAGTATGAATGCTTGATTCCCCTGACTTTGCAGAGCCTCCTAGGCTAAGGGCAAAAGAGTACTATAAATCTGTTTTGGATGAAGGTGCAGCGGCCACATTAAAAAATTATTGCTTACATTTGTATATTGCTTGTTACTGTTATTATTATTATTATTATTATTATTCAGGAGATGAACCCAATTCATATGAGACAAGCCCACCAAAGGGGCCAATGACTTGAAATTCAAGCTTCCAAAGAATATGGCGTTCTTTCTAAAGAAGTAAAAGACGGTAATGGGAAATACAGAAAGATTTTGTAAAACCAGAGTAACAAAATAATAAATAAATGAAAAGTAGAATATTGAAATACAGGTCGAATTGCATTAAGGTGGCATTGAATGGCCTATAGCCACTACAGGTACCCTGTATACACCTAAGACAGTAACAGCCATGAGATGTCGCTTAGATGGCCAGATTGCTCTCAAATCATGAACAGGAGGACTGAATGGAACCTTTTGATTCATTCATTCAGTTATATTTTGGAAAATGACCTGCCTTTCTCAGATGGCCATGATGGGAACGCAGTAGATGAATGTTAAAAGTAAAACCTTCAGCCAATGCTATTAAAACGTTTAATCCTGAGGTTACAGTGAGGATTTGGTCAGCTAGGTGCTTCCAATAGATTTTCGAGTTCTGAGATTCAATGAGTTTAACATTCATTTCATTTTTGTTTCACCGTCAGTATAGTACGATGGCGTATGGCTGTATATAGATACGAGTCAGGGTATGACAGTGAAACTATTAAAGATATTGTGATTTTAGAATTTAGCGCTAAATAGAACATTAAGCATGTAATGGTACAGAAGAGTGAGGGATGAAACCAGATTACGGAAGTTGCATGAGTTAGATGAGATAATGACGGGTAAAGGGGAGTGGTTTGAAGTGTCCTCCTTATTATTATTATTATTATTATTATTATTATTATTATTATTATTATTGTTGTTGTTGGTTGTTGTTGTTGTTTGTTGTTGTTGTTATTATTATTATTATTATTATTATTATTATTATTATTATTATTGTTGTTGTTGTTGTTCAGAACATGGGGCCATTGGCTTGAAATCCAAACTTGCAAAGAATATGTCGTTCTTTGAAAGACGTATCTGACGGTAA
>NC_087200.1:182745874-182750874 GCF_015104395.2 Macrobrachium nipponense | reverse complement strand
CTTCGTGGGAGACACCGTGGTGCTTTCTCCTGGAAATATTTCATCGTAGGTATATACAAATATTAGTTCAAATATTTATTGAAAGTCAAAAAGATTGGCCTATTGTTATGTGTAAGGATTTCTCAAATATAAAATTTTCGAAACGCCTCGTGTTTCCTGTTATTTGATGATCTAGATGATACTGTAATTTTTCAGTTAGAATTGGTCAGCAACAAGTGACGTTTTGATACTCAAGATTATAATAAGAAGACTGATATTGCGTTGTTTTTTGTTTTACTTGGCCTCTGCGAATTTTTAGTTGTAGTTTGCTGTTAGTTGTAAGAACCCGTAATCGAAATTATTTAGATTTTTAATAGTCAGCCACTTCATTAAAAGAAAGAAAATCACCTACACTTCGATGAAATTACGGTTCCTTTACACGCGTTTGTCTTAATGCAGTTATCCAAATTTATGTGTACAGTGTAAATCAAGAAATTAAGTGTTGGCAAATCAGTGGTTGGTGGTTATCAGAAAATTCTGGAATGTAACAAATCATTCAGCCATGGTTGTATCATATTATGCCAAGAATTTTGCACATGGCTAACTCTTGGATTTTCACTTCCAGGCAGTCTTTGAATGATGTACTATAGTAGATTCACATCAACCGTGCATTTGATGTCTAGGCCCGTCCCTTACGACGCTCCTGATTGGCTGTTGATAAGCCAGTCACAGGGCTGGAAACTCTCAGTCTCTCTCGAGAGAGTTCACTTAGTCAGGATGTATGTTCCACCTCTTTTTTAAATGCGTATCCCTCAGGAGAGGTGGAATATACATCCTGCCCATGTGAACTCTCGAGTGAGACTGAGAGTTCCCAGCCCTGCGATTGGCTTATCAACAGCCAATCAGGAGCGTCGTAGGGGACTGGCCTAGACATCAAATGCACGGGTGATGTGAATCTACTATAGTATGAATGCTTGATTCCCCTGACTTTGCAGAGCCTCCTAGGCTAAGGGCAAAAGAGTACTATAAATCTGTTTTGGATGAAGGTGCAGCGGCCACATTAAAAAATTATTGCTTACATTTGTATATTGCTTGTTACTGTTATTATTATTATTATTATTATTCAGGAGATGAACCCAATTCATATGAGACAAGCCCACCAAAGGGGCCAATGACTTGAAATTCAAGCTTCCAAAGAATATGGCGTTCTTTCTAAAGAAGTAAAAGACGGTAATGGGAAATACAGAAAGATTTTGTAAAACCAGAGTAACAAAATAATAAATAAATGAAAAGTAGAATATTGAAATACAGGTCGAATTGCATTAAGGTGGCATTGAATGGCCTATAGCCACTACAGGTACCCTGTATACACCTAAGACAGTAACAGCCATGAGATGTCGCTTAGATGGCCAGATTGCTCTCAAATCATGAACAGGAGGACTGAATGGAACCTTTTGATTCATTCATTCAGTTATATTTTGGAAAATGACCTGCCTTTCTCAGATGGCCATGATGGGAACGCAGTAGATAAATGTTAAAAGTAAAACCTTCAGCCAATGCTATTAAAAACGTTAATCCTGAGGTTACAGTGAGGATTTGGTCAGCTAGGTGCTTCCAATAGATTTTCGAGTTCTGAGATTCAATGAGTTTAACATTCATTTCATTTTTGTTTCACCGTCAGTATAGTACGATGCGTATGGCTGTATATAGATACGAGTCAGGGTATGACAGTGAAACTATTAAAGATATTGTAGATTTTAGAATTTAGCGCTAAATAGAACATTAAGCATGTAATGGTACAGAAGAGTGAGGAATGAAACCAGATTACGGAAGTTGCATGAGTAGATGAGATAATGACGGGTAAAGGGGAGTGGTTTGGAAGTGTCCTTTTATTATTATTATTATTATTATTATTATTATTATTATTATTATTATTGTTTGTTGTTGTTGTTGTTGTTGTTGTTGTTGTTGTTGTTGTTATTATTATTATTATTATTATTATTATTATTATTGTTGTTGTTGTTGTTCAGAACATGGGGCCATTGGCTTGAAATCCAAACTTGCAAAGAATATGTCGTTCATTTGAAAGACGTATCTGACGGTAATTGGGAATACGGAAAGTCAAGATCAGTTATTAGAAAAAGAAAAAATTAATTAACAAAATTAATAGATAAATGGAAAGAGAAAATTGAGGTCAGTTAGAAAACAGAAGGAGAATTGCACCGAGGGAAAATGGTATGATAAGTGGCATCTGGGTACCCTAGGGCACCAGAAGTTATATAATACCCAGACTTGCTTGATTGAAGACCAGGAGACGAGAGGATGAGAATGAGTGGAGGTTCCTGGAAGTGAAGCCAAAACATATATAATCCTCTTCGTCTCGCAGCGTTGGAGGCGATAATGATGATGATAATGGTAAACATGATGATGATAGAAATTAAAGATGCTGATGATGATGATGATGATGATGATGATGATGATGATTTGGACAAACAGATCAAACAGTCATAAAGCATTTTACATCGACTTGTAGTACCTCGTTAGACGAATGGTTTTCGATCTCGGATACCAATCCAGTGGTCCGAAGTTCGATTCTCGACTCTGCCAACGCGGAATCAGAGGAATTTATCTCTGGTGATAGAAATTCATTTCTCGATATAATGTCTAGGTGACCAATTGGTTCTTAGCCATGTAAAAATATCTAATCCTTCGGGCCAGTCCTAGGAGAGCTGTTAATCAGCTCAGTGGTCTGGTTAAACTAAGATCTGCTTAACTTTACATCTTCAACAGAGTTAGGTCACCTACTCTTAGGTGTTTTCGACTCTCAATTAATTCGTATGAAGTATTCAGATGTTTATTTCGATATATAAATGCTACTATAACTGTGTCGTTAAAATTATGGCAGTATAAGAGAGGGTCGAGACAAGTCTCAGCCGTGAGGACGTGTTGTACCGTTTCAAACTTCGGACCCAAAGTATCTTCATTCAGCATGCTCATATATAAGGGCCAGTTTTGAGAGGGGCAGGTCACACGACGACGACGGCCAAAAGCAGTCTCAAAATGGAGTTCATGACAAGTAGAGCTATAGTAGATTCACATCAACCGTGCATCTGATGTCTAGGCCAGTCCCTTACAACGCTCATGATTGGTTGTTGATAAGTCAGTCACAGGGCTGGAAACTCTCAGTCTCTCGGGAAAGTTCACATAGGCAGGAATTATGCTCCACCTCTCCTGAGGAATACGTATTTCAATAGTATCCCTCAGGAAAGGTGAACTCTCTCGAGAGACCGAGAGCTTCCAGCCCAGTGATTGGTTTATCAACAGCCAATCAGGAGCGTCGTAAGGGACGGGCCTAGACATTAGATGCACGGTTGATGTGAATCTACTATACCTGTCGTTACACTGAACAGAGAAGGGCATTACTCAAGGTTCATTGCAGCGTCCCTTCGACCCCTAGCTGCCACCCGTTTCATTCTGTTTACTGTACCTCCGTTCATATTCTCTTCCTTCTTGCTACCAACCCCTTCCAAATAATTGCTTTATATCGAAACTGCTTTTGAGGTTTTCCTCCTGTGACACTTGGCAGACCTTTCTACTCTCAATTTCCCTTTCAGCGCTGATTGACCACGTAGGTTTTAGCGCTTGGCCTTTGGCCTAAATTCTGTATTCAATTCCGTCTCGTTTATAAATATCGTGAAATTGTAGTTCGCTAAATCTCTCTCTCTCTCTCTCTCTCTCTCTCTCTCTCTCTCTCTCTCTCCTAGGACCACAATGAATTCAAAAGAAAACGCCCTCCTCCCCCCGGCCCGCCCCACCTCTATTCCGTCCCTGCTTTTTTACATTTGTAATATAAGTTGTGATCTTCCTGAGTGATGACAAACGAAACGAAGATGGTTGATGAATAGGACAGCCATCAACGGCACGTCACGTGTTGATTGATTCCGTGTCATTCGTATTTGATTCCGTGTCATTCGTAGATTGGTCGCGACAAGCGTCCGTGTTGAAGTTGGATGGACCATCTGGTTTGCTGGTTCGTTAAGGCTCGTGTTCGTTTATTTTAGTATATGTGGAATTCTTTGTTTTGTTGTTTTGTTTTCTAATATAACTGGTCTTATCTCTTTCTGTTTACGTTTTTCGTATGTTCTTTGTAGTATTATGTCTGTCATATGATTTATATTAAATTATTCTTCTGTGTTTATATATATATATATATATATATATATATATCTATATAATATTAATATATATATATATATATATTAATGTATGTATGTATATATATAACAAAATTATGTATAAAATCGTACATCATATTTATATAATATATATGTATGTGTATATATATAATTATATATATATATATATATATATATATATATATATACATATGTAATATAAATGAATGTATGTATATATATAACAAAATTATAAATAAACCATACATATTAATATAATATTTATGTGTATTTATTTATGTATATATATATATTTATATATATATATATATATATATATATATATAGATATATATGTATGTATATATATATAAAATTATGTATAAACCATACATAGTATTTATATATATATAATATGATATGTATATATGTATATATATGTGTGTGTGTGTTTTACCACTTTCCTTAACTGCTATAACTTTGGTTAATCCCTTGTCAGGAAATGTCTTCGGTAATAATCGCTTCAATACATCAGCACAACAATATAAGGAGCATCTTGTCGAACCTTTAACACACAGTACACCGTTCACTTGTCTTGCACGCACTCACGCGATTCGTGGACTTGAAAGCCCTTCTCTCAAGTCCATGACTCGCGTGAGTCCTCTTCCTTTTTATCTGTCAAACACTTTCTCGGACTTTCTTTCCTCTTTCATACTATAGTAGATTCACATCACTCGTGCATTTGACGTCTAGGGCAGTCCCTTACGACGCTCCTGATTTGCTGTTGATAAGCCAATCACAGGGCTGGAAACTCTGTCTCTCTCGAGAGTTCACATAGGCAGGAGA